>NW_006774127.1:3084024-3139607 GCF_000442215.2 Lipotes vexillifer
AAAAAAAAAAAAAAAAAAAAAAAGGAATAAAGTATCTCTAAAAAGTTTGTTGATTTGGCAAGACACCATAGGCTACAGGTCTATTCCTGATATTTATTTGGAGGGGTGGATATAAAACATTTAAACACAGACAGCGAATCTGGATTCAGGAATCTGACACAGTGCAACAGTGCTACCCGAAGATTCGCTACCCCTAACTCTGTGTAGCTGCCGGTAATCGCACACTCGAGATACAGAAGCAATGCGTTTCTTAAAACTGTCCACCTCAAATTAGCATATGCCTTAAAGCCTCCAAGAAAATAACTCTCAATTTTAAAAAAGAAGAGAGAGCAACCAGGTAAAAAGGAAATTAATTCCGTCTACTGGGATTTCAAGCTCCGGCTTCAGGTCCACAGATGCATGGCGGCGTCCGGGCAGCGGGCCGAATCCCCCACGGACCCCGACCTCAAAGCGCACCCACAGGGCGGCGGGCTGGGGGAGCGCCGAGGAGCCTGGCCTGGGGCCTCCGTGCGGCCGGCTCGCCCAGCGCCGCGGTCACTTTCCCCTCAGGGGTCTGGAACGCTGTGGGCCTTAGGGCGACCGCGAGTAGAGGATGCAAGCTCAACTCACCACGGCGCATCAGCTCGCTCCATGGAGGCAGAACCTGACCCTGGAATCGGAACAGTTTGCGCCGCCGCTCCCACGGTGGGGTGGGAAGGGAATCCCGCCACCCTGCCGCCCATTGGCTGCTTCCGACACTGTGTCCCGCCACTTCCGGATAAGGCTACGAACGCTTCCCATCTCTCCTTCTCGTTGATTGGTTGTGTCAAAGGTCGAGTCCATGACGTCAAATTAGCAGGGGCCAATTAGAGCACAGGAACTGAGCTTTCCCGGACGCCAGCCTCCAGGTCGAAAAGGAGGTGGACGCGTCCTGTCGTGGACTTGGACGGTTTCTGAGCGTTCGTGTCTCTCACCCGCCACCTTCCCTCCCTTGGGTTCCACAATGCCGATGTACCAGGTAAAGCCCTATCACGAGGGCAGTGGATCTCTCCGTGTAGAGCTTCCCACCTGCATGTACCGGCTCCCCAACGTGCACGGTAGGATCGGCAGCCCCGCGCCAGCAGCGAGCCACGTGCAGGTAGGAGCGCGCAGCCCTTTCCCCGGCCCCGCATCAGCCCAGAGCCAGGCGCCAAGGCTCTAGTCCCACCGCCCGCCCGTCCAGTGCTCAGGCGCCCTGGCTCCACCGCGGCCCCGCCCCGCTGCCCTCTTGTTCAGTGCGCACGCGCTGCCGCCCTGGCCCTCAGTTGGAGGACTAGGGGCAGGGGTCCTTCCAGGCCCGGACCTTGGGACCCGAACTGTCGCGAACAAACCGTGGGGACCAGACCCGATCGCCTACCCCACTCCAGCCTCACGCGCCCGCCGGCCTCCGAACGACCGTAAACTCAACTATTAAAATAGCTATCCATCTGGTATCTTTTTTTCGCTTATGACTACTTAAACTTTTATATGACGAAATTTTACCCACAGAAAAGCGAATAGCACGTAAATACTCGCTTTGAGGAATTATAAAGCGAATCTCAGTGTCACCACCACTCAAGTTAACACGTTGTCAGCGTCCCACTTAAAACTACCCCCAAAGTTCCCAACTTCCGTGGTCATTACGTCCTGCTTTTCTCTTATTTTGCCACCTGAGTATGCATCCCTAAACCATGTAGTCTTGGTGTAAGTGGAAGCATGCAGCGTGTGCCCTGCAATGTCTGGCTGCCTCTTCTAGATATGATTTGAAGAATCCCTTTGCTGCCATGAGAAAGCAAAGCGTTCGTCCTCTGCGGCCTGCTGCTCCTTGGCTTGACTGTGCCCCCACGGCTTTATCCATCCTGCTGCTCATGGACGTCGGCTGGTTTTGCATTTTAGGCTGTTATGAATTATTCTGCAGAATATTTTTTTACACGAGCAGGCATAGGGGATATACTAAGGGATGGGATCGCTGGCTCAGTGGGCTGGTCTGTCTTCAACTGGATTAGATTGCTTTCCAAAGCAGTCATCCCGGTTTATGCTCTCACCTGCAGTGTATACGAATTTCTGATGTTGGCACCCTCCCCAAAGCTGGTGGGTGTACAGTGGCATCCTAATGTAATTTAGTTCATATCTCCGAGACCGCTAAATCGGTCGAGCCCCTTTTTATGTTTATTGGGCATTTTGATTTCACCTCTTTTGTAAAGTACCTGCTCAACTTTGACTTTATTAATTGCAAATACACATTTTAATTTTCCAACTGGAGAGACTTTCTGTCCGTTCTGACTCAAGATGAGTGAATAGATAACGTTCGTGGCTTGTTTTCCCTGTCATCCTTTGTCTTAAGACTTTTCTGCCTCGATTGGAAGGTCAGTGGTTAGTTTAGTTTGAAACCAAATAACACAACTGTTGTCTCACTGTAGAGCTAAGGCAAAAACACAGGCATGGTCCAGTATCTCTTCACCTGGAGATTCCCATGCAGGCATGGCCTGGTGCCCCTCAACTGGACAGCCCCATAGAATCAAAAAGAAAACCCCAGAGTGGGGAGCATAACATCTCTTTTGAGACCAAGTCCCCCCTTTTTTTTTTAATTTAAGTCTGCTGCCTAACTACTTTCTTTGGGCATTTAACTGTTAACTTGCAACTTAGAAGATGATAACTTAGCAGATGATAACAATGTGGACAGATCATTAGAAATCTAGCATTTCCGGGAGAAATGAGAGCGACACAAAGAATAAAATGCTTCTAAATCCATGTAAAATAACACAAATGGATAAACACAGCATGCCAAGTCACAGTCTCTCCTGAACAAGGAAAACAACAGGCCAGCATTAGAAGGTGTGGTAGGTAAAGCAGAACTTGAGCATCTTGCGTTCCTCAGATCGAGCTATGCTGGGCTCTTATCACAGGCGATATTCCACACGCAGTACTGAGTTCAGTCTTCAGCGGAGTGCTGACGGGTTTTGAATACAGTAGGTGCTTTGCTCCTGGTTGGGCAGGGACCCGACTGCCAGTTGTAGAAATGAGCAAAGTTGTACACAAAGAATGCACACATACAGTCTGGATTAAAAGATGGGAAGTATTACTCAGGAGGACTGATACTGAGTAGCATGAGGATATCACACAGGTGGCAGCCTTACCAGTCACACATTTTGCACACTTATTTCCAGTCAGCACCACATTATTTAATTGGCACACTGAACTCTATCCTTCTTTGTCCCACCCAGATGGTAGTCATCTTGCATTTCTCTGCTGTCTGATCTTAAACAAGAGCAGCAGGCGAAGGGAGCTGAGATCGTGGACATCCAGCTCTAGGGTAAATCGGCATTAACCAGCCGAGAGAAGGGGGAGGGGTGTTGCAGACAGAGGGAACCTGATGAGGAAAATCCCTGTGGCAGGTGGGGGCCTGTGTGTTTTAGGATCCAAAGAACAGCATGGCCAGAGCCCAGAGCAATGGGGAGAATGATGGGAGAGGAGGTAACCAGAGAACCATTCCTACAAGCTATTTATCAAGCTATTTATCTTACGCTTTTTAGCCTAAGAGGTTGTTTTGATTTCTGGCTGCCATCGTTAAGGATGGGTGGGGTGGAGGGGTGGACGAGAATGGATGCAAGGTGACCAGTGGAAGTAGGCCAGGTGAAAAATGGTGTCTTGGACTCAGGCATTGACCATGGAGGCACACTTACAAGTCATTGGATTCCAGAAAATTGACAACAGCTGGTGATGAATTGGCTCTGCAAAGAGGGCAGTGTTGTGAGTGACAAGGGGAGAAACAAAATGTTCCTTAAACTCACCAGCATACAAACGTGAGCAGGCACTCTTCCAACACTCACATTGTATCATGAATGCATGTTTATTTTTTATTATTTTTTAAAATAAATTTATTTATTTTTGGCTGTGTTGGGTCTTTGTTGCTGCACGCGAGCTTTCTCTAGTTGCAGCGAGTGGAGGCTACTCTTTGTTGTGGTGCGCAGGCTTCTCATTGCGGTGGCTTTTCTTCTTGCAGAGCACAGGCCCTAGACACGCAGGCTTCAGTAGTTGTGGCACGTGGGCTGAGTAGTTGTGGCTTGCAGGCTCTAGAGCGCAGGCTCAGTAGTTGTGGCACACAGGCTTAGCTGCTCTGCGGCATGTGGGATCTTCCCCGACCAGGGCTCAAACCCGTGTCCCCTGCATTGGCAGGCAGATTCTTAACCACTGTGCCACCAGGGGAGGCCACGAGTGCATGTTTATAATAAACTCAAGGTCATTGCCTATTGACCCTTTTGTCTAGTCATGAGCATTTTACTCATGCTTAACGTGTTCTTTGTTCTCTTGACTCAAATGGATTATCTTTTGTGAGAGCTTGTGAATCTGAAAATAGGTTGCACAGTGTGACTGCTGGGAGGTTTCTTGTTATTGCTTTTTAAACTAAGTTGGGGGCTTCCCTCGTGGCGCAGTGATTGAGAGTCTGCCTGCCGATGCAGGGGACACGGGTTCGTGCCCCAGTCCAGGAAGATCCCACATGCCACGGAGCGGCTGGGCCCGTGAGCCATGGCCGCTGGGCCTGCACGTCCGGAGCCTGTGCTCCGCAACGGGAGAGGCCACAGCAGTGGGAGGCCCGCGTACCGCAAAAAAATAAAAATAAAAAAATAAAGTAAGTTGGTAGGGACTTCCCTGGTGGCACAGTGGTTAAGAATCCGCCTGCCAATGCAGGGGACACGGGTTTGAGCCCTGGTCGGGGAAGATCCCACGTGCCGCAGAGCAACTAAGCCTGTGTGCCACAACTGCTGAGCCTGTGTGCCACAACTACTGAAGCCCATGCACCTGGAGCCCTTGCTCCACAACAAGAGAAGCCACCACAGTGAGAAGCCCGTGTACCATGGTGAGGAGTAGCCCCTGCTCGCCACAACTAGAGAAAGCCCATGCGCGGCAACGAAGACCCAACGCAGCCAAAAATAAATTAAATAAATAAATAAATAAATAATAAAGTAAGTCTGTAGAGATTTGAGATTTATTTCTCAGCAAATATTGGGTTGGCCAAAAAGTTCCGTTACGGAAAAACCCAGACAAACTTTTTGGCCAACCCAACGTTATTAGTTACTTATGGTATACTAGTCCACTCTACCAGGCAAGAAAGATGCAAAGATTCAGTGAATGAAGGATGTGAATATTCCCTCTTTATGAAGTAATACATTTCAGCAGTGAAAAAGTTCTAGATGAGGGCTTCCCTGGTGGCGCAGTGCTTGAGAGTCCGCCTGCCGATGCAGGAGACGCGGGTTCGTGCCCCGTTTCGGGAGGATCCCACATGCTGCGGAGCGGCTGGGCCCGTGAGCCATGGCCACTGAGCCTGCGCGTCCGGAGCCTGTGCTCCGCAAATGGGAGAGGCCGCAACAGTGAGAGGCCCGCATAACGCAAGAAAAAAAAAAAAAAGTTCTAGATGATTCTAAGATAATGTGAGTGCCAGTATTGCCTAGAAAATGATTTGGGGAATGGATCATTTGACCGCCCCCGGACATACTTCTAAGCCTAAGGACACTTTTCTTTTAACCTGTGTGTGCTCCCTTTTCCCTTCGATTAGTATGATTGATTACATCCTCATCGCCACCCCCAATCTTTTTCTATTCATTTACGCAAAGTATTTTGAACTAGTTTGATAGAAAGAACAATTTGTGTTCGTTTTCTCTCATTCTCATTCTCAGGACTATTTCAGACTAAATCATCTGAAATAGGAGTCCTGCAATTTCAAAGTGGCTTTCAGGCACAACATTATTTGTTTTATAGCATTTGGGGATTGATTTGCAGGATCTATTGGACTGGGGCAAATGAGATGATTCTGCTACCTCATTTTAATGTCTTCTGAAAGGTGGGAGTTTCGAACTAAGTGGAAGACAAGTGATCAAACAGACTGCTTTGATGTGAGAGGAAGTGAACGTTTTGATGTTGGTCTGTTTAGGAAGAGTCGGACCCATCTCTTCTAGCTCTTGAGTCCCGCCAAGATGATATTTTAAAACGACTGTATGAATTGAAAGCTGCGGTTGATGGTCTCTCCAAGATGATTCAGACACCAGACGCAGACTTGGATGTGAGCAACATAATCCAAGCTGACGAGCCTGCTGCTTTATCGACCAGTGCATTGGACTTAAATTCCGTGCTTGGAAAGGTAAGTGCATCTAGAGAGCTAAATAGAACATCAGCGTGCTAGGTGGATATTAGTACTGGAAAATTGTGCCGGTGGGATTAAAGCCTTGGTTTTTGAGTTTTCAAAGGTGGTGCAAAAGCACATTCCTCCTCTGATTGTGCCTTTGCACAGAACAGATTCATGAGCATTGAGTGAAGCCAGGCAGGCTCTAATGCAGCTTCTGGATTTCTCAGACCCAGTAGAGAACGGGGGTGGGGGGGGATCCTTAGGCAGAAGAGGGAGTCAAGAGTTCCTGCCACTGCAGGCAGCTCCCGGCAGACTCCGAGCCCTGGAGAAATGGTCGTACACTCAGTGCTTCTCTGAGGTTCAGCCAAGTCAACCCTGACTCTTTGAGAGTGGCCTGAATTTCAGAGCCTTGGCTGTCCAGGCGCAAAATTCCCACCGATCCTTTTGCAATTTGTTGCTAAAAGCCAGTCACAGTCTCATACCTCAGACATATTTTGCTTAAATTCAGTTTGCTGTGTTAAAATTCAGTTGCATCAGCCACCTTTAATGTCAGTCTACAGGCTTCAGTTGATTTACAGGACAATCTGATAACGCAAAGAAAGAGTATCTTGTTACAAGTGGGTGCAAGAGGGTTCGTCCCGAGAATCCCTGCTAGCACCCTCCCCTAGAATTGGTGATAGAAAACGGTCCTGCTTAAAGACCTAACAAGCGGAGGCAGCATTGCCATGTCTCCCCCAGAGCTGTTTTTGGTAACGTCCGTCCCTCTGCACTCATGTATCCCTTCATCCCCCAGTTTGTGTTTGCATGTGCTGGGGGCCCATAAGACCCCACTCAGCCAGTCCCCCAGGGAGCCAATCTGCATAGGGGATGAGTCGGTGAGACAGTTGTGCCGGGTGTCCTAGCATGCCGGGGGGCCTCCCAGAGCACACGGTGCTAAAGATGAATCTTGATACCACAGAAGGCACAGCATCAAGTAACACGATATGTTCATAGAAACGCAGAGCATCCAGCATAGGTCCACATGAAGGGCATCGGTCAGGAGCAGCAAGACCAGAGGCCAGGTTGTGGCCGGCTGTGGACAGAAAGCCACAGAGTTTTGCCTCTGTTGTATCATGTGAGTCCATTAGTTATGAAGAGCCGATGTACAGAAATAAGATAGCCCGCATCTAAAGGCAGTGCGTGTTGCAAATCAACTATACTTCAACAAAATAAATTTTAAAAACAAAATAAAATAAAAAGGCAGTGTGTTTTGGCACTTTAATTCACACCTTTTTAAAATCTCCCTGAGCGAAGACCCTTTTCCAAGGGGTTCTTCATTGACACGTAACTCAAACAATTGCTGTAGAAACTATATCCTGTCGGGCATTAGAAAGATTTAGTAAATGGAGTAATTACACGTGTGATTTTTTTTTTTTAACTTAGGGACAAATAGAGGTGTCAATCCTAACATGTTGTACTAATCTGAGTAGAGTCACCTTTTATTTATTGGGAGCAGCATTGCAGGGGTGGAGGGTTGGAGTCGGCTGCTGTCCCCTGCTTCCTACTGAGCCGAGCCCCCTTGGTAGCTTCCTTCCATCCCCAGCACTCACATCCTTGGCTGCAGGTGGGGTGACATTAGTACCTTCTTCCCGGGAGGTGACGATTCTTTAGAGAAGCCTGCTGGGGTTCTAAGCACAGCACCTGGTACAGTGTCAGCACTCGGGTTGCTGTTGGTGTCATCTGCTCTGTTGGGGTTTGCTCCCCAGGATTACGGGGCACTGAAGGACATCGTGATCAATGCCAACCCCGCCTCGCCACCCCTCTCCCTGCTCGTGCTGCACCGACTGCTCTGTGACCACTACAAGGTCCTATCCACTGTTCACACGCACTCAGCGGTCAAGAGTGTGCCGGCAAACCTCCTCAAGTGCTTCGGCGAGCAGACGAGGCAGCAGCCCCGTCACGAGTACCAGCTGGGTTTTACTCTGATTTGGAAGGACGGTAAGCGGAGCGGCTGGGTGACCAGGAGGCAGTGGGGAATGGGAAAGGGGCAGTCTGCAGCTGCGCAGACTCCTCGGCTGCTTACCGTCAAAGTCTAGAGAGCTTCTGGGGGGTCCTGCAAGAGGAGCAGGCACACCTTGGCCCGGAGATGCTCTCCTTCCTCTGGGAAGGTGAAGGTCTCAACTGAGGGCAGTCTCCGAGGGAATCCTGTCTAACCGGCCAGGGCAGGGGAGTCACAGCTGTCACGGTCGTCTTGCCCTCACATTCCAAAACCCATCATTATGGGGACACTGACGTCCTCTTTTAATGGACATTATCCATTAAAGGGTGGCAGGATGTCATTTATCCATTATCTCACTGGTGTGTGCACTTCTCCCATTTAAGTTCCTACAGAGGGAATTGAGTTCATGTCCATCCATCGAGGCCTTACTGCCCTCAGCCACACGTTGAGAGCCAGGGTGAGGGCAGCAGGAGGTCCTGGCCTGGGAGATGGGACTCCTGGTCTCCAGGCCTCATGCCCAGATCCTTAGGCACAGGCGTTGGAACAGATGGTCTGAGGTCCTTTCTAGCTTGAAAACTAGAATACTAGAAATGGTTACTTTATAACTTACAGTTTGCACTGTTTAAAACTGCAGTTTAAACTTTCTTGAATATTACTAACCTTTTGGAGACCGACTAAAACTGCGATTTTCTTGAAAATACACTCTCCCTTGCCACCAGTTCGTGACCAACAGGGACTCCCCTTGCCACGCTCTACAAGCACTCCCTCCGGCGGTGCTGCTCTTGTTGACATTTCATGGAGTGCTTATTTCTTTTCAGTGCCGAAGACTCAGATGAAGTTCAGTGTCCAAACAATGTGTCCCATCGAAGGAGAAGGGAACATTGCACGCTTCCTGTTCTCTCTCTTTGGCCAGAAGCAGGATACTGTGAATTTAACCCTCATAGATAGCTGGGTAGATATAGCTATTTTTCAGCTAAAAGAGGGGAGCAGTAAAGAAAAAGCCGCTGTGTTCCGCTCCATGAACTCTGCTCTCGGGAAGAGCCCCTGGCTCGTTGGGAATGAACTCACGGTGGCAGATGTCGTGCTGTGGTCCGTTCTCCAGCAGACAGGGAGCTGCAGTGGGACAGCGCCAGCCAACGTGCAGAAATGGATGAGGGCCTGTGAAAACCTGGCCCCTTTTCACATGGCCCTCAAGCTCTTTCAGTGAGCCTCAGTCACTGATTTTAAAGGGTTTAAATTTTAAGGATGGTGCTGTTTTGTGCCTATTATTGGTAAAGGGACTTGTACTAAAATCAAAGTCTCTATCTAGGCCAGTGGTTAAATATCAATAAATGCATCATATAATTAACTTGTAGTTTTCATTTTATTTAAAATTCAGCAACACTGTATGCAATATACCATGACAATTGCCAGCTACGTGGCGGGCACACTGGGGTACAAATACGAACGTATCATATCGCTGCCTTCGAGGAATGTAGACTTGGGGGGAAGCAAGTATGTGAGGAAGGAGGGAGCCCGTGGGAACAGCGCAGTGTGGAGGGTAGGAAGGCCAGCAGCTGTCCACCTGGAACGGTGCAGCTAGTGCGTGGGCCTGGGCTTGGGCAGCAATGGGTCCAGAGCACACTTAGGTTTCTGTAGTAGAACCTAGAGGAGGATTTGGTGGTCAACAGGCAGAGTTCAAAAGAGAAAGAACAGCTGAGGATAAGGCCTACACTTTCACTTTCAGAGACTGGATGGACGGTAATATTAAAGTGAGAAGTCCAGGAAAAGGAGCGTGTGGGGTAGGAGAAAGGCAAGAACAGAACAGGTTTTGTTTCGAGCAGTCTTAGGTTCAAAATGCCAGCCTTAAAAGGTACTTTCACAACCTCACTTTAATAAGTCTTATACAGGCTTACTAAATACAATTAGAGTTATACCAGCCATACCCTAATAAAGATTGAAAATTTACATTCCAGTTGACTATTTAGCTTAAAAAGTCCACTCATACCTACAGAGCCTATTGAGCCTACACGGGCACACCCCCATCTTTCAAGTCACCCTCTTAACCCCTTTGTCTTGAGAGAGGAGACTTAGCTGCTTCTTTAGTTCTTCGATTTCTTTTTCTTGCTCAAGTATCTTCATCTGTAGGGTGAGATTAACCTGTAAAGAGAGAAAATTTTAAGCTCTGTTACAACGGCTTCTTCCTTTACTTTTAAATATACAGGCCTGCCTCTCTTTGCACACTTCCAATATGCGTGGATTCCAGTTCTCACAGCTTATTACGCATCACCCAGCAACGTGGGTCAAGTGTCAGTTACCAAGGTATAGTGACTAATTGCCTTAGCGCTTCAGTCCACGAAACACTATGTGACCCACCATACATGTCATAATCAGGAACAATCATCACTTCTTTCAACAGCTCTGGTGGTTGGTCACCGTGCACCTGTTAGTCGGTTCACACACAGGCAGTGTGTGGAGTTGTGCTGCCTCCTGTCTCCCAGTGATAAACCCACGTGACATTTTTGAAAGAGGGAACTGGCCAACAAAAATGAAAGTACAGCAAAGTAATGAAAAGTGAGGATGCTAGAAGTGAATATCAAACGCACGGTGTTACAGACGAAAGAGCTGATCGTGGGAATGCTGATCCCGCCACCATCGGACGCACTGAGTGAAGACCACTTATCAACATGAGCAGGAAAAGGATGAAGATGTCCCCAAGAAAACTTCACATTAAAAGAACTCTTGGAGACGGATCATAACATCAAAAGTGCCGAAGTTAAATGCCAGAAACTGATCCAAACTTAGCGAGGAGTATGACAAGTCACCAGGGCATAGAAAAGATGCTCACTCCATGCCCTAAGTTACAGGACAAGACGGTGGGCACTATTCAAACTACTCTTGAAACACTTTCATTCTCAACTATAGTTTTATAATTTTTTTCATTTCCACATACATCTGTAACTGATAATAAGAGAGTTTTAATGTTCTGACAAACATTTTTAAAGGTCATGGAACGACTGTAACTTTCCCCATTGATTATTAAGCTCCTTTTGTATGCTGTGAGCTCTGCGTGGTCAGTTTCACAGTCCTGCACTACACAAAGTGCAAAGTGAGGGCCACCTGTCTATGCAAATTTATCTCTGCAGGTATGCACAGGTTACTTTATAAACAATTCTACAAGGAGAAATACCATTAACAACAAATAACTACGGTCTCTACTCTAGCTTCACAGGGAGTTAGAAAATTCTCTCCATACAAGGATATCAATTTAACAACCAGATCTGCTATTTTCAGAGACTGAGAGAAAAGCACTACACTACCCGTTTACCGTTCAGTCTACTAAAATTCACTGTTTTACTTGAACACAAATAAGCCTTAAACAAAAGACAAATCAACTAACCAGTTGCAAGTGGTTCCCCAACTCGCGTGCATCAGAACCGCTTCGAGGGTTTGCAGAAGCACAGAGAGCAGCCCCTTCCCCCCAAGATGTCTCTTTTATAGGTCGGTGGGGGAAGTGAGGGGGGTCTAAGAATTCTGTCGAGTTCACGGTGATTTTACGCTGCTGGTCTGGAGACTGCACTCTGGAGCCGGTGCGTCCACCCACTGCTGCTCACATGCTGGGTATAAGTTACTCGGAGATCTCACTACAGTGCAGGTCTGGGGTGGAGCCCCGGAGCCTGTGTTTCTAACAAGCTCCCAGATAAGGCTGATGCCGCTGGTCGGAGGACCCACTTTGAGTAGCAAAGCACTAGAGAACCTGTGAATTTCTCTTTGAGTCAAGCTTTTTTAAGTTTTAGAAAGTTTCTGTGTATACCTGGCACTGAAACGACATGTCAGGAAGGAGGAAGGGGATGGGCTGCCTGGAGCAGGACCCCTCACAGGACAGAAAACCAGACTCCACACGGGGATGCTGAGATCTCAGGGTGGGTAAGGCAGTCTCGGCCACAGATGCTCCAGCTCCCCTGAGAAGCACTGCTGTCCTATATCCTTTGGTGTGTGTGCCGTTCTACTAGTAGATACTTTATAATAATTCATAAAAGGCCATATACCATAGTTGGAAAGGAAAACTAAAACCTTTTGACTTAGCAAGATGAGGCTCGAAACTGGAGCCCACGTGACCATTTTCAGAGTAGACAGTTGGCAGTGTTCATCTAGCTTAGCTGACAAGTACGCCACTGGCAACTCTGAGAATGGGTTAAAATATTTTGTTTCCATAAACCTGATTCTAAGTTCAACTGCTCTTGGTGAAATGGGATTCACAACTGAAACAAACTCCATTTTAAGCTTCACATTTCCTCCAGTATTAAAAAAATCATACATACATTTCCAGAATTTTGGAACAGTTCACTCTGCAGCAGCTGAACAGCAGACGGCCTCTGGGATGAGTTCTTTCTGGTTAAGTGCTGGATGTACTTGGCTTGGACGGGACACCTTTTACTGAGGGACTCGGGGATCTGTCCAGTTCTTAAACCCATTAAAACATGTGCTCGCTCCATTTCTGTCCCAAACGGCTGAAAGAGCTCCAGCAGGATAACACCCAAGCTATACATATCTGACTGAAAAAGGGGGGAAATGGTCAATGAGTAGTGAAATACACAGAGTAACATTTCCATTCCCACCCAACTTCCTTTCAAAAGCGAGAGGATTTTCTACAGAAGGATGATTGACAGTCCCTACAACGGAGGGAACACAGCGGGCTGGCTCGTCCCTCACAGAGGCAGGTGTCTGCCAGCTGGATCTACTGTAGGTGACCTACAGACAGATGACTGTACTCTTGCAATCCCCAGCTCTAACACCAAAAAGGGGCATCCAGGGGCACGAAGGACTGAGGGCCAGGCGAGGGGCAGGGGTGATCCCGGCCACCCAGAGCGGTCACTACCATACAACTGACTCCACTGCTCCTTGAAAACCCAGGCCAGGTATAGCCTGAGAGAGCCATGAGAGGTCACCGAGGATCCCTGCGGCCTACCCCGGTCCCACCTCTGCCTCCGCTCAGAGTTAGGCATTCTTGGTAAAGTTTTAGCAAACTCTGCATAAAACCTGTCACTTTTCCTGAAAACAGTCTTTTAGGAAGGTGTTTAATTACTACATAGGATTTTCAGAGCTGCCATGGTTTTTCTGGCAGCTCTTTCCCAATCACTAAAAAGTTGAATGATTCATCAAAAGGAAGAAAATTTACTAGGCTGTTATTTTGAGAAAAGAATTTACTTTAACATTCCTTCTAAGAACGAGCTGGATTAAAACTTTTCCACATCTTCATTCAACCTCAGAGGGAAGCAAGTGTCACACTTGTCGCGGGCACTGATTTACCTAAGCTTGAAGGCAAAATGAACGGCTGAAAACAGACTGGTGAATCCTGCCTTCCTGAGGGGAAGGTGATATCTTAAAGGGAAAGCTCATTGCAAAAATTATTTTGTGACACCCACGGATTTGGAAATAGTAAGATAGCCTAAAAAAGTCAGATTCAGTTGAAAAGTGAGGCTTCGCACTATGGTAGTTTGATGTAAGAGATACCTACCACACTCCGCTATTTCCAAATCACTTCAACGTCAGACCTTCCACTGCATTTACTGTACTTTTTGTTACTTATGACTGCAGGGTAAGTCCACTGAAAGGGTAGAAGGGAACAAACACTACCTTGGCATCATACTCGGATCCCTCCAACTGTTCAGGGGAAGCATACAGGCAAGTGCCCACTCTGGAGGTATGTGTGGGTGTTCCTGTGATTTGAAAAGCCAGAGATTAAGCATGGCAGGGTTAGCACTGTCTACATAAACACCCCTGACTGAGCAGGGCATTGCAGCTCCCAAGGAAATGATAGTTGCTTTTTTTTTAAATCTCACCTTTGCTGTTAAGTCTTTATGATTCTCTTTAAATACTGACAGTGTTCAACCATGTCTCTCTCTCTCTTTTTTTAATGCAAAACCAAACAAAAACAACCACCAAAATAAACTTACTCTTTCCATTTCCATTGGCCCAGTCTGTGTTCTGTATGATGTCTGCACAGGCCAGGCCAAAGTCTCCTATTTTTACTTGCTGATTGGGGCCATGAAGAAAAATATTTCTGGGCTGTAAACAAACAGAACAGGTCAACTCAACGGTGTTCTAGAATGAATAGTGAAAACATGTGGATGTTGAGAGTTTTCAACTCAGGAGCCAAAAGCCCCTCAAGAATTAAAAATGAGAGCAGTAGTTCTCAAACTTGGCCGCACATTAGCATCACCTGAGGAACTTTAAACAAATCTCAGCGGCCAAGCCACTCCCCAGACGGATTAAATCAGATTTCCTGGAGGTGGACACAGGCATCGACATTACTTAAAGTCCCCAGCTTATTCCACTAATGTAGAGCGTGCTTGTGCACAAGTGCATTTCAGCCCTGACGGAACCTCAGAGTCACCGAGAAGGTTTTAACAACTACTATCCTCTCAACAAGTCAAAAACTTTGATTATTATTTTTTTTAATGAAAACACTGATGTTTTTTAAAGCTCCCAGATTATCTAACATGTTGGCCAGGGTTGGGGACGGCCAAGTCACACTCTAAAGGTACACACTTCACTCTATTGAAGCAATCATCACAGACCCAACACATTTCCCGATGGAAGTACCCCCAGACCAGTGGAAAACGCACCTCTGTTGGAGGCGGGGTGGAATTCCATTAAAAACTAGAAAGCGTTTAACTTAAAAGTTATGTCTTCTTAATGTAAATGTTTTATTTGTATAAATTCCCTTATTTTAGCGTTGTCAGGTTTTTTTAACAGTAGCTGAATGGGAAGAGAAAACAGAAAGAATCTTAGGTGCAAGATGATAATCTGGCTACGCTTTTGTGACTAAGTAAAAAGTCCTGGAAACTGTGCTCCTGTAGCTGGCACTGTAGATACAGGAACAACATGTGAAAAAGTTTGGTTCTGATATAAAAATGCATCATCTTCACGGATACCAGTCTCAACAGTTCTAGAACTGAATGGAAAGAATCATAAAGAGACTGAGACTGACCAATTCTGTTAACGCGTTTGCCCTGAATTCCTGAGTCCCCCCTCGAAGTTGTACTCATGGGAAACACAACCAAGAGAGGCAGCAGGGGGCTGGTGGGTGACGGGGCCCAGGCCCCGGAAGAGGGCGCGGTGGTGTCATTCCACACGGGGCTCTACGAGGCCATCCTGAGGGAGGGCAGCACCACACTCCGGGCTCTGCTTAGAAGCCACCTGTCAACCAGCCCACGGCCGTTCTGGCCACCTCCACCAGCTACAGATCACTGCTGAGCCAGGTACCGGCGTTCTCTTCTCGGTCACTTTGAGAAAAAAAACGTGATGCTTCAGAAGGAACGCCACCTGATTCTTGAGGACTCACTACACCTGGCTGCCTTCACCGTGCCCGAGGCTGGATGGTCCACGCTGAGCACACCGCACACCCAAAGCCATGTTCTGCTGAGTCTGCGACGACTCCTTCCAGGGATCACAGGGGCACTGACTGAGCAGAGACTGGGGCTCGCTTGGTTGGAAGAACATTAATGTCATCCTCTCAAATGTGCCAATGCTGATTATGTCTGTGTGCTGGAATTATTTCTCCCCTTTTTACATATAGTTTTTCATTTTCTGAATTTTTATACAGTAATTATTACCCTTATAACAAATTTTTTTTAGAAAGTCACCCTCTGCCCTTATCTTGCAGTCGTGCTGTAAAGGCCTGTGTGTGTGTGTGTGTGTGTGTGTGTGTGTGTGTGTGTAAAGAATTCTCATAAACAGCTGTGCTAATCATAGACAGAATACAAGCAGCATTAACTGTGAAACCCTAAAAGTGCAGGTTATACTACTGATACTATGACTTTGGCAAAGGCTTAAAAAACAAAACCTACTTGTCAATGACTCTCTGGGTTAATATAAGGACTAAGGGACTTGATAGCAATTACCATTAATTTTACACAATGAGCTCTTCACAAGAATCAACTTTCGAAGCTTTACGTAAATTATATCTGCTGCCTTGGTAAATCTGCATGTATGTAAAATACAGATCTTTATAATATCAATATAAAATTGACAGGTTTGGGGTAATTTAAAACAGGCAAAAGGAGAATTTCAATGCACATAACAGAGAAATACTGAACCAAAGAGATGCTAAATACAATTATTTCCTTTGAAATAGCAAGCTAACACAATTATTCTAACTATATTGGGCTACTTGTAATGTATTTTTCCCCCCAAAGCAGACACAGTCCATCATCCCCATCCACCTGGCTGTGGAATACCGCAAGGCACAGAGTTTGCTTTGTTTGTTAGAACATGGTGCAGACCCAGAAGTAAGGTAAGTTAACTCAACAGGTGACTGTTTCTAAATGAGGACACACACGATCTGTGTTCCTTTCCCGATCATGTCTGGACTCATCCATTCTCCATGGGTGATGGACTACAGGTTACCACGTTTGGAATATACCAATTTCCTTACTGACTAGGTGAGATCCTCTGAAAACCGGAAATAATACAGGAACACAAATCAGTCAGCCCACTTAAAGCATAGTGAGTATTAAGCGCTCAGCAATGGTGTTGTGGAAAATTAAGTCCTGGTCACAGCCCTCAGGGAGTTTAACAACCTAAGTTAGATATGAAAAGAAAATGGAAAGAGGCAAGGGATTTTCTTGGAAAGAAGTTCATCTTGCTTCCCAATATATCTTCACCGCCTAAACCAATGCTGACACTTCCTAAGTGCCCAATAAATATCATCTGAATGAATGGGAGAAGTACATGGTATAAAAGAGTCGAGCCCCAAATCCTTCCCATGCTCCGGAAGGGCGCCCCACCCCGTCTTGCTCTCTCACCCTGCCCCCGAGCCCCACCCCAGCTCTACAGGTCCTCCCAGGACTGGACCATCACGTTCCCCCTCCCCACAGGATTCCTCAGTACACCCTTCCCACCCTTTCTCGCCCTGGGTGGGGCCTGCAGACCTCTCGAGAACTTTGCCCACTGGCCTGTTTACTTAGCTCTTTCGGATTAATGCTTCCACACCTGACTGTAAGCTCTGCAGGGTGGGGACTCTGCTGTTTCCCCACACCTCTGGTGCAGGGCTTACACTAAATCAGCAGGTGAACTGAAAAGTCATCTTCTAATCCCAGTGGAGCAGTCAGATGCTCATAAGAGACCTTCCCTTTTCTCTGCCACAATCAAGGAGTTTTAGAGGCAATCCTGAGAGATTTCAGGAAAGGAGATGAGGGCCGAGTTGTCAAACTCTCACTCCGCCTGCGCTGGGGAGGGACTGACGATAAACTCCAGCTGCAGCTCCTGCCATCCACACACACGAGTGAAAAGGCCAGGTAGAGGAGCAGGTGCGGTGCCACCAGGGACGGAGTTAGCAGGCGTTCTGGCCCTTCACGGCTCACTTCTGTGGGAATTCCAGATCACACTCGAGTCCGCACAATTTTACTGAATGGCTGCTAACTCAGCACAGCCCTGAGGGGCTGTGGACACAGAGCTAACTGAGATGCAGCCTGGAAGAGGCCACCATCCCAGCAGGAGTAACAAAGCTGACACGAGCTGTGATAGGAAGCTGGGCCCCTCCGTGCTGTGATGCATACCACCCTGTCCCCGCAAGACGCTGGGATACCCCAAGAAATTAAACAGCAATGCAGATTCTCAAACACTTCTCTAGAGTCATTACGGGGGATTATCTTAAATAAATGTTGCCTTCTTAAGTAGTAGCTCCCTGCCTCGAGCCATTCCCACTGTGAACTGAGTGTAATCTGCCATCAATACCTATTCCAGAGACACAAGAGGCCTCACCACACTCCACCTGATGCTCCTGCACTGGCCCATCACCTCTACCATGTGGACAAAGCCGGGGAACAGAATCCAAAGGATCCTGACAGACATCGAGAACAACACAGTCCTGTGTCTCCACATTTTGTGCGAACACGGGGCCCAGGTGAATGCGCGAGTGGACAGCAACAACAGGCACTCCCGGCTCCACCTGGCCATCACGTATGGGACCTACCCGGTTCTCTCCATCCTGGCCCAGAACGGTGCCCAGGTCAACGCCATAAATGAGTCCAGCATGACACCCCTGCACATGGCTGCAGATATACTGAATAAGGAGGTGATGGAAACGCTCATTGCCCACGGGGCAAACGTCAACTGCGCCGTCTCCTCCACAGGCAACACGGCTCTGAAGCTGGCGGTGTGCACCGCGTCAAGCAAGGCCGGCCGGCTGCTGGCCGCGGGGCTGAGCTGCATCCACCTGCTGCTCGTTCACGGAGCCCAGGTGAATACGCAGGACCATGAAGGTCAAGCCGCGATCCACGAGGCGTGTTTTGGAGGCAGAGAGGCAATAATCTGTTGCTCGAATTTGAAGCCAATGTTAACGTATTAACAAGAAATGGGGAATATATATGCACCTTCAAGCGCGGTTCCAATATAAGAGACACGGCACTTCTCACCAGGCTGCTTTACCACTCTTATCCTTTGAGACTGACCAATAACCAAGGAATTCTACTTGCAGGAATCATGCTCCCAGAATTCCACCTCCTAAGGGAAACCCTAATAAAGTTATCTCAAAAACCCTTATCCCTAGAGGACAACTGTAAACGAAATGTCAGAAATATTTATGGGGACAAACAAAAACAGCACTTGCAGCGACTTCTCCCAGGGAAGATCTGGAATTCTGTATCTGGTTATCAGATCCAGCTCACCTCCTGAAGTAAGATCTCAAAGTTGCACAGAGCCACAGAACTTCAGTGACTCACATCGCATTTTCTGGCTAGACGTGTACCCAGAAAATACTTAACCCATCACCTAATACATCCCAAATGTACGAACTACTGGTTCTTAAACCTTTTTCAAAAAATAAAATGATTTGCACATTAACTTTTTCTTCCTAAATAGTCTTTTAAATGCATTTTCCATGATTTAATTTTTGCCCCAAAAGTAAGTAAATTAATTTAAAACTCTCAGCCAAAGAAGTAAATACATTTTCTCTCTCTCGCTCTCTTTTTTTCTGGCCATGCCGCACGGCTTGCAGGATCTTAGTTCCCCAACCAGCGACTGAACCCGCACCCCCAGCAGTGAAAGCATGGAGTCCTAACCACTGGACCGCCAGGGAATTCCCTATTGTCTCTCTTTCTTGAGAGTCTTTTATAAAAATTGGAATAGTCATTACAGATTTTTAAAACAGCAGAAAAAAATTTCCCATGCTAAATTTCTTTTAAGAGGGATAATTACAGAAACAGATTTTACCTCTAAGGCAGAAATGAGTATTTTTGTCAGCATGAAATACATTTAGCATCATCAGTTATATTAGTACTCAGAACACACTTACTACCTGAAAACAGCTAGAATTTTCGAATGCCCAAAGATTACTCCTTTTAAATTCAATCTAAAGTTTTCACATTCTAGACCTACGGAACAATGATTTATACAATATAAAGGTAATGATAACCTCCGAGGTAAATAAACTAGGGTACATGATCTCATTTAATTCAATAAACCAATGCCCAAGTCATCCCTGTAAGCAGCTGTCAATGATTTAATCTTCCCCACTTACCTTTAGATCTCTGTGTACAATTCCCATGTTATGTATGTAAAATACACCTTCCACCAATTCTTGAAAAATTTTTGTTGCAACACTGGCCATAACATAAGGACCTTTAAGTTAAAAAAAAAATAGTTTTTCACTTGTTACATAACATCAATAGTTTTTCACTTGTTACATAACATCAAAATGTAATAAGGGGACTTCCCTGGTGGTGCAGTAGTTCACAATCTGCCTGCCAACGCAGGGGACAAGCGTTCGAGCCCTGGTCCAGGAAGATCCCACATGCCGCGGAGCAACTAAGCCCATGCACCACAACTACTGAGCCCACATGCCACAACTATTGAAGCCCCTCCTCCACAACTAGAGAAGCCACTGCAATGAGAAGCCCATGCACCACAACGAAGAGTAGCCCGCGCTCGCCACAACCAGAGAGAAACCCGCGCACAGGAATGAAGACCCAACGCAACGAAAAATAAATAACTTTATATTAAAAAAAAATGTAATGAACATAGTTATAAATACATTAACACCTGACACCACACAACATTCAGATTGTCAACACAGTCAATACTCCACAATGGTTTCAAACCTAGAAATCAGCAAACAAAGAAGCCACTGCAAACTAGCTCCCAAGAGTCGATGGACTTCTGTCACCAGAAAGAGACGAACTCTCACGTCACTCAGAGCCCCTGTATTAACTGCTTTGTAAACAATTCTCAGGCATCGGGTGGCTAAATTAAACTACGTTTCAGTCCCCTTCCCCTGACATCTGGGGTTTGATGCTAATAAATCTGATGTCCTGGCCCGCTGTGGAATAAACACATTATTACAAATAACAGAATAAGAAAAAAGATAAATTATGTTAGCCCAAGGGGTGAGCTTCTATTGCCTGGAAGATCTGGAATGCCACATTTTCCAAAAATGATGGACAAATGAAGTAAAGGGGGGAAAAGGTAAACGAATTAATTAATCTATTAATATCATAACATAATATGGGAATTTAGAGGGTGGAGAGGTTTGGTAAGACTAAATCAGGGACTTCCCTGGTGGCACAGTGGTGAAGAATCCACCTGCCAATGCAGGGGACACAGGTTCGAGCGCCAGTCCAGGAAGACCCCACATACCACAGAGCAACTAAGCCCGTGTGCCACAACTACTGAGCCTGCACCCTAGAGTCCATGAGCCACAACTACCGAAGTCCGAGCACCTAGAGCCCGTGCTCCACAACAAGAGAAGCCACTGCAATGAGAAGCCCGCGCACTGCAACGAAGAGTAACCCCCTGCTGGCCGCAACTAGTGAAAGCCCTCGTGCAGCAACGAAGACCCAATGCAGCCAAAAATAAATAAACAAAATAAATATATTAAATAAATAAATAAACCTATTGTTTACCTTTGAGCACGAGAGCACCACATGCTCCCTTCTCCCTGAATGAGCCGACTTTCTTATAGAGCTCAAACCTATTCCACACCCTCCTTTTACACTGTCTAGCATATAATTTAGGGACCTCAAGTATTTAAGACAGAAAACTGTGTGTGTGTGTGTGTGTGTGTGTGTGTGTGTGTGTGTGTAAAAGCAATGGTCCCAGGGAATTCCCTGGTGGTCCAGTAGTTAGGACTCTGTGCTTTCACTACCGGGGCCCGCGTTCAGTCCCTGGTCGGGGAACTTCAGATCCTGCAAATCTCGTGGCACGGCCAGAAAGTAAATAAAAATTTTAAAAAATAAAACAAAAACAATGGTTCCACTACAAGTACCTCTAGTATGACCCCCTCCGCCCCCACCCCACCCCTGAAGTGACCAACCTGTCTGGGAAGAAATGCAAGAAGGGCTTTCTGACTTTCCCAACTATTCAGAATAACTACCTTGCTTTGGTCTGTCTTTAATTCGGTTTTCCTTTTAACTCACCTAACACATCCAAACGGCAGGCGACTGTTGGAGGATTCAGTAATTATACACAGACTTGCTCCAGTGATCACAGTTTCCACTCAGTGCTACATCCTTTGCAGGCACTGCTTTAATCCTCACAACAACCCCATAAAATGGGGATGATCCACATTATACAGGTGAGGATAGAGACAGAACTGTTAACTGATTTGCCCAAAACCTTCTAGCTGGTGAGCACCAGAGCCATGACTCAAACCCAGGTGTGCCGCTCATGGGAGTGTTGGGAATGATTCACGTAAAAAATGTGATTGATGTAAAGCTGGACACACAGGGCTGGAATGCTACAAAGATAAAACATTTTCTTTTAAAATATTTTTTTAAAAGAAAAATATACAACCTGCTAGAAGTATGATCCATCTCTTGCCTTCACTGTTTTGACGGGTTTATCGTACTGGATGGCGTAGATTAGAGTTCTCACCCCACACTTCGTGAAGGACTCACTTTCCAAACGTAAGCTTCAAGATCAACTGCACACGGGGCTGGAATGAACGATTCTCTTTCCACAAAGATGGGCACATAGCACTATAATGCGCATGCAGCAGGCCAAGGATCCAGTGTTACCGGGCCCTAAAAATACCCCACGCACCACTTACCATGACTGAACTGAACAAAGTCTGGCATGTTCTAATTTCATGGCAAACAGAGGAGCACTGAGGAGCTGCTGGAGAGAGACGTTATGTCTCCGTCTCCATGGGAAGCTAGTCTAAGATTCTGAGTAGGCCAACTGACCTGTGTTTTAGGCCAAATAAAGGGTTATAGTGTCACTAGGAGTGAACAGCAAATGATTAATGATTGATATTTAGTTGAGCCTTTACTTAAAATCAGGTCACTCGCATCCCCTATTTTGATCATCTACCGCAGTGAATTTCAACTTTGGCCGCACGTTAGAATCAACAAGAGAACTTCCACAAAAAAATAACAAAGGCCAAGCCCTATCCAAGACCAATTATATAAACATTACTGGTGTGGTCCCAGACAACACCCTTTTTCTAAAAAGATTTCATTTTTAAAAACAGTCTTAGATTTACAGAAAACCTGAGAAGACAGTTCCCACTTACCCCACACCCAGTTTCCCTGTCACCAACACCTTACATCAGTCTGGTACATGTCACAATGCACTGATCCTGATACAAGTTCACAGGCTATTCAGACGTCCCTAGTTTTTACCTAATGTCCTTTTTCTGTTTCAGGATTCCATCCAGGATACCACATTACACTGAGTTGTCATGCCTCTTGAGGGTCCTCTGGTCTGTGACAGCTTCTCAGACTTTTCCTGTTTATGATGACCTTGACAGTTTTGAGACGTACTGGTCAGGTGTTTTGTAGAATGTCCCTCAGTTGGGATTTGTCTGTTTTTCTCATGATTAGACTGGGGTTATGGGTTTTGGGGAGGAAAAGCACAGAGATACCGTGCCCCTCTCACAGCCTCTTATCAAGGGCACATACTATCAACATGAGTTATCGCTGTTGATGCCGACCTTGATCACTTGCTGAGGGGCTGTTTGTCACATTTCTTCCACTGTAAAGTTACTTTTTTTATTGACAACGTCTTTTTAAAAGTTCCCCAGGTGATTTCTATGTGCAGTGTTAAGTTGAGAACCAGTGTCATAATATTCTACAAATATTAACCTAACAGAGTATTTCTAGAGGCTATTGTATAACTGCAGGGGAGCTGGGGGATATGGATCTTGAGGGAGACAAACTTTCGACCACATGCCCTTCTATAAGGGTTTCTTTAAAGGTTTCTTTTTATAGAAGTATCTCATTTTCAGTCTTTTCTTTTTTTCTTGGCCACACCGCACGGCATGCAGGATCTTAGTTCCCCAACTAGGGATCGAACCCATGCCCCCTGCAGTGGAAGCACAGAGTCTTAACCACTGGACTGCCAGGGAAGTCCCAAAGTATCACATTTTCAGGTTAAAAAAATAAAACAAATATTTAAATTTTCCCTTAAAAATTTTTTAAAAGACCTTTTCTACCTGAAATCATTATACTAAACTCTAGCATAGTACTCTTAAATATCAACAAACTATGTATCTATAACAGAAAATATTAACTTCCAAATACCTACTTATATTTTTAAAATGTGATTTTTTTCCCCCCCAATCTAAAGTACCTGGAGGCAGAAGGCGGCAGGTCTGTCTGTAGTTCCCAGCCCAGCCCTCGAACACCCACGTGGTACTTACATGCGGATTCATCCATGCTCTCCCGGCCCTGCTGGTTCCTCTCTGTGATCCAGTCCCACAGCGAGAGCTCACACAGCTGCATCTGGATGTGCAGCATCAGGTGGTACTGCACCTAGGGGGCGACACACCGCTGGCTCCCATCTGCACCATTTAGCGGACAAATGCTCCCTTGCCTACCCTAGGCCAAGCACCAGGCTACGTGCTGTGGACAGAGACTACAGACACAAGCCTGCCCGAGAAGCCCGAAGTCTAGTGAAGGAGACAGAGGAATAAAGCAATACTTAACACAACGCGTCATGACCCAGGTGGGCAGAGGCAGGCCCGGCTGGGGTAAGGTGGGTATTAAATGTGACAGAGTCCGTGGGCCCGAAACTGTTTGGTCTGCTCTCGAGATAAACAGTTTTGAAAGCTGAAGATAAAGCATCAGGCTGGCTGTATGGTATCCTACTACTCTATGGATACCCCAGAGTGTGCACACACTTTATCTGGCTTCACATAACTAACAATTTGTCCAAGAAAAAAGTAAGCAAAAATTAAGCTCACTGTAGCCCATTCAGGAAATTTTTCCAAATGTATTACAGAGCAATGAAATGATTCTGATGAAGAGTCCCTCAAACTCAACTCCTTTATATTCAGGGAACCTACTCAAAGTTTTTTGTGTTTCTGTATAAAAATACAGAACCTCATATTCCTGGACAGCCAGAATTAATTCTACATGTGAGTGTAGAGATGGTATATACAGTTTTGTGATCCCAAGACGACAGGTTATGCGCAGACCCTGTTAACATTCAAGTTTAAGTAATAACACTCAGTAAGGGAGAGAACACCAGCACATCAGTGCAATCCTAATTACTGTAATTAGGACACTGAAAGCTGACCTGGTGATCCGCCTATTCAGACGGCTATTCTGTGTTCTAACAACATGTTCTAAAGTCACATTCCAAAATACAGAAAATCTTTCTGCATAAATATATTTTGATAGCATGATGCTAACCAACCACAGAAACAGAACATGTGTGATGCTTCCCGCTCCAGGGTGTACCTATGAGATGCCCCAGTCAGGGAGGTCAGAAAAGGACCAGGAGGAGTTTACTAAGAGAAGGAGGGAGGACCAAATACCCGGGCCACGCGTCAGGAGGCAGCGTGAGGGCAGAAGAGCAAGAGCAGAGACAGGGAAGGGGAGCTGAAGAGGGAAGCCGGCTGCGGGGGAGGGCCGGCCACGTCTAATCACCGTCCTCCACGCCGTTATTACAGGGAAACAGCAAATGTGCAGGTTCTGGGAAACTCATCTACCTCCGTCTGCCCCAACAAGTTTAAGTTTTCTTCAGAAGATTCCTCAGTGGATGCGAAAGACTCTTCCAGGTCTGAATTATGCCGAAGTGGCAGCCGATGCCCAACAATCGATCTGGAAGACTCGTCAGCCACACCTTTTTCTTGGGGCTCAAGGGACGGTTCAAATTCACCAGCATCTCTTGTGACTACACTGGCGCTGTAGTTCACCAATCTATTATTCTGATTTTCAATGCCAGATTCTCCCAAGGATTTTTCTTCTCCTGGGGTGAATTCGGCGAAGATAATGGAAGAGCTGTTACTTTCATCACTTTTAACATCACACTGATCTCTGGAGGCCAAAAAAAAACAGTAAAGATAAAAACCAATGTAAAAAAAGATCCAGCGTACCTCAACTGTTCCTTCAAGCCTGTATGAATCTGACTGGTAAACTCCTGACAAAAGAGACAACCAATCTGTCCAGCAGCAGCATTTACTTAAAAATACTGACAGGAAATACCTTAGAGGAGGAAGAAAATAACTTAACATTTTGTAATGAAAATAAGCAAAAAGAAAGTCTAAAACACTCCTGAGCTCCTAGCTGTAAAAGGCAAAGGCGGCCCAAGGCAGGTGACTGGAGGTAACGTCTAGGGCGTGAAAGGACACGGCAGCCCACGTACCTGGGGTCCTCCTTGTCAGAGATCACTTCCAGAGACGGCAACTGAATAGAAATTCTATCTGCTGAACAGAAACAAAAGGAAATCTTCAAGCAGCCCAGTTTTCTAATTTATAGTCAAAGGCAGAGCTAAAATACATAAGTAAGACCAAATGAGACAAGAAGTTAAAAATGTCACGACCTTCTGGCAAAATGCAAATACACCAAGCTTATTCAAATGACTGGCAGATTTTAGAAAAGACAAAAACAGAGCTGTTCAACTATGCGAGGGCTCATCGAACCTTCCGTACAGGACCTGACAGTAAACATTTCAGGTTTTGTGGGCCCGAGGGGACTCTGCTGCCACTACTCAACTCTGCTTTCGTAGCGCTAAAGCAGCCAAAGATAACACACGTGAACAAGCCTGTGTTCCAATAAACTTTACTGACACTGAGATTTGAATTTCATATAATCTTTACAAAATAATTCTTCCTTTGATTTAACTCTTTAAAGAAAAAAATTCTCAGCTTGTGGGGGGCACAACAACAGACGTAGGCCTGATGTCACCCACGGGCTGAAATTTACCAACCCTTCAACCGTTTCATCTAAAACCGCTCACCTTGCCTTTGGGCCATGTGAACATGTTCTATCCAGGCAGTGTGATAGCCTACAATATTAGGATGCTGAAGACCAGCCAGCACCTTAACTTCCCGTAGTACCTGAAGAAGAAACATACTTAGAGCTGGTTTTTACTGACAAATTTGTTAAATGTTCATGGTATTAAATAATACTTGTCCCCTCTGTACGAGGAATCTAGACTGTGTTAAAATAATGCGAATACTTTTGTGAGAGACAAATGCAGTTGTCGTTGTTGTTGTTTTTTGTGGTATGCAGGCCTCTCACTGTTGTGGCCTCTCCCGTTGCGGAGCACAGGCTCCAGACGTGCAGGCTCAGCGGCCATGGCTCACGGGTCCAGCCGCTCCGCGGCATGTGGGATCTTCCCGGACCAGGGCACGAACCCGTGTCCCCTGCATCGGCAGGCGGACTCTCAACCACTGCGCCACCAGGCAAGCCCTGCAGTTGTTATAGCAACTAAATAACTAACATGCATATAGCACTTTACACTTTTCATGGCTCATATATAATCATTCCCTCATTTCATTCCTACAAGTAAGTCCAGACCTCCAAGGTAAATAAAACCATTCTTGTCACCACTATTTTCAAAGGCAGGAGACAGAAGTGGCTTAGAAGACTAGGTCGTTTGCCTGGGACCACACAGCGTGTCAGGGAGAAGACTGGGACCTGAATTGAGCGCCTGTGTTCTTCATAAAAAGCTTGTCATATATTGTATATGAATAGTTTACTTAAAAAATTAATTTCCCCAGCAATGACCCTGAAATGTGGTCAACCTCAAGTGCCTATAAAAAATTTAAGTCAAATAAAAATTTAATCTTGATGTTCATTTTATGGTAACCCACTGCTAGTAAACTGCAATCCATATCACCAAGTATTTCCCCAATACACAAACACACACACACACAAACTCTTTCAAAAGAACCTAAATACTCAATTATTCAAAATAAGTAAATGTTTTAAATCATACCTTCATACAATCTGTTTTGGTTGCACCCTTAATCAGAATTTTTTTAATTGCATAGTACTGACCATCTAATTTATTCCTGACCTAAAAGGAGAGGGAAAGACAAAGCATATTGTACCATTAAATCCAACTGAATAAAGAAAGTTCTTTTAACCTGACCTTAGATAATCCAAACTAGCCAAAGAGATAAAATTAAGCTAAAGACACACGTCCTGGGGAATTCCCTGGCGGTTCAGTGGTTTGGACTCTACACTTTATGCAGCCCCTTTACTATGTTCAGAGGAGTCAGCCGTAGTCAACTGGACTAATAGTTTTTCCAACTGTACTGAGAGTCCAACTCCTAGAATCTCTAGGTCTGAAGAATGGGAGTGTTAGCAAAAAGGCTATGTGCAAGACACAGCAGCACAACTTTTTCAAGTAATACATTTTTTAATAAAAATTAACTACAGAACAAAAACTCAAAGTTTCCAGAATCCACCTAAATCACCAACGTGCTTAGGAAAACATTAAAACCTGCCCACGTCCCTGTAAATGACAAATCTAAATAAAAAGTAAACATACATGATTTCTAGGAATTGTCCTTTGAGCACGTTAAATAATAATAATGAAAACAACTTCTGCAAATACATTGTTTAGAGTAGGGGGTCAAAACAAATATGTGGAAAACCACCTTGTATACTCTTCCATATCCACCTTTTCCTAAGACGGCAAGCTCTTCAAATTCATTCAAGTAACGTGAGGTTTGTGCTTCAAAGCCTACTTCCCTTGATCTGAAAGTTAAACACAATCAATCAATCGATCCCCAAACATGAGAGAACCAAAATGTTCTAAGACAGACCATGTTCACTGTATTACTAGCCTGGCAGACCTCGTTTATCACTAAACTGATAATTTGGAAAGGATGAGCTAAAATCAAAGTTTTCATTCTCTATGAAGAAAACATTTGATAATAAGCTAATCGATAGCATAATAGAGATATCAAGGGGATCATTAATTTTAAGTATTTTACCAGTAATCCGTATTCCAATTAGAAATTATTGTTTTAATAATTATTATTATTTATTATTATTGTTTTAACAGGAATCCTAAGGACGACTAACAGGCAGGAGTTAAGTAGCTAAGCTCAGTGATAAGTTTACTTAAATTTCTTAATGATTCAGAGCAGTTACAGATTTTAAACGAGCATTTCCTACATACAGCCTAAATTCAGTGGTGTTCCCCTGAAAGGGACTGGATGTCAGTGCTCTGAATTAAGTAAGAGTGGGGCTTATGGAATCCACATGGAATTGCAGGGGAAGGGTGGTCAAAGAGAGAATGAGAAATCTTACAAAATTTTTAGCAAATCTTAAAAAGTTTTTAATCTTACAATGTTTTTAATTTTCATAAACTACCCTAACTACGTTATTTTTAATCCCACTACTAATTTCTGATTAATTCAGGATTAATTCTTAATCCCTATTTCTTTTGGATCAGTTTACTCCTTGCATAGTCAAAAAAGTATTCAACACATACCTGATCTTCTGGATATGAGAATTATCCTCACAAGGACCCTAAAATCAAAAAGTTATTTTTAAAAAACATTTTGAAAATTTCTTGGAATAAGGAATCTATCAAAATTCAATGTTAGATTAGTATAAATGCTCAAACTCATATTAAAAAAAACCCACACCCACCCAATGGCTTTTTCAATATTACTTAAGAGTTTGCAATTGAAGACATTTTTCTCTTAACTAAAAGATCACCCATGAAAAAGCTATATTCTTGCCATCCAAGGACAAAGCTGAGATTTACCAAGGAGCGCCACCGGCAAACAACGCCAGCTTCCCCTTCACATAGAAGCAGAAACTGACCACTGCTCCCGTGTCACCGTTCCAAGCCCCCAGCACCTTGTGCCTGTATGACTGCACGTGTCTCCCTGCTTCTGCCCTCAGTCCCCTCCTCTGTGTATTCTCAACACAGCAGCTGTGGAGAACCTGTTAAAGTCAGATTATGTCACTCCCGTGCTCAGAACCCTGCAACACTTCTCATTTTACTGAGTGAAAACCAGAGACATTAAAACGGTCTCCAGATCCATCTCCATCTGCCCCTCGGCCCCGCCTCTCCCCCTTGCTTACTCCACCTCTGCCACTGGCTGCCTGTCAGCCTCACAAACATGCCAGCACACAGCTGCTCCTCTGCCTGGAATGCTTTCCCTCTGCGTGATTCATTCCTCAACCTCAGCTCCTTGCTCCTGTCTCAGCGAGGTCCTACCTGCCACGCTACACGGCCCCTCCCAACATTTTCTAATGCCCTTCACTGCTTTATGTTTCTCCTTAACACTTACCACCACCTAACACTCCATGTATTTTTCTTTTTCTACTGTTTACTGCCTGCTTGTCAGAACATCGGCTCCCTGAGGGCAGGGACTTTTTTTTTTTAATACAGCAGGCTCTTATTAGTTATCTATTTTATACATATTAGTGTATATGTCAATCCCAATCTCCCAATTCATCCCACCACCACCCCCGCCCCAGGGCAGGGACTTTTTTTTTTTAATACAGCAGGCTCTTATTAGTTATCTATTTTATACATATTAGTGTATATGTCAATCCCAATCTCCCAATTCATCCCACCACCACCCCCGCCCCAGGGCAGGGACTTTTATTTTGCTCACTGCCTGAACCCCAGCTCCTACAAGAGAGCCTAATACATAGCAGCCATTCGATAAACATCTGTTGAATAAACAAATGGAAGTTAACATTAAACCTATGTTATAATCAGGATTTCAGAATGCTTTAAAATAGTTCTCTTGAAATGAGAATGTTTTTATCACACTCCAAGTACATTTCCTAGTGCTTACCTGACGAACTCTCTCCTTAGCTGACCTCATTAAGTGCATAATAGCTCTGCTGTGATGTAGCCTCAAGGAGCTAAACTCACCACTACACGCAAAGGATGACAGCAGTCCCATTTTGATAAAGGTCTGACAAAGTACTATAAAAAAAATATGGAAAACAATTATTAGAAAGGCCATCAATGAGATGGCAATTTTCAAGAAAACACAGAAAATAAAGAGTCATAATAATAGCCTCTATAAGAAAAAAGTTATGTTTACACACACATTACAGCTTGGGGACTGATTCTCTGAAGAGATGGAATGATTGGTTACACTCGTTGATCAGGGGCTCATCTGTTATTTCTTACCAGACACTCTACATTCTACAATCATTTGTTTACTGTGCTTGGTCAGTCAGTAAAGTACTAAGCTCTGTTTTTAAAAAAGGCAAGGAAAAAAAAAAAGGAGGGGGAGGGGTCGAATATATAAATAAATAAAAATTTAAAAGGCAGGAGTGGAAACAAATGATTAGAACTGACAACAAAAGTGAATACGAGGGCTCCCCTGGTGGCGCAGTGGTTGAGAGTCCGCCTGCCGATGCAGGGAACACGGGTTCGTGCCCCGGTCCAGGAGGATCCCACATGCCGCGGAGCGGCTGGGCCCGTGAGCCATGGCCGCTGAGCTTGCGCGTCCGGCAACGGGAAAGGCCACGACAGTGAGAGGGCCACATATGGCAAAAAAAAAAAAAAAGTGGGTCCTCCCTGGTGGCGCAGTGGTTGAGAGTCCGCCTGCCGATGCAGGGAACACGGGTTCGTGCCCCGGTCCAGGAGGATCCCACATGCCGCGGAGCGGCTGGGCCCGTGAGCCATGGCCGCTGAGCTTGCGCGTCCGGCAACGGGAAAGGCCACGACAGTGAGAGGCCCACATATGGCAAAAAAAAAAAAAAAAAGTGAATACGAACTGTTGTTTTCAATTATGGAATATCCTTAACCAACACACAAAGAGCACATCTGAGATGTGTGTACAGACCAAATACGGGGGGAAGTCAAGTCTCGAGTCACAAGACGAGGCTGCTCAGAAAAAGAAGTTTCTACAGAAGTGCTTGGTTTTTACTCGTTCAAGGAATACAGGTACCATAGAGAAAATTCTATGTGAAAAACTCTCCATTTAGATTGTCAACTAACTAAACTACATCAAAAACATTTACTTAAATATCCTTTATTTTGAACACCATGACACGAAGGAAGAAAGGAAACCAAAATTCACAGTCAGAAGAGGGAAACAGTAAGTAAAAGGTAATAATGATATTAACACTCTCATTTCTCTTTAAAAAATAATCAACTTTGTATTAAAGTTCAGGCTTTAAAAAGGCTGTATATAAGGAATTTTAAAACCAGCAAGATTCACAGCTTTGCTTTAATCAGGAGCGAGAGTACTATATTAAAAGCATTATAATCTGCTTCTCTATACCAGAAAATAATCCCCGGGTTTGGAACCTACAGAACACCCCCTTTTGTACGACCCACCCCCGCCCCGCAACACATATTCAAGAAAATAAGTGTATGCTGGACAAATAACATTTTTTACCATTTCTTATGTCCCATGAAGCTTATCAAAATGATAATTACCTTTAACTAAAAACATTATGTTCTTCTAAAATCACATAAAAGTATCTGTAAATTTAAGGCTTTCTAACACCAAACAAGACTCGGGAAGACTTCTGGTAGAAAAGACACTTAGAATCTGTGGTGTGGGCTACTCAAGAGTTCAATCTATGAAGCTGAACCAGAAATGCCACAATCTGTAATTCTACTCATTTCTGTGCTTGGTCCTCAGACAAGTAACCTATGGCAGGAATAAACATTTTCAACCACTGTGATTATTTTGATCTTTGTCTCAGGCTACTGACACACAGCTCCACAGTTATAAAACTCTTATAATCTTCTGAGTGATAGGGGTATTAGGAGCATCTTTTGTCTTATTATTTGGTCTCTCACCTCAGTTCCTGACACAAGAGCTTCTCAGAGCCTTGGAGTCTCCAGTGATGAGTCTTTTTGTATGCTAATGAGATGACTGGTGGCTGGAGCCCCTAGGTCACTTCAGGATGGGGGCTGGTCCCCAGAAAGACCAAGCCTTGATTAGAAGCTTAGAACTTTCCACTTCACACCCCCATCTTCCAGGGAGGGGAGAAGGGCTGGAGACTGAGTTAATAATCAAGCATACCAACTTGATGAAGCCTCAATAAAAAATCCCTGAAGTACAGGGTGGGTGAACACATCCACTTGCCAGGAGGGTGGGGAACCCAAACTCTGTGGGGACAGAAGGTAGAGCACTCTGGACCCTCAGGACCTCACCCTGTGTGCCTCTGTATCCTTTATCATATCCTTTATTATAATAAACTGGTAAGCATAAGTAAGTGTCTCGGGCTTCCCTGGTGGCGCAGCGGTTGAGAATCCGCCTGCCAATGCAGGGGACATGGGTTTGAGCCCTGGTCCGGGAAGATCCCACATGTCGCGGAGCAACTAAGCCCGTGCACCACAGCTACTGAACCTACGCTCTAGAGCCCGCAAGCCGCAACTACTGAAGCCTGCGTACCTACAGCCTGCGCTCCACAAGAGAAGCCACCATAATGAGAAGCCCGCACACCGCAATGAAGAGTAGCCCCAGCTCGCCAAAACTAGAGAAAGCCCACGCGCAGCAACGAAGACCCAACACAGCCAAAATAAATACATAAATTTATTTTTTTAAAAAAGTAAGTATCTGCCTGAGTACTGTGAGCTGTCATAGCAAATTATCAAACCTGAGGAGGGGCACTGCGAACCCCCAATTTGGAGCCAAGTCAGACACAAGTGTGGGTAACCTGAGAACCTAGGGACCTCCTACTCTCGACTGGCATCTGAAATGAGGACAGCCTTGTAGGACTGAGCCCTTAACCTGCCAGATCTGACACCAACTCCAGCAAGACAGTGTCGGAAGTGAATTGTAAGACACCCAGCTGGTGTCAGAAGAACTGGTCTGGGTGGGAGGAAAGCCCCACACATTTGGTGTCGGAAGTATTCAATGTGTAGAGGAAAACAGTTTCCTTCAACGACACAAAACACAACCGTTCAGGGCTCTGGGCAAAAACAAGCTCCGAATCAACACCTGGGATTTTCATGTACCTGTTCACCAACTAAACCGTAACAGATCTTCGAAAACTGCATGAATTATCACTTATAAATCAAAAAGAACTACCTTTTAAATACACACAATTTTGTGGTGATTAATCTTTTGCAGGGTCCCCAGGGATGATATTCATAAGGAATTACCCAAAGGAAAACATAAAATAAATTTACAAGATGTACTACTAAGGCTTATTTCAAATTTTTATATACCAGCTGTTCCTCTGACAGCATTAAACAACAGAGTAATTTTACAAGTTTTATTTAGCAAGGTTAATTTATTCTTACTAACATTTAAACACCTGTCTTGAATGAAGCAGGTTTGGTTCGTGCACATGGCTCAAGTGTTCCAGCAGAGAAACCAGCAACAGCTGGTTTGCAACTGCAAAAGGGAAGGTCGGCTGCTGTAGGGGTCCTTTCAGCACCTGGAGTTCTGCGGGAACATCAGATTCTGTAAATTAAAAAAGGATAAAAATTTTAAGAAATGGTAAACATATCTCGTAATGACAAAACAGCATATTCTAATTAGGAAAACACACTATTTAAATTTAAGAAAATAAAAAGCAAAACAGTAGTTAAGGTGAGTGGGGTTAATCAAGACAGACATTCTGGAATTGAGTTTTGAGTTGAATTCTGGAAGGACTAGGAGAGAGATGCCAGTTCGGGAAGGGAGGAAGTGCTGTTAGGGATGATGTGTACAAAGGTAGAAACAAATAAATATTCCAGCAAACAAGTAAGCAAGCAGGAACAGGATGGCTTCCTTCCTTCGAGAAGCAGAGAGAAAGAAGTTTGGCAGCAAAGAAAGGGAAAGGGAGGAAGAACGGAATCTTTACTCTGAGCTACACACTATGGACCAGGTGTTTTATATGCACAATCTCATCGAATCCTCCCGAAACGCCCTATGTTACCACTCCCATTTTACAGATGCAGACACTGATCTCATTGAGAGGTTAAGGAACAAGTTAGCAGGCAGATCAGACTCACTCCCAAGCCTATCCTCTTTCCATTGAACAAGACCAAGCGGACAGCTGAGTTGGCACTTAAAGCTGACAGTCGTTAAGTTCTCACGCACTGTTTAATACGTTATTTAACAGGCCAAAAACACAATGCAGGAAACATGTTTGAGGAAACTGTTCTGGACACGTGTTAGGTAGCCTGGAAGGAGACATGCAAGAGTCAACAAGAAGGGGCTTCCCTGGTGGCACAGTGGTTAAGAATCAGCCTGCCAATGCAGGGGACACGGGTTCGATCCCTGGTCCGGGAAGATCCCACATGCCGCGGAGCAACTAAGTCCGTGCGCCACAACTACTGAGCCTGCGCTCTGGAGCCCGTGAGCCACAACTACTGAGCCCACGTGCCACAACTACTGAGCCTGCGCTCTAGAGCCCGCGCACCTAGAGCCCGTGCTCTGCAACAAGGGAAGCCACAGCAATGAGAAGCCCGCGCATGGCAACGAAGAGTAGCCCCTGCTCACTGTAACTAGAGAAAGCCCGCGTGCAGCAATGAAGACCCAACACAGCCAAAAATGAACTTAAAAAATAAAATAAAATAAATACATTTAAAAAAAGAGTCAGCAAGAAGTCAGAGTGAGCCTATTAAGCAGGTAAGTGACAGAAACGTGGAGGAAAGGACAGGTCCCAGAGATACCAAGAAAGAAATGGACGGGTCAGGATTTAAAACAAAAGGAATGAGAGGAAGGAGAGGTTAACAAGAGTGAAAACTGGTAAGAGGGGCTGTTGGAGGAAAGATGAGTTCAAACTCGGGAGCCGCTGACCCAGCTGGAAATGCCCTGTGGAGACAAGGCCCAGGTATCCTACACCTTCTCAAATCAGCCCCAGTACAAACACTTTATTCCACGCTTCTCTATCAACTACTAAAGGTCCTGGAAGAGAGGTTTTGAAATTAAGACTTCATTCACCAATTCACCTCTCCGACCTGTAGGTGGCCCAAAAAAGACCTGCATGAATGGAGATGTGCTATTCATTTTAAATGAATACTTATTGCCTGAATATGAGAAAGAAAAAGAATGGAAAACGTGGCCATGTAAAAACTTCTCTATGTAAAGACATCTTAAAGTTAAAATATGAATCACATAATCAGATACAGTACAGATACCGTTACTGTACATGACAAGAAAAAGGGAATAAAATTTATATAGCACTCTTACAAGCTAGTAAGAAAATGAAGCACAATTAAAATTCAAATAGGCTTAAATAAACTAGTGGGTAATGACATACATAGTAAAATAACCACAGTACAAGAGTTTGCCATCAGACTGGTAACTATTTAAAGCCTGGAATCCTTGGTATTGTTAAGGGCACGGAAAACTAGATACTTTCAAACACAAGGGGGTGTTTGCAACCTCTGACAATACACTGTAGAATTTCACGTGTTCAAAACTTTACTTCTGGAAACGTACACCAAGGAAATAATTAAAGCACAACAAATATATATGTACAAGGTGTTCAGGATAACAAAGTATTAAAAATTTGTTAAACAAGTTATACACATATAATAGAATACTATGTAGCTGTTATAAATGATGGTGTATAGAAAGATAATCATTAAATAATCCTGTATCAAGTCAAAGAAGCAGGCCATAAACAGTAACACTAATGAAGGTGAGGGAGATAGTTTCATACAAATCAACGCAACTTTTCTGGTTATCATTTTAGCAAAACATACCAAAACTTTTTTTAATATTTTTATTTGACCCAACAAATCCTACTTCTGTGGGTCTATTCTAAAGAAATAATCAGATATTAACAAAGATTTATGTATACACATGTGAAACCCATCATTATTTCTAGTGGTAAAAAAAAAGAAATCTGTTTTCCACCAATACAGCGAAGACTAAATAACTGATAGTACAGAATGCGATGGTCTTAAAATAACGTTCTTAAAGACTAATTTGTCACAAGAAAATGCTAATAAAAGTTCACATTTAAAAAGCAACATAAGGTAATTCCCTGGTGGTCCAGTGGTTAGGACTCTGAGCTTTCACTACCGGGGCCTGGGTTCAACCCCTGGTCGGGGAACTAAGATCCCACAAGCCGCAAGGCATGGCCAAAAAATAAAAATAAAAAATAAAAAGCAACACAAAATTTTTACGATCACGATTTTAAAATATATTTATTCTATGTCTATATAAATGTACACACACACAAAAAGAATGGAAACATCAAAACAGACAGAAATCTCTGCCCCCTGTGTTTTCAATGAAGGAGGCTACAAAAAGAGTGAAATTACAGTGAGCAGCTGTTTTATAGTCTGCCTGTTTGATCCTTCATATCTAGGCATCTAGCTGGCATACAGCAACTCTCAGGAAATATTTGTGAATGAATACACCAAATTATTAGCAGTGAGTTCTCCTCAGAGATGTGGATATATACACTTTCCCTTCTTCTTCCTTTATGGCTTTAAATTTTGCACATGACTTCTCTAAATTTTTATCTTATCTGGACGACGAAATCAGACAGAAATCTTGAATCCATTCAGAATACCTTTCTTTGACAAACAGTTTTAAGTGCAAAATTCACCCAAAAAATTGTCTCTAGCTACGCCAAAATGTAATGTTTGTATATTTAAATGACAAACAGTAATCTCTGGGCGATGAGATTATGGTTCTTCTAATTTTCTTCTTCATGCTTTTCCACATTTTTAACATATTCCGTAATGTGAAAAAAAATTTTAAGTACTGAATTGTCAACAGTGGTGAGATTTTTTTAGGAGGGTTTTCTGCTTCTACACTTTCCTTTATTTTTTTTTTTTGCGGTACGCGGGCCTCTCACCGTTGTGGCCTCTCCTGTTGCGGAGCACAGGCTCCGGACGCGCAGGCTCAGCGGCCATGGCTCACGGGCCCAGCCGCTCCGCGGCACGTGGGATCTTCCCGGACTGGGGTACGAACCCGTGTCCCCGGCATCGGCAGGCGGACTCTCAACCACTGCGCCACCAGGGAAGCCCTATACTTTCCTATTTTTATACTCTCCTATTTTCTACGATGAGAAAATTCTACTTTTTAATAAAAAACAGAAAGAATGGTTGCTCAGTGGAGTCAACTGAACCTAATAAATCAAGAAAATGACAACTTTAAAAAGACCAATGGACAGACACCCAAATGCAGGAAGGAGTAAAACTGAAAGGAAATGAAGGCTGAGGCTGAAAGCTTCCCATTTCACAGTTCTGGTCAGGAGAAAAGGAAGAGGTTAAGTGGCTAAAAGGAAAGGTGAGGTCAAGTTCTCTTATTAAAGAGTAGGAAATGGTATCTAAACCCGATGTGCATTAGAGTTCTAGAATTCTGCCAAGAAGGAGGGGAGTAAAACAAACAGGAAAGGGATGACCTGATTCAACCTCCTGAGGAAAGTATGATCCAAATGGTCCATTATTAAATTAAAGAACCTGGAGAATTAATCTGAGGTAAAAATATTTGTGTCAGATGAAAGAAGGAAAATGAATGAGTCTGACAATGGGCTTACTGTCGGCCCTCCTTCTAACGCTGTGCTGTTCCACAGGAAAAAAAAAACATGCAGAAACTCTGATCAAAAGCTGATATTGGCTCCAGGAGACTCCCTGCAGGATGAGTTGCTAAAGAACACAGGTGTTACTTACATCTAGGTTGCAACTTTTCTGACACTACCACTGGCGGGCAGAGTGACCTCCTCACATCAATACAGACAACAGTCGAGAAATCGTCTACCTACTGTTTGAAGTCTAGAAATGAAACTACATTTCTCACAGACCTAACTTTTCATATAAAAAGATAAAGTATGTCTGGACATTCTCGGCTTCTTTGGAAGAAAAGGCAATACGTAAATGCGGCAGTATTATTAGTAACCAAAGGAGGAGGAAATTTTTAGAAGCTTATCGACGATCACTCCCTTCAAGAATAATCTTCGGTTTGCAGAAAACCTTATCACAATGTTACAGAACAGACAGACTTGCCTGTTTACCGCTGGGACTTCTATGACATAATGCTTTATGCATCACTGAGCTGCTATAATATGACACGTGGAAAAAATCAGTTTGCCCATTAAAAAGTAGTTAGCTTACAACTGTCCTGTGCTAAGGGCCTACTTAAATCGCCCTCACAGTCTGTTTTTGTTTCTCTTTAAGATCAAGAATTGTAGGTAGTAGTAAGGATGAAAATCAAAAAATGTAAGGAATAAATTAAGACCTTTTCAACTCGGCTTGCACCTTTAAATCCCTACAACATGTTAACATTTGTTTCATGCTTCAACTTAACGCGTATTCTCTGTAATCATTCTATTCGAACTACCACATAGTAAAAACCTCCTTGAATCAATGTATTCATTTTTTATGGCACAATTTTATTTTAAAAATGGCCATACAGGGACTTCCCTGGTGGTCCAGTGGTAAAGAATCCACCTTACAATGCAAGGGACGTGGGTTCGATCCTTGGACAGGGAACTAAGATCCCACGTGCTGCAGGGTAACTAAGCCCGCGCACCTCAACTAGAGCCCACTGAACCCTGGAGCCTGCGTGCTACAACTGGAGAGGAAAAACCCACACGCCACAACTAGAGAGAAGCCCACGTGCCGCAACAAAAAGATCCCATATGCTGCAACTAAGACCCGACGCACTCCAAAAATTAATTAATTAATTAATTAAAAGTCCATACACACTACTATATATAAAATAGGTAAACAACAAGGACCTACTGTATAGCCCAGGGAACTATGCTCAATATCTTGCAATAACCTGTAATAGAAAAGAAACTGAAAAAGAATACATATGCATATGTATAACTGAGCCACTTTGCTATACACCTGAAACTAACACAATATTGTAAATTAACTATAATTCAATTTTTTTTTAAGTGTTCATCCACTAAGCAAAAAAAAAAAAAGAACACATTCTGAGAACTTGGGATATTTGTTGCTACTGGGTTACAGAATATCGATACCTATACTACCACCATCAATATATTTACTTTTTAAATACATGCTTTCCCCACTCCCCTATTTTTAGTTTTCCAATATCTAAACTGAGCAGACATTACATACCAGACTCTCTCGATTTTGGCCCCTATTTAATCTTAGCTCTGTTCATAATTATATGCTGTAATGCTCATTCCCAGTCCTTATGTTGATGTCTGCAAGGGCTTAGCCAACTACAAATGTTACAGGGTAGACTGTCCACATGAAACCTCCCTCCCTTCTGAAACCAAGTGCAAGTCTGGAAAAGTTCTCCAAATCACGCTCATGTTCAATTTAAAAAAAAAATGTTTTTTTGCCAAAACAACTGGTTTCAACTAAAGAGCCGACTGCACTTTCATTAAAACATTAGATACTCTGAACTGGTTAGACTCAATGCTGTAAGTACCTCTCGCTTTATGAATAACTTGACTGACTTTGCCGACTTAGCCCTATCTCCTAGAAACCAAAAGCCTGAAGAAAACTCGGGCGTTTTTTTTTAACCGAAGAGGATGATGTCCATACTGCCTCACTATGAGAAGTCTTTAGCTACGCGATTAGTGAAGCAAAAGACAAGAGAAGCTACAAATTAAAACTCTTAACCCAAACTGTTCAGCGCATAGGGTCTGCAGAGTTCCATTCCAGTAGTTTACAAAGTTCAAGCTCATCGCCCGACAACACCCCGGGGCTCAGGTGCTGGAAAACAGTCCAGCACGTCCGCAGCCCCGAGTCCACAGAGGAAATACAGAAATGTAAACGATCAACCGAGCTGCAGACACCCGTTTCAACACGAGTTCACCTAACCCAGATGGCCCGCCCGCCGCCCCCCTACGGCACCGCTGGGTCCCGGTTCAAGCCCGGATCCAGACGAACTTGTCCAGGTCCTGGGCCGAACCTCGCAGCTACCTGCCCGCCCCGGGAATGAAGGTGGACGGGGGGCGGGGAGGGCCGCCGCCTCCGCCGCATTCCGGGTCCCTCACCATCATACTTGGGGTCCGAGCCCTCGGCCGGGAAGTCGATGGCAGGCGGCGCAGGCACAGCCCCTGCCGCGTCGCCCTCCGCCTCGCGCTCTCGGGCCCCCAAGGTACCCCCCAGCATCGCCCGCCGCCCGCGGGCTGCAAGCTAGCCCTCCCGCCACCCAAGCGCCGCCTCCCTATTTACTCCCAGCTGCCGCCACCGGATCCGGAAGTAGCCCCTCGGAAGGCGGAAGACCTGCCCGCCCCCGGGGCGCTTGAGGGGGCGGGCCCTGCCGCACGCCCGCCGCCCGCCCCTTCCCCTTCGAGGAGGTGGTTGGTCCCGTGCCGGCGCACCCCAGGTGCTGGCGCTTGGTGCGCTGCTCTGCGGGCGGCGGCTGGCGCGGCGTTGCGGAAGGAATTGGGTGGCCCCCCACGTGGGGTCGACCCCGGCCTTTGCTTCCTGCGGTTCAGTCCCACTATCCTCGAGACCTGAACACCCGACGAGTGTGTTCTTGGCTCTCACTTCTCAAGCAAAGACTCAGGTGCTAGTGTAAGAATCAGATGTCTGCAGGGACGCAGATCCAAATGTTTACTTTTTGCGGATACAGCGGTGACTGTTCATTTGTCATTTATTTTTTTAAAAAAAAATCAAAAGCATCTTCAAGACTCGTCTCAAGGAGAACTGAACATATTTTGGTGAACCGTTAGGCCACAGCAAAACGGGAAATGCCAAATAGATTCCAGAGTGAATCAGCCTAATAAAAATTCCGCTGGTTTTGAGACGACTTTCACAAACCAGAGACAGGCTTTTCCAAGTGATCCCATGGCCACACTGGACCAACGATGGTTTGAAGCCATTGGCTGCAAAAATCCTCTTTGCCCTCTGGCGATGTCTCTGAAGACTTGGTCGCTGACACAATGCTGTTGGAAGTTGATTCTTAGATCGCAGATCAGATAACATAGCTGGAATAAAAGCGTTTGGGGGAGTTCCCTGGCGGTCCAGTGGTTAGGACTTGGCGCTTTCACTGCCCTGGCCTAAATTCCATCCCTAGTTGGGAAACTAAGATCCCACAAGCAACGTGGCTCGGCCAAAAAAAAAAGAAAAGCCTTTCAGATTTGGGTCCTCAACCCCAGTGCGATGTACAAAAATGGTATTGTTTAAGAATTTTATTTGAACTTCCCTGGTGGCACAGTGGTTGAGAGTCTGCCTACCAATGCAGGGGACACGGGTTCGAGCCCTGGTCTGGGAGGATCCCACATGCTGCGGAGTATCTAAACCTGTGTGCCACAACTACTGAGCCTGCACTCTAGAGCCCACAAGCCACAACTACTGAGCCTGCACTCTAGAGCCCACAAGCCACAACTACTGAAGCCCGTGCACCTAGAGCCCATGCTCCGCAACAAGAGAGGCCACTGCAATGAAAAGCCCGTGCACCACAGCGAGGAGTGACCCCCGCTCGCCGCAACTAGAGAAAGCCCGCGCGCAGCAACGAAGACCCAACACACCCAAAAATAAATGAATAAATATTTTTTTAAAAAGAATTTTATTTGATGAGACTCCCCTGGTGGTGCAGTGGTTAAGAATCCGCCTGCCAATGCAGGGGACATGGGTTCGAGCCCTGGTCTGGGAAGATCCCACATGCCACAGAACAACAAAACCTGTGTGCCACAACTACTGAGCCCAAGTGCCACAACTGCTGAAGCCGGCGTGCCTAGAGGCTGTGCTCCGCAACAGGAGAAGCCACCACAATGAGAAGCCTGCGCACCGCAACGAAGACCCAACACAGCCAAAAATTAATTAATTTTTTAAAAAGAACGAGCAAAAACATTTAGCTTAAAAAGTTATTAATTGCAACACTAATTATAATACCCAAAACAGGCAATATAACTGGTTAAATAAATTACAGATATCAATACAATGGCACACTTTGCAACCATTAAAAATAGTGGTATGGGGCTTCCCTGGTGGCTCAGTGGTTGAGAGTCCGCCTGCTGATGCAGGGGACACGGGTTCGTGCCCCGGTCTGGGAGGATCCCACATGCTGCGGAATGGCTGGGCCCATGAGCCATGGCCGCTGAGCCTGCATGTCCGGAGCCTGTGCTCCGCAACGGGATAGGCCACAACAGTGAGAGGCTGGCGTACCGCAAAAAAAAAAAAAAAGATTTAAAAATATTGGTATGCATTATCTGGTTCTCACCACTTTTCCACCACCACCAGAATGGAGGAAAAAAAGAAACAAACAAACTCATTCTGGTCAGAATAGAATGAAAGAAATCTTTCTAGAAGATGACCTGCAATTTATAGTTAAAAGCTTTAAATAAGCATACCCTTCCACCTATATATATAGGCGTATATCCAAAGGAAATAGAGTGGTGAAAAAAGATAAATACAAGAATGTCCATCAAAGTGTAATTTATAATTTAAAAAGCACTGAAATAATCCAAATTCCAAATAGAAGAGCAGTTAGGGTACATCCCTGCAATGAAACCACATGCAGGCAAAAATTGGAAGAAAAAAAAAAAGAAGCATGTTCCTCTCTTGGCTTCCATAATATCACACAATTTTAGTTTTTCTCTATTTTATTTTACTGGCCCTTCATCTCAATATCCCCTTCTGGATCCTCCTTCTCCAAATGTGTAATTCTGTAGGGCTCTTGTCATGTCACTCCAAATTCTGTCAAGAGATAACCACGTGCACCGCTATCACTTTACATACCATCTATAACCTGACAACTCCCAAATGTATCTCTGCAACACAGACTTGTTCTCTTGGATGGCTTAAAAGCATCTCAAATTTGTCTGAACGTGAACTCTTGCTATTCCTCCTAAAACTTGTTTTCTACTACCCTTCTCCATCCATTTAAATTAGCACACAATCCACCCACTTGTCCAAGCCTGAAAGCTGAGAGTCAACTTTTATTCCATATCCAGAATACATCTAGGCTGCCTACAAATTAATAAAAAAATAAATAGGGCTTCCCTGGTGGCGCAGTGGTTGAGAGTCCGCCTGCCAATGCAGGGGACATGGGTTCATGCCCCGGCCTGGGAGGATCCCACATGCCGCGGAGCGGCTGGGCCCGTGAGCCATGGCTGCTGAGCCTGTGCGTCCGGACCCTGTGCTCCGCAACGGGAGAGGCCACGACAGTGAGAGGCCCGCGTACCGCAAAAAAAAATTAAATAAATTAATTAATTAATAATAAATAGAAACATGATACATATAAAGATGTAATATTAAACATACAGGTAACCGAAAAGGAACCCCTAATGGCCAATAAACATAGGAAAAGATGCAAACATTTCACTAGTTACAGGTAAGTGTAAGTTAAACAATGAAATATCATTTCAAACTATCATTTGCAAAAATTGGAGTTTTTGATACCGAGAGTTGGTGAGGATATGGAGAAAAGGAACCATCATACATTGCTAAAGAGCTATTTAGGGATATTGAGTGAAGCTGAAATGGTGCATACCCAATATCCAGTAATTAATTCCCCTCTTGGGGACTTCTCTGGTGGTCCAGTGGCTAAGACTCCACGCTCCCAATGCAGGGGGCCTGGGTTCGATCCCTGGTTGGGGAACTAGATCCCACGTGCCACAACTAAGACCCAGCACAGCCAAATAAATAATAAATAAATTTTAAAATATATTCTAAAGATAATAATTCCCCTCTTGGTTCCCTTTAGACACCCCTATCTGTGCCTAAGGATATGTGTATAAAGATACTTATTGCAACATTGTTTGTGACAACAAATACAAAAATAGCCTAATATCCATCAGTAGGGAAATAAACATATATGCAAACATATATTATAGAAAAGTTATTGTCTTATCATGGACATTTAACACAACACAGTGGGGAATTCCTTGGCGGTCCAGTGGTTAGGACCCTGTGATTTCACTGCCAAGGGCATGGGTTCAATCCCTGGTCAGGGAACTAAGATCCTGCAAGTCATGCAGTGTGGCCAGAAATAAATAAATAAATTAATTAATTAATTAAACCACAGTGAAAGTTGCAGAAGCCTTATTTTATATATATAATAATGTTTACTGAGAACTGTGTCAGCCTCACTCACACAGCTCTATGTGCTTTTACAAATATTAACTCATATATATATATATATATATATATATACAAATACTCATATATATACAAATATTAACTCATATATATCATATATGTGTAACTGAATCACTTTGCTGTACAGCAGAAATTAACACAACATTGTAAATCAAGTATACTTTGATAAAATAAAACAAAATTTTAAAGGTCATTTCACTATTCTGTCAAGCCGGCTGCTTCAGGAAGGTAGGGGACATGGTAAGACCAGAGAGAGAATTTCATGAGCATAGATCCATTGCTGCACTTCACTTGCTGGAAAGTGAGTTCCTTGATCAGAAGCTGTGTAGAATACCATTTCAGTGGATAAAGCATTCTGTAAGTCCAGATGGTAGTTTTGGCAGAATAATTGCATGCAGGGAAGGCAAATCTCTACCCAGAGTAAGTGTCTAGTCCAGTAAGAACAAAATACTGCCCCTTCCATGATGGAAGTGGTCTAATATAATCAACCTGCCACCAGGTAGCTGGCTGATTACCCCGAGGGAATGGTGCCATATTGGGGGTTCGGTGTTGGTCCCGGCTGATGGCTGATTGGGCCCTCAGCAGTGGCTGTAGTCTTGGTGAGTGGATGTCCATGTTGCTGAGCCCACCCATAACCTCCATTCCTGCCACCATGGTCACTTTGCCCATTGGGTGATTATAAGGGCAACTGGGGGAGAAGGCTGACTGGTATCCACAGAATGGTTCATCTTATTGACTTGATTATTAAAATCCTTTGCTAAGGGACTTCCCTGGAGGTCCAGTGGTTAGGACACCACTCTTCCACTACAGGGGGTGAGGGTTCGATCCCTGGTCAGAGAACTAAGATCCCACATGCCACACAGTGCGGCCTTATTTAAAAAAAAAAAAATCCTTTGGTGAGTATTCACTTGGGATGAAAATATCTTCACCTTTTTCACCCATCCAGGGACATGTATCCACATATCTCTTCCCCAGACTTTCCTGTCATCAATTATAGACTTGCATTCCTTCCAAGTCCCTGACCGTACAACCAAACCATTGGCCACATCCCATGAATCGGTATATAATCACATCTGGCCACTTCTCCTCACAAGCAAAATGAATAACCAGCTACATTGCTCAAAGTTCTGCTCAGTGGGAGGATTTCCCTTCACCATGTCCTTCAGGGATGTCCCAGAGAGGGGCCATGGTGCTACAGCTGCCCACTTGTGGGTGGTGCCTGCATACTGTGCAGAAGCGTCCGGAAACCAGGCCCAAGTCTTCCCTTCCTTTGTATATGCTCTGATCATAGGCAACTCTCCATAAGGCCATACTCGTAGGCATGGAGAGAGAGGGTGTTGTAGCAGGAGCGGGAACCGTGAACATTTGAGCCACTTTTTCATGTAAATTATGTGTGCCTTCAGAGCCTGCCTGGGCACGATTTCACTTCCATTTGGTGATGCAGTGCTTCTGCACATGCCCAACTTTATGGCTTGTTGGGTCAAAGAACATCCAGTTCATGATAAACCATTCAGGTAAATAAGATGTAGGACCTTATTTCCCCGACCAGGTATCGAACCCACGCCCCCTGCACTGGAAGCACGGAGTCTTAACCACGGGACCACTGGATCCTTGGAAAGTCCCAAGGATCTCTTCTTTCAAGGCAGACACAGAGCTTCCACGTCAGTTAAAATCAAATCTGTAAAAGCTCATCCTTTTCTTTCCCCTCTTTGTCCAGTGACGTCAGGAGTCACCAGTCAATCTCATTATACTTGTTAATTTAACAAAATGTTTTAAGGTATCATATACAAGGTCACCCAGATCCTTGCTTCTTATAAGTGTTTGATTAAGAGTATCTGGTAGTGGGCTTCCCTGGTGGCGCAGTGGTTGGGAGTCCACCTGCCGATGCAGGGGTCACGGGTTCGTTCCCCGGTCCGGGAGGATCCCACATGCCGCGGAGTGGCTGGGCCCGTGAGCCATGGCCGCTGAGCCTGCATGTCCGGAGCCTGTGCTCCGCAACGGGAGAGGCCACAACAGTGAGAGGCCTGCGTACCCCCCCCCCAAAAAAAAGAGTATCCAGTGGTGATATTTTCTGTATCTCTTTTGCCACAGCGTGCCGTGTACTATGAGGATTCTCTGTACCTCTAGAAATAGAGTCACTACTCTTTGCCACATCCACTTCGAGGTGAGACTGAAGACCATTCTCAGCAATCAGACTGTCGACATTCCAGAAAATGTCGACATTACTCTGAAGGGACGCACAGTTATTGTGAAGGGCCCCAGAGGCACCCTGCAGAGGGACTTCAATCACATCAGTGGAGAACTCGGTCTCCTTGGAAAGAAAAACAAGAGGCTCCGGGTTGACACACGGTGGGAGAATAGAAAGGAGCTGGTGACTGTTCGTACTATCTGTAGTCATGTACAGAACATGATCAAGGGTGTTACACTGGGCTTCAGTTACAAGATGAGTTCTGCGTATGCTCGTTTACCCATCAATGTTGTTATTCAGGAAAATGGTTCTCTTGTGGAAATCCAAAATTTTGGGAGTGAAAAATACATCTGCAGGGTTCGGATGAGGCCAGGTGTTGCTTGTTCAGTATCTCAAGCCCAGAAATATGAGTTGATTCTTGAAGGAAACAACGTTGGACTTGTGTCAAATTCAGCTGCCTTGATTCAGCAAGCCACAACAGTTAAAAACAAGGATATCAGAAAAATTTTGGATGGTATCTATGTTTCTGAAGAAAGAACAGTTCAACAGGTTGATGAGTAAGTTCTGAGTGATCCAGCTACAGAAACTGCACGAGGCCAGACTCATATGTGATATTTTTTAAATGAATACAATCTCTTTTGACTTGGGCATTTTTCTTAAATTGATTATCCTTTCCAACTATTTGGCCAGTAAGCAGTTAAGTAAATTCTAGTGTGGTAAGAACAATAACAGAAGGAATGAGTGGGTTTTTTTTTTTTTAGTAAGACTTAATGGGAGAAGTGGCTTGAAGGAATAGCAAGGGTATTTCAGGCAAGAGGAACATGGGTACTGGTGACAGGCAACACTCTGGTTGTTCATTATTGGATGAAGAGCTTTGAGAGATGTCCTGAAGGTATCTGTAATTTTGCAGAGGCACGAATTTGAATATTTGTGAGGCAAGTGCCTGAGTCACAGTAACTTTGTGTGAAAAAGCAGCTGAGAAGTGATACAGTCTTAGTAAGAATTAGGAAAATTAGAAGACGGAGTTAATTTATATTCGTGATAAACGTGGTTCCTGTGGCCCAAGGTTCTCTCAGTTTTACCCTAATTTCAGCCATTTACTCCTATGTCCTAGGCCTTGCTATCTAAAAAAACACTTATAACCCTTCCATAATCTCTTCATTCCATGTGTCATGCTTCAGATACACTACCATACTAGACTATCTTAACTCAATAGGATTGACTGTAAACCTCTTCCTTGATAAAACTCCAACCTTATGATTTCTCAGGCAAAACATAACATTCAAGTTTGATTTCTCTTACATACTATGTGTCTAGTCTATCAGAAAAATCTGTGGGCTGTCCTTCAAAGTAAGGTATATTCAAGGAATAAGCAAGAAAAAATGAAACCTATTTGGAACCTAAAAAGAAAAAAAAAGATAGGAAAAAGAAATAGTCACTAGTCTTTCAACCTAATTTAATTAGAGAGCCAATTCCAGAAAGCCCGGAGCCAACTCAGAAAACTCACCCTTAAGTTTCCTCTCCTCTAGAACAACTCCTGGTATCGAAATCTGTGTAGTCAGTGTTCTCCAGAGAAAAAGAACGAATGGGATGTGTGAAGAGGGGGAAGTGGCAGGAGGGAGTCGGGGTGGCGGTATGATGAATTGGGAGATTGGGATTGACATATATACACTAATATGTATAAAATAGATAACTAATAAGAACCTGCTGTATAAAAAAAATAAATTAAATTAAATTCAAAAATTTAAAAAAAAAAAAAGAAAGAAATTGTCTCATGCAATTATGGAGGCTGGCAACTCCAAACTGCAGAGTTCACTGGTATGCTGGAGACCTAGGGAAGAAATGATGTTTTGATGCATCTGAAGGTTCAAGTCAATCTTTTTGCTCTATTCAGGCCTTTGACTGTTTGGGTGAGGCCCACTTAGATTATGGAGGGCCAGCTGCTTTATTCAAAGTCCACTGATTTAAATGTTAATCTCACCCCAATACACTCTCATAGAAACATCTAGAATAATGTTTGACCAACTATCTGGGCACCATGGCCCAGACAAGTTGACACATAAGACAAGTGAGACACTGAGATAGGAAGGGTGTGGGGCAAAGGAGGGGGTGAGGAAGCACATCAGATTTCAGGACCAGAGGAAATCTGCCTGAAGAGGCCTCTTTTGAGCTGTCACTTGAATTATAAGAAGGCATCATCAGTATTAGGACCCGGGAGGTGTCCCGAGAGAGAAAGAAAGTACAAACACCCTGGGGTAGGAATGAATTTAGTACGTTTCAAAGAAAGAAGGAGACCAGGAGAAAGAAACAGGAGTGGCAAGAAAACCGGTTACCTGTTGTGATGGGTCAGCATTTCCACTGCACTTAGAAGAAAATTCAGAGTCTTCTGTAAGGCCCACAGGGCCTTTCAAGAGCTACCCCAGCCTTCCTTTTCAGTCTTCAGTTGTGCCACTCTCACGGCAGCCTATGGGACCAGGCCGATGAGCAAGACCCATGACTTACGCATTCATGAGGGAGGGACAGAGCAGAGATTGCTCTCAAGGTCACAGTTTCTGGAGCAGGGACAGGGTCACACAAGAAGTAGGACGGAAATCTCAGTAACTGAACAATTGGCGATTGGCTGCATAGATGGCCTTCACCCACCTCCTCCACCTATATAGCATGGACAGTATAGCTTTTTCTTCATGGTGAGGCGAAGACGAACTCTAAACAGATGGAAATTTCTTTGTGGCAGGGGTGGGGATCGCAGAGTGGGGGCTGGCATCCCGGAGGAAGGCTCCCTCTTTTGGGCAGTGTAGGTGTGCGTCTGTGTACATCTAGGTGTGTGTGTCTGTGTGTGTGCACAAATGCCTACCCAGTCTCTCCTTTACCTCTCCCATCACTAAGCCTCCCAATGTGAAGCCTTCCCACCAATATCCACATGGACTTCAAAGTCACCTCTCAGTTATGGGGGAGAGATCAGTAACCTCAGAGGATGTCCCTCCTAGCTACCTTTATCAATCATCCTGTTACATAAATAATTATGGTTGCCCAACAGGAGGTAAGTGCTATAAACCTTAATAGAATCAGTGGTATAGCCATACATGTTTGGAAGTAATGAGATGGGGAGAGGTAGAAATTGAAATTTCTCATCTATATGGTGGGGAGTTAGAAGATACTGTCTCAATTGCATGGATCAGTAAACAGATATTTATATTACAGAAGATAACTAATAAGGTGCTTAGTATAATGTGTACAACTGGGGGTTGGATACATTTTATCATCTTTCCTGAGTACTTACTCATCTGATGTTAAGGAAGTTGTCCAAGTGACGCATTGGGATCCAGTCTTCTCCAGTTTGTCTCTAATTCGACCGTGTCACTAATTCCTCTATTTTTACCATAACAGCCAGCCACCTGTTGGCATCTAGTAACGACAGATGAGAGTGAGAGTTTGGAAGAGGGTAGCTGGCCTACAGGATTGCCCCCAATGATCTCTGCTTCCTGGTCTTCACACCCTTTTCAAGCCCCACTCACACCGTACTAAGGTTGGTTCATATGACCGTTAGCATATGGAGAATTGATGGTCTGAGATGTCCAAGGTGAGTTTAAAAGATACTGTGACTTCCACCTTGCCCTCTCTCCGTCATCTCTCATTCTGGGGGAGACACGCTGCCGTGTTGTGAGCAAGGCCCAGGTGATGAGCATCTGTGCCTGCCAGCGACACGGAAGCGTGTTTGGAACAGATGCTTCTTCCCCAGCAGGACCCTGAAATGACTGCAGCCCAGGACAACTGCTGGATGGCAACCTCAGGAAAGACTGAGCTAGGACCACTAAGCTTTGCTACTCTCAGATTCTTGACCCTCCGAAACTGTGCGAAAGGGGCTTCCCTTGTGGCGCAATGGTTGAGAGTCTGCCTGCCAATGCAGGGGACATGCGTTCGAGCCCTGGTCTGGGAAGATCCACATGCCGCGGAGCAACTGGGCCCGTGAGCCACAACTACTGAGCCTGCGCATCTGGAGCCTGTGCTCCACAACAAGACAGGCCGCGTTAGTGAGAGGCCCGCACACCGCGATGAAGAGTGGCCCACGCTCGCCGAAACTAGAGAAAGCCCGCGTACAGAAACGAAGACACAACACAGCCATAAATAAATAAATAAAATTTAAAAAAAAAAGAAACTGTGAGAAAATAAATGCTTGCTTGTGGGTAATTTATTACACAGCAATAATAAATACATATGCTTAACTAGATTTCCAGCCTCTTATCAGGGTGAGAAACGGCCTAAGCCAATGCCTTGTAAAGATCCTGTTGATCTGACTGGTTACCAGGCAACCATTATGATGTCATCAGGATTATAACCTCACTTAATAGGGTCCTGCCAACCGTGGAATGACAAGTCCCAAATAAAAAATGACTTCTTTTGGGTGAGCATATCTATTTCTCCTTTCCTCTTTACTTTCCCAAATAAGGTGATCTTACTCCCTTAGTCAAAAAGGATCCCTGTGGGTGCTTTAAGTCCCCATCTGTCTGCATTAACTTGGACTCTGTATCCAATAGCCTGGAAATACCTGAGTATTGCTCTTTGTAACCCAGTGTATAGCTCCCCAAGTAAATTAAATGGCCAGAGGTCTCTTTGGGAAGCATTTGGAAAATCACTGCTGTGTACATTTTCTGTGGATCTGGCTTCTCTTTTACTGAATGGGTGTTTTGGATCTGAGAACTGGCTCAGGTGGGGAAACTGGGAAGGAGATTGTGACTTTCCACTGGGTCAGCTGACTTCATTCATATGCAATCCAGATTTTATATATATATATATATATATATATATACACACACACATATATGTATTTGATTACATATATTATGCCTTTGTTGACCGCCTATCTATCTAGTCCCATGTCCTATCAGCCAACTCCATGGATCCCTGCAAGTCAGGTGCCCCTATCTGTCATTCTGACCCTGCTTCCCTCTACAGCAATCATGCCCACATTGCTTCTAATGGGTAAGTGCTGCCACCCAGCCTCTGTCACTCCAGGATCCCATTACTAGAGAGCCCAGTTCTGTAACAGCATCCCCTATCGTCGGCCGTGGCTTACAGATCCCACTGGGTATCACCGAATTTCTCAGCAAAGCTGGTGGTGCCCCCACCTCTCATGGCCTTGGTAAACAGAGTGTCCTCCGGGTCTTCTTATGGAGCATCCGTTCTAACAGGTTCACTTCCCTGAGCCTGTTGATCTCTTCCTTCATCTACCATGGAAGTCATATTATCTTGACTTCACTTAATGTGTCTCACTTCTCTTGCCAAGTACCATCCATATGGTGTATCAGAAGCAGTCCACTCAGGGCCCTTGACAAAGTGTTAGATCTATATTATGGGAGAGTGAGCCCATATCTACAAACCCTTCCTTAACCCCACTCCCACCCCTTGATCTAGCCCATTGGGATCCATTTTGAGGCTTATTTAAAGTTCCTGCTAGTATATATTAGCATGGTCCTGCAAACTCATTCCATTCCTCCCTTAGCAAGCCTGCAACACTTCCCCAGGTAGGCCATACTGAGGCCTAATTTTATTTTATTTAAAATATTTATTTATTTATTTAGGCTGTGCCACATGGCATGTAGGATCTTAGTTCCCCAGCCAGGGATTGAACCCGCTCCCCCTGCGTTGGAAGCTTGGAGTCTTAACTACTGGACCGCCAGGGAAGTCCCTGAGGCCTAATTTTAGTGATTGGTCTAGCGGCCAGAGGGAGCTATGGGGCAGATCCTGGAAAATGCATTGTCTTGTAGGGTACCTGCCTCATTTGAAGCTTCTGCATAGTCTTCAGATTGGAGGGTGGGAGTTGGCCACTTCCTCAGGCCCCAAAGGTTCAGAGGAGTCTGAAGTTCTACCACTGTTTGGTTCTCATCCCTAGTTCCTTCTCAGAGCCCAGACTATGGTGTTGGGGATTAACCATGGCTGAGGAGTTGACCATTTCTAAAGATCAGCTCATTTTAAGTGAGCCTGAGCCTGGTCCTCAGAACGAATGGTCTGCTGTCTGACTGCAGGTGATGGTTACAACAGGCTCCTAAGCAGGCCCATGGGCTTTGCTGTATATTGATGACGGATTGACCAGAGGCAGTCATTTTCCCTCTTTCAAGCATCAGTGGCCACCTAATCTCAGTTTAAGAAATTACTATTTCCCCCATGTCCTCAATCACCAGAGATTGAATAAGCCAATGCATCCCCATCTACCTCTCTCCCACCCAGCTCCCCCAAGGTGAGGGTCATCACACAGCTGTCAGCATCCCAGCTACCACTTGAAATCCTATCCTTAGACTCTGCTTCTTAGGACCATTCCTGGTACCGACTCTCTAAGCTGGACCACCGAGAAGCAGGGCTTGAGACAGAATTCAGATGCATAGGATACATCGAGGGAGTGTTAAAGGGAATGAAGGGAGGGAGTGGGCAGGGAAGAGTTAGGCAAGGATGCAGTCTCAGTGGGAGATGAGCTTCCTTCTGATTCCATTGGCTCTGGAATGTAAACCGCATCGCAAGACTGGTCACTAATTGAGGCAAGGTCTTTCTGAACCCCTGCGTTGGTGAGCCATTGGTGTAGACTGAAAGGGGGGAGGGTAGGTGGGCTTAGCCTCCCCAGAAGGCAGCTCTCCACCAGCCAAGAACAGTTGTCAGAAGGGGGCAGCTGTGGGTTATTAGCGACTAACATATATAACAGCTGGGAAGGGAATTTGTGAGTCAGCCAGCAAAGCGGATCTAGATGGGGCATTAACAGAGCCCACCACAGGCTCCCTCATTATCTGGAGGTCCTTGCAAAATCTAAGTTATTCCTCTTTGACACCTTTTGCTCTTTGATCGTGTGATCACCCGGCTTGGGAGGTGGCGCACTTGGTGTCAGTTTACCTCTCGCCTAAAGATGGTTTTGGTCAAGGCAACTGGCTAAGTAATTAGTGTAGGTCCCACAGCTTGTAAGAACAGAGGCAGAGTGAAATCTCCCAACAGCGTTCACTTTAGTTTCCTCTGGTCTGGAGGAAAACGAATTTCTGGGGCAAAAGCCAAAGACCCAGCTGTTTGAAGGCAGGGACTTCCTAATGTCCTTTGTTAACTACTCTATTTATGTCATGAGTTTGCACTAAAGTGGCCCCAAAATTCTTTAGAGGAAAAGGGCCTCTATGTTTGCTTTCAAAGCACAGAGGAAGGAGCAGAGGGCTGTGTAACAACCCCTCCCCTCCAAAAAATTCTGTTCTGGAGAGAATGCCAAGGGATTTTTTTTTTTTTTAATCTCTTTTCCTACTCTACTGTATTAAGACGTTGACTGCAGGGGCAGTTTGTCAATAGGATATGAAATGGAAACTGATATTAGAAGCCAAACTTCTCATGTGACTTCCAAAGGAAGCATTTTGAAATAACCACAAAGCTCAGGTGACTGTTAGGCATTTGACTCTTTAATTCCTTCTTATTCTGTATTTAATCACCTGCAAGTCATTTGGAAAAGGCAAGCAAATTACTGGATCCATCCCTATGGCTATTCTGTTCTTCCAAGCCTCTTAGTGTTGCCAGGACCGCGCAGGTGAAATTTCATAACCATTCTTCATCAGGAAGTAAATTGTGGTGTTAATCCCAAAAGTGGGTACTGAATTTTGGAGGTTTGGAATTCACCTTTTCCTTTTTTGTTTTCTCAGACAACTTCAGTGTTCTGCTCCAAACGCACAACTGCTATTTTATCACTTCAGTGATTTCTTTCCATAATAGTGAAATTAGCACTACTTTAAAAGACATAGGGGGAGCAATAAGATTCTGATGGCGGCTTCATGGAAGAACAGACACAGGCAGGATTTCTATAAGCAGAAGTAGGAGTGGGGTGTTTGTAGGAAAAAGGAGGTTATGGCTGGGACACAAAAGAGAAGAGAGAACTGTAGGCCTTCAATGCCAGGTAAAGGAGTGGAGACCTTTCCGTGGGCCAAGAAAGTAGCTAAAGGCTCTTCGGAGGGGACCAACATCTGACCTGTGTCTTTGAAAGATCATCCTGGCCGCAGTGTGGAAGCTGAAAGAGACTGGAGTGACCGTAAGGAGACTGTGGGAAGGCGAGGGGCGAGACTAGAAAGGTTGCCCCGGGAGGGTGGGGATTACAGCCCGTGGGTAGGTCGGGTGGGTGTGACCTGGTGTAAGGGGTTAGGTCAGGAAAGGAGAGAGAAGAGAGACAGAGGGAGGACTCGGTTAGTGCGGGAGAGTGCCACGTCCCTAATCAAAGCAGGGAACCCCACAGAGAGGAGCAGGGTCGTGGTGGAGGGGAGATGCCACGATCAATCAATTCGTTCTCTGCTCGACCTCGCGGTGGAGACATCCAATAAGCGGCTGCAAGTATGGATCTGGCCCTCCGGAGCAAGAGCCGGTCTTGCTCCGGAAGTATGGTCTGGCCCTCCGTTGCAAGACCAATGCTCGGATCTGAGATGAGATCTTGACGGGATAGGCGGGGGTCTGCCTTTTCTGGAGCCGGGTTTAAAATTCTCCGCTTCCAGTAACAGTTGGCGAAGTCTGATGGCGCGCTGGGTCCGGTGTTCTTCAAGGCCGGGTCTCTAGGCCGAGGGGAGTCTCCCGGAGCCGTGTCCATTTGCGGGGGCCAGGTGTCCCGCGTGGGCCGTGCACCCGCGCGGGCCGGACTGAGCGCACACGCCGCAAGTCTGTCTCGGCCCTCCCATCGCGGCCGCCGAGGGCCGCGCGGTCTGCTCCAGCCGGCCGCTGGGGAAAGACCTCACCCGCCCGCGCCGTACAGCTCGGCTCCACCAATCAGCGCGCTCCTTCCGCGGCCGACCAGCGCTCCAGTGACGCGCGGGCCGGCCTGAGCCCGCGGCGCTTTGGCGATGGCCCCTTCCGCGCTAGCCCGGCTAGTTAGCTGCGCGCTGCGCCTCTTGTGCGACGGCCCCTGGGCGGCTGCGCGTGCGGGCGCGGCCTTGGCGCGCCCCCTGGCGGCCCGGCGGGGAGCTGCGGGCGCGGCGCTGACCCGGAGGCGGCGGCGGCGGTGCCCGGATGGAGGCACGTCATTGTCCCCCGCCGGGCGGCTGGGCTGTGTGCGGCGGCGGCGGCGGCGGCGGCGGCGGCGGCGGCCGCCGGGGGGGGTGGAGCGAGCGCCGAGCCGGGTCAGGTAAGCTCCCGCCTCTTTCCTGCCCGCCGCTGGCCGGCGTGGGGCCCGCAGAGCGCCTAGCTCGCCTCGGCCGCAGCTGCCCTGGCCGCCCCTC
>NW_006774127.1:3139901-3145904 GCF_000442215.2 Lipotes vexillifer
GCCGACCGCTGAGCCGCCCGGAGTCCCCGGGCCGCCCACCGCCCCCCGCGTGGCTGCCACCTCCCGCCCCCGAGCGCCCCTCGGAGCCCCGGGCTCGCCTCCCCGCCCCCACTGCGCCCCCCAAAGAGACAAACTTTCCCACACGGGCGTCCCGCCGGCCCGCCCGCCGAGCCGGTCCGTCCTCGCGGGGCCGTCCACCTGGCTAGTCCACCGGGTGTCCGAGTTCTCCACGCCTGCCGCCGGGCGGAGCGGCCGGCCGGCCCGGCGTCGCGTCCCCCAAAGCGCGTGTGCCCTGGTCCTATTCTTTATCTTCGGGGCAGGAAGACCCAACTTACCTGGGGCGGGGGCGTGGGGGGGAAGAGGGCGGTCAGTTTCAGATGTTTGAGATGAAGATTTGATGGGACAGAAGTTTTACCATCTAGGACTTTAACCTCGCTATAATGAATGCAATTGAGATTACTTTTGTGGAATAGCTCTTTTATATTACGGGAGGCCTTAGGGCTTACTTGTTTATGGGAAAACACGTTGGTTGTTTAAAGTAAATACACTCAAATAACAGTAAAACTGGTTGAAAAACTAGTTAGCCCCTAAAACAGCAGTATTTTAGGTTCTTGTACGTTTTAGTGGAGTCTCAAATTTTAACTTGTACATTTGAAACATAATTCTCCTCTTCTGACTGTATTATTCATTCAAAGTGTATCGGTGTTGTGAATAATCGGTTTCACTTATTTGTATCTAGGGTCAGTTTCACTTCTTTTCTGTATCATTGAATTAAGTCTACAGAGTTTCTTTTGTAAAAGTTTAAAGCAAAGTGATTTGTTTCCTTACAAATAAGTAAAATCCAGGTTGTCTTTTTAAAGCTTGTGAGTTTTCAAATGGAAATGCAACAAGAATGTGGGTTGCATTGTTTATTAAGAAGCACAGGTATAACAGTTTCTTTTTGCATGTATTTATATTTTTACCACAATGTATGTGGAGTGCCATAATGTTCAAATAGCCATATGCTTATTCTTTTAAAAATGAAACAGAATAATGTATTCTAGCATTTGGTCACCACAAGGGAGAAATACCATATAAGGGACAGCATTTTAAGACTTTCAAGTAAAACATTGTACTTAAAGCAGGTACACTTAATGGAAACAATTGAGAAGTCACTTTGTCTCATTCCTCACACACATCCAACCTTGATTTTTGTACTCAGTTTTTTTCAAACATGCTTTTGTAACTTTTTGTTTGTCTGTCATCAGGAGGTGTTGAGAGAAATTTAAACTTTTCATTGAAGTAGCTGCTTAAGAGTCCTGAGATTTATTTCAGTAAATGTTTAGAAGCTTTACTGAGAGTAAAGAACATGTAACATCTGAATCCTGAGCCCTACGCAACATTGTTTGGCTTCCAGAAAGGTTTTCTCCAGTTTAATACCTGATGGTTTCAGGGTAAGAAGTCATTGGCTGAATATACATCTGAAGGAGAATGGATGTTTTTGGTTTTCCCAAATTATAATGCTATATGGTTATCAATGACTCCGTTGTATGTTTTCCTTGGGGTTTTTGTTTCTTAATTTAAGAGTTGTTTCCCCCCGCCCCACCCCGCGAACCCCGCAAAGGCAACTGGAGCAAGTAAAATGGTTTTATTTAGTCATTTGTTAATGATTGTCCTGAAGGGATGTTTATCCCAGAAAATCAAGGTTTTTGCTATTTAACATAAATAAGGCTGGCTTAAGCTCCACTGTTTTGGCTTTCTTCCGTTTCCTCCTCCTCTACTTCTTTTTCCCTTGTTGTCTTGTTCTTGCCTCCACACTGTTTTGTAATTTCTTTTGACTGTCAGATGAGGAAAGTATAAACTTTATTTGGATAATATGGCTCAGGCTTTCTTCCTGAATAAAGGTCCTGTGTTTTACCTAGATTGACTTAAAATTTCAGTTCAGTTTTTCTTTTTGTTTAAGATCTGATTAACATCTTCTTCTCTATTTCTATGTAAGATTCCAAAAATATTTAAGTTTGTACTTTTTTGGGAGGTGATAATCTTAATTTAAATCTTTAATTTAAAATCACAACAGAATTGAGGCTTTCAAAAAAACCTTATTGTGAGTAGACAGTGCATCATAACATTTGTTGAAGTGTCACATACATGGGTAATTATTTTACTGTGCTGAATATTTTTTTTTTTTTTTTTTTGGTTGCACCACGTGCCACGCAAGGTCTTAGTTCCCCAACCAGGAACTGAACCCTTGCCCCCTGCGGTGGGAGCACGGAGTCTCAACCACTGGACCGTCAGAGGAATCTCCCATAACTCATCCCTTATCCATCCCTGGATAGTGTGGCTTGCCTTCCTCATCATCTTCCCGGACCGGGGCACGAACCCGCGTCCCCTGCATCGGCAGGCGGACTCTCAACCACTGCGCCACCAGGGAAGCCCTGTGCTGAATATTTTTTAAAACAAGTTTTAAAGGCTATTCCTACTCCAGAATTTTTAAGGATTAAATGAGATACTTTATATAAAACAGCGAAAATTGGTGCTAGGGGCAAACACTGGTTACGTCCTGTCTTCACAACTGATTCATTTGTTCAACACGTGTGTGGAGAGCTTTCCTTGTGCCAGGTCAGGGCGTGTAAACAAGAACATGATGGAGAGCCCCAGGCAGGATGGCTGTGAGCGCTATGGTGGAAATCTGGAAATCAGCCCGAGGGTGCCCAGGGTGCCACCAGAGCTTCCAGGAGGGGTTCTCAGACTGTCTTGGGGGAGGGGACTATCAAGGAAAGTGTCCCAGAGGAAATGAATTCTAAACGGAGAAGCGGGGTGGGTGTTCACTGGCTGGAGGTGGAAGGGTGGAGGAGGTTTGGGGAAAGAAGAACAGCATGTGCAGAGCCTGGAGAGAGAAGGCAGGACAGGACCGGGGGCGCGGAGAGGTTCCTAGGGCGGGCAGTGTCCAGAGTCCGGGTGTCGGGATGCTGGGCCGGAGGCACTCGGGGCCGCCTGGAAGATGTCTGCAGAGCAGTGGCCTCTGCTAGATTTGGTTGCTGCTGGGCAATATGGGAAACGTTCCTAAAGTGCTGTGTTGTGGAGTTTGGTAGAGCCCAGCCGGGAATGTTGGGCTTGGGACCTTTTCCCAGTAGTGACTAGTTTGGGTAATAGTTGCTCCATTTCGTAGACCCAGTGGATTCTGTCCAGTCTCTCATAGGTCATTATGAAAATTAAGTAAGTTAGTGTGTGTTCAGTGGGTAACACAATGCCTAGCACGTAGAAAGTGCTCAGTTAGTGGTGGCCCTAAGATTTTAATAGGGTTCAGAGAGAAAATTATAATTAAGTACTTTTATAACATGTATTTGTGTTCCAGTTTGATGTAAGTAATGCCTTATCGACCTCATTTTAAAAAATCATATATGCGAAATAAATGAGCCTCTTCAAAATGTGTTTCAAAAATGAGACTTCCTATATTAAAAAAAAAGGTAATATATTTCAAACAATGTCATTTTGGACTTTAAGCTTCAAATTAAAGCTAGATTTTCTTTTCATGTAGTTGAGACTTTTCCTTGAGGAATTATATATGAATTGAAAATTGAGCCAAATGTGTTAGTGCATTTCACATTCTAGGTTTAAGCAAGGGAGAGAAAAAATATAGGTACTTGGTGAATGTATAGAGTTGGAAATTGAGATACCTGATGATAAAACGAAATATCAGATTTTCAGAGGGCATGAAATAGAATGACAAGCTTTAATCAAATACTTCACTGAAGATTTTATAATGAAAAATTGTTGGCATGTTCAGATTAGCACAACAGTAAATATCCCAAGGAAATTATTACAAAGTTAAAAAATAGTGGTGCTTTTGTACTGGGGTGATTTGTTGGAAAATTAACGTAGCCGTTTTTTATTGTTTTCAAAGATCTAATGGTAGAATAAGTAGGTTGCTCTTCTTACCTTATGACACAAATGTGTGCTCTTCTCATCTTTTACAGAGGTGAACAATGACCACAGGTGACAAAGCTTCAGAATCTTCAGACCCATCAACCTGTCAGAAGCAGCCTGGCAGTTCTGAGGCAGTCTCACCTGGAGACATGGAGGCAGGTTCTGCCAGCTGGGGTACTGTGTCTTCATTAAATGATGTTTCAAGTCACGCGCTTTCTTTAGGACCAGTACCTGGTGCTGTAGTTTATTCAAGTTCACCTGTACCTGAAAAATCAAAACCATCACCACCAAAGGATCAAGGTACTGCTTTCTAAAAGAATCACTACAAGAAACTCCTGTATAAATGCTGTCAGTGGGTTGGTAGTTTCAGAGAGGGGCTTATTTTGCAAGATACACTGCCACCTGAATGGCCAGCAGAGTTACATTATTTGGCAGGCTTCATTTTCCTCTGCTGCTTGTTCATGATTAACATATGTATCATAGCAAGGTAAGATTATTTTTAGTTACTATGAATTTATTTGTAGTTGAATTCCTAATTTTTTGAAGGATAAACTTTGTCTTGGTGAGAATTGAGATGGGCAAGCATTTCATTAACTTGTCAGTTAACTATAGTGCCCTAAGTAAATGTCTGCCTTTTAAAAATTTAAAGATTTTTTTTTAAGATGTTTTTAAAAATGGTTGCCTTTTGACAGATGAGCTCCACCCAACTTTGTTTTTGTTTGTTTAGTTTTTGCCAGTTAAAATCGTCTGTAGAAATAAAGCTCTTTGAAAGCGAGCAGATCCTGTAAATGTTACATTATGTATAAAGCCAGGTTAATGTGGTTATATTTGTTAAAACCCATCCTGATAAGTAAGACATTGACACTTTAGTTGGTACTCCGGAGACTTTCGGATTTGGAAGCTTTGAAACCTTAAGAGATTAGTTCCCACACAGAACATTGTTTGGTCTAGAATAATTTGGCTCTCACGTTGTTTTTTGTTTTGAGTCTTCCTAGTGCTGTGTGATATTGTGATGCGGAGGTGGGTGGTATGATTTGCTGAAGGTGTTTTGGGTGAGGGGACATTTACATCACAAATCAAACAACATAACTGAATGTTATACAGAGGGGTTTAAAGATCTTTATAAGTAGGGCATTCCCACAGGACATCCTCTCACAGACTCCAGCCTCCTGTCACCTTGCTGGGGCTCCTCTCTCTTCCTCAGGATTTAGTTTATATCATCCCACCTGGCCCTTTTGGGGGCCCTTGTCACGCTCTTTGAACATCCATTTCTCCTTTCCTGATTTTGATCTCCCTTCTTCAAGAAGCTGAAGCCTGCCTTTTTGCATGCTTAAACATTCAATATTGCTATTAAAATAGAGAACCATCTATTGGGCATCTCAATCTTTGGTAGTGCTGAGGAACTGCCAAACTTTTGAAAAAACAGTCTTGCTGTGGATGATTTTTGACCTTTCCTAAATAAATTGTTTTTGAGCCTCACCTGAGTATCATTAGCAATCTGTTTCTAAGTTTTAAAAATAGATAAGAAATTTTTAGACCATGTAGACTATACTTATGAGTATGTATAGTGATGCCTAACAGCCTGTTTCCCTGCTGGTAAATTTGGGATGACATCACTACCAACCTTTAGAATTGAGAGTATCCAACAGCTAGTGAGGACTGAGTAGGTGAGATGATGGTGAGGATGACATGCTGCTGGGGGTACAGAACGTGAGCATCCGTAGCACATATTACAGGGAATCGACTTTCCTGCACTTTTACTGTGTTGTACTTTATTTATTTTTAAAACTCTTTTAATGAAAAATTTTAAGTAGGTGCAGAAGAGAGAATAATTGAAATGAAGTCTCACGTGCCCCTCAGCTAGCTTTGATGTTTATCAGCTCCTGGCCAATTATACCTCCACCCACTTACTCCTCTCCCGACTCCCCATCATTTTAAAGCAAATCCAGGACTTTATACTTCATCTATAAATAGTTCAGTGTGTATATTTAAAGAATTCATGTCTGAAAATTAAAAGCTTTTTATATTAAAAATCCAGCCAATGTGCAGATTTCCCTGGTTGTCGTATAATTTTTTTTTTTTTTTTTTTTTTTTTTT
>NW_006774127.1:3145914-3179338 GCF_000442215.2 Lipotes vexillifer
TTTTTTTTGCGGTACGCGGACCTCTCACTGTTGTGGCCTCTCCCGTTGCGGAGCACGGGCTCTGGATGCACAGGCTCAGCGGCCATGGCTTACGGGCCCAGCTGCTCCGCGGCATGTGGGATCTTCCCGGACTGGGGCAAGAACCCGTGTCCCCTGCATCATTAGGCGGACTCTCAACCACTGCGCCACCAGGGAAGCCCCTGTTGTATAATTTTTTTTAACAGTTGGCTGTTGAAATCAACCTCCAGACAAGGTCTATGCTTTGCATTTGGTGAATATCTTTTAAGTTTTTTTTAATCTGTTAAATGCTGCCCGCCCCCCCCCACCACCATTTTTTGTCCTTGCAATTTGTTTATCAAAGAAACCAAATCATATAGAGTTTCCCACATTCTGGGCTCTTTCTTTTAAAATGTCCCTTTCTCCCCTGTATTTTTGGTTAGCTGGTCATAAGAATCTTGATCTGATTCAGATTCAGGTTTGATGTGTTGCTATTTATTCAGCTTCGGAAGTATACAAAGCTTTCTTTTTAAATATTTGTTTATTTTTCTAGCTCTAGGTGATGGCATTGCTCCTCCAGAAAAAATTCTTTTCCCATCTGAGAAGATTTGTCTTAAGTGGCAGCAAACTCATAGAGTAGGAGCTGGGCTCCAGAATTTGGGCAATACCTGTTTTGCCAACGCAGCGCTGCAGTGTTTAACTTATACACCACCACTTGCCAACTACATGCTATCACACGAACACTCCAAGACATGTAAGTGTTCTGTATTATGTTATGTGTATAGTGTTATGGTATGCTAACCTACTTTCATTTTTTTTCTCTGAAATGAAAGTGAAGATTTAAGCCAAGAATTTGATCATCACTAAGGAGTTGGTTTCTTCTTTTAGAAATCATGGAGGAAGACTCTTAAAGATTTACATTCAGGTCGCATAAAAAACAATTTGCACATAATTTGACCTGTAGAATTATTTAAAAACAAACATATTTTATCAGCATTTGGCATTTCTGAAGCCCCTGCTGGCTTTCTACACTTGCTAAAAAATGTGACTAAAAAATGTGACATAAATGTCTACTGTCAACAGCTTGGGACAAGCAGGGCTAAGAATCCCACTTCTCCTGGCATCCATCCTGTGTTGAACGCTTGATTCATTTACAGGCTTTAAGCATTAGCGGAGAGGAGCCTCTTGTCACTGGTCCTCACCTCCTGGAAATTCATGCAGGACTTTCCCTTTAGTGTGTGAGAGCTCGGTTTTCAACCCAGAGGGCAGGAAGTTAGTTAACACACGTTATGTCTTTAATTAGGTGAGAGCCAACTCCATGGTCAACTAGTGAAGTTCAGAATATAGAACATATCCGTTTTTTGAGGTTTTGACCTTCTGCATATAGTGTTGTACATACTCTTCACCCTTGATAAGTGAAATCTCCCTGTTCTTTGATCTACATTAATGTGTGTGTGTGTATGTTAGGGTGCTAGTCCTTCATTATTAGAGTGAAAAAAAGCCCCTTCGTTTCTTTTTGAATAGCCCTTTACTTTTTTGGGTTTTTTTGTGGCTTGTGGGATCTTAGTTCCCCCACCAGGGATTTATTTATTTATTTGTTTGTTTGTTTATTTATTTGGCTGTGCCGGCTCTTCATTGCAGCACGCGGGATCTTTGATCTTCATTGCGGCGTGCGGGTTCTTTAGTTGTGGCATCTGGGATCTTTAGTTGAAGCATGCAAACTCTTAGTTGCAGCATGCATGTGGGATCTAGTTCCCTGACCTGGGATCAAACGGGGACCCCTGCATTGGGAGCGTGGAGCCTTAGCCACTGGACCACCAGGGAAGTCCCCCGACCGGGGATTGAACCTGGGCCCTCGGCAGTGAAGGTGCCGTGTCCTAACCACTGGACCACCAGGGGATTCCCGAATAGTTTTTTACTTAATGGAGAATTTAGACTCACTCTTTTAAAACTTTATTCCCCCAAAGAGCAAAATTATGGTTTTAAAGAATTTGGAAAGTACAGAAAATTTTAAGGTAACCAAAAGAAAATCACCTAGAATCTCACCATCAAGAGGTGGTTCTTATGCCAGGGTTTCAAATTACAGAAGGAAGATTCTGTTTGCCCTCATTTTCTTCCTTTTTAAGTCCATAATTCATTCCCCACAGACAGCTTTCCTATCACTTTTGCGCTTAATGAAAGTAGGATGTGGATGAAAACCCAGCACTGGCATCCTGGACAGAGAGAGAGAGGATGGAGACAAAAATGCAGACACTCGGGGTGTCCAGAATTAGGTGCCTGTCTTTTATAGGCCATTGGTAGCTTTCTCTTTCTCTCTGTTTTCTCAGCTTTATTGAGGTGTTGTTGATAAACAATAAATTGCACGTTTAAAATACACAATTTGATGCATTTTGACATTTGTGTATACCCATGAAACGATCACCACAGTCTACATCATGGACATATTCATCGCTCCCCTAACGAGTCTCAGTGCTCCTTTGAAATCTGTCCCTCCCACCCTTTCCTGTCCCTCATCCCCTCCACCCCAGGCAACCACTGATATGCTTTCTGTTTACTACAGATTAGTTTGTATTTTCTAGAATGTCTTATATGTGGAATTACACAGTATATATTTTTATATTGCCTGGCTTCTTTCACTCAGCACAATTATTTCAGCATTATTCCATGTTGTTGCATGTATCAATAGTTAATTTTTATTGCTGAGTAGTATTCCATTGTGTGGATAGATGTACCACAGTTTGGTTCTCCATTCACCTATTGATGGACATTTGGGTGATTTCCCATTTTGGGCCATCACAAATTAAGCTACTATGAGGACTTCCCTGGTGGCACAGTGGTTAAGAATCTACCTGCCAATGCAGGGGACACCGGTTCAATCCCTGGTCTGGGAAGATCCCACATGCTATGGAGCAGCTAAGCCTGTGCGTCACAACTACTGAGTCTGCGCTCTAGAGTCCATGAGCCACAACTACTGAGCCCACGTGCTGCAACTGCCGAAGCCCGCGTGCCTAGTGCTCCGCAACAAGAGAAGCCACCACAATGAGAAGCCTGTGCACCGCAACGACGAGTAGCCCCCACTCGCCGCAACTAGAGAAAGCCTGCACGCAGCAACGAAGACCCAGTGCAGCCAAAACACAAAACAAAACAAAACAACAAATTAAGCTACCTTGAAGTCTTTGTAAGGACATGTTTTCATTTCTTGTGGGTAAATATCTAGGAGAGGAATGGCTTGGTCCTATAGTATGTGTGCGCCTAACTTTAAGTTACTTCTAAACTGTCTCCCAAAGGGATTGTGATATTTTACACTTCCACCAGCAGTGAATGAAACTTCCATTTGTTCCCTATCTCCCCTAATACTTGGCGTGGTCAGTCTTTCCAATTTTAGCCACTCTAATAGGTGTGTAGCATAATAGTATCTTACTGTGGTTTTAATTTGCATTTCCGTAATGAATAGTGATGTTGAACATCTCTCCATATGGTTCTTTGCCATCTGTGTATTTGCTTTGCTCAAGCGCCTGCTCATATCTTTTGCCTGATTTAAAATCGCATAGTTTTCTTAGCGTTGAGTTTTGAGAGTTCCTTATGTGTTCTGGATAGAAGCCCTTTATCAGATACGTAATTTGCAAATGTTTCCCAATCTGGAGGAAATAGTCTCCTTGAGCTGCCTTTCAAGAGCATGTTTTTAGTTTTGAAGAGCACTGCTTCATGATTTTTCCATTGTTGTCGTCTGTGCTTTAGGTGTTGTGTTTAAGAATCTGCCTAAGCAGAGGTTGCAAAGATTTTCCCGTTATTTTTTAGCAGTTTTATACTTTTAGTTTTTTTGTTGTTTTTTTTTGCGGTACGCGGGCCTCTCACTGCTGTGGCCTCTCCCGTTGCGGAGCACAGGCTCCGGACGCGCAGGCTCAGCGGCCATGGCTCACGGGCCCAGCCGCTCCGCGGTATGTGGGATCTTCCCAGACCGGGGCACGAACCTGTGTCCCCTGCATCGGCAGGCGGACTCTCAACCACTGCGTACTTTTAGTTTTTATATTTAGGTCAGTGGTACATTTTGAGTTAATTTTTATTTGTGGTGTGAAGAATGCATTAAAGTTCATGCTTTTCAATATGGACATCCCGTTGTTCCAGCACTATTTGTTCAAAAGATAGCCCTTTCTCTACTGAATTATTTTTGTACCTTTGTCAAAAATCAATTGATCAGGGCTTCCCTGGTGGCGCAGTGGTTGGGAGTCCGCCTGCCGATGCAGGGGGCGCGGGTTTGTGCCCCGGTCCGGGAGGATCCCACGTGCCGCGGAGCGGCTGGGCCCGTGAGCCATGGCCGCTGGGCCTGCGCGTCGGGAGCCTGTGCTCCGCAACCGGAGAGGCGCAGCAGTGAGAGGCCTGCGTACCGCAAAAACAACAACAACAACAGCAACAAAAATCAATTGATCATATACATATGGATCTATTTCTGGACTCTGTTTTGTTACACTGATCCACTATCTCTCGACACCATAACACAGTGCCTTGTTACTATATATTTAAAAGTTTTGAAGTCAGGTAACTTTTCCAACTTTGTTCTCCTTTTTCAAAGTTGTTTTGGCCATTCTTGGTCCTTTGCATTTCCAAATGAATTTTGAAATCAGTTTGTCAATTTCTACAAAAAAGCTTTCTGAGATTTTGATTAGGATTGTGTTGAATCTGTAAATCAGTTTGGGATGAATGACATCCAAACAGTATTGTCTTCTGACCCACAAACTAGGTATTTGTTTAGGTTATCTTCAGTTTTTCTTAGCTGTGTTGCATAGTTTTCAGTATACAATTTTTACATTTTTTAATCCAGTTTATCCCTAAGTATTTCATATTTTTGAAAGCTATTATAAATGGTAATAGTTTTTGAATTTCGATTTTTGATTGTTCATTGTGAGAATATAGAAATGCAGTTGAACTTTGTTTCTTGATCTTGTATCCTACAACTTTGCTCAGCTCCTTAATTCTAGTAGTTTTTTTAATACAATTACTTGACTGATTGCCGTTATGATTACTTAGGGGCATGTTTTTAGTTGCGAGATGATTGGGGATTTTTCGGAAATTGTCCTGTTACTGATTACTACTTTAATTCCATTGTGGTCAGAGAAGATACTTTTATTGTTTGAATCCTTTGAAACTTGAGACTTGTTTTATGCACCAGAATGTGGTCTAGTTTGTTAAATATTCCACGTGTACTTAATAAGGATGTGTATTCTGCTGTGTTGGTTGGAGTTTCTATAAATGCTGATTATGTTTAGTTACTTGATAATGTTGTTGAGGTTGTCTTTTATGTCCTTTTACTGCTTTTCTGTCTACTTGTTCTGTCAAATTTTGAGAGAGGTATGTTGAAATAAAATAAATTTTTGAATTTGTTTCTTCATTCTGTTCTATCCGTTTTGCTTCAGGTATTGTGAAACTCTGTCACTTAAGGTTATTATGACCTCTTGGTGAACTGACCTATTTATAACTTGTGAAATGACCTTCTTTATCTCAAATAATATGCTTTACTCTGAAATCTGCTTTGTCTGAAATAGAGCCACTCCAGTTTTCTTATTAACGTTAGCATGGTATATCTTTTTCCATCTTTTAACTTTTAACCTATTTGTGTTTATATTTAAAGTGGATTTCTTGTAAACAGCCTATAGTTCTTGTTTTTTAATCCAGTCTTACAGTCTCTGCCTTTTAAAATATAAATCATTTATATTTAATGAGAGTATTGATATGATTGGTTTTACATTTACCATCTTGCTGTTTGTTTTCTAATTGTCCTGTATTCTTTGTTCCCTTTTTCATCGTTCTCTGCCTTCTTTTGGAATGAGTAATTTTATATTTTCTCTCCTTTATTGGCATATTTTCTCTAACTTTGTTTTCTCTTTTTAGTGGTTGCTTTAGTGTTTAGCATACATTTTTAACTTACCATAGCTTGCACCGAGATACTATTACATTTCTTGTGTAGTATAAGGACTTTATGACAGTATACTTTCATGGTCTCTCTCTAGGCATTTGTGCTATTGTTGTCACACGTTTTACTTAATTTGTATCCACATAATATATTGTATGATTTTGCTTTAAATAAAATTTAAAAGTTTTATTTTAAGTAGTTTGTTAAGGTTTCTTTACCAGTCTTTTATATTTACTTACTCTTTTATCATTTCCACTGCTTTTAATTCCTTTGTGTAGATCCAGACATCCATCTGGTATTTTTTCATATGCCTGGAGGAATTCCCTTAACTTTTCTTGCTGGTGACAAACTGTTTTTTTGTTTGTTTGGTTGGTTGGTTTTCTTAATAAATTTATTTATTTATTTATTTTTGGCTGCGTTGGGTCTTCATTGCTGGGTGTGGGCTTTAGTTGCGGCGAGCAGGGGCTACTCTTCCTTTTGGTGCACGGGCTTCTCATTGTGGTGGCCTCTCGTTACGGAGCACGGGCTCTAGGTGCGTGGGCTTCAGTAGCTGTGGCATGCAGGCTCAGTAGTTGTGGCTCACGGGCTCTAGAGCGCGTGAGCTCAGTAGTTGTGGCGCCTGGGCTTAGTTGCTCCACGGCATGTGGGATCTTCCTGTACCAGGGGTCGAACCCGTGTCCCCTGCATTGGCAGGTGGATTCTTAACCACTGCGCCACCAGGGAAGCCCCCAAACTCTGTTTTTTGGGTTTTGTTTTATTTATTTGGTTTTTTTTTATTCTTGGTCTGAAATATCTTTATTTTGCCTTTTTTGAAGCTAAACTTTATTTTGAGGTAATTTTAGATTTACTTGCAGTTGTAAGAAATCACACAGAGGCCTCCTATGTACCCTTACCCAGTTTCCCGCATTGGTGACACTGTAGTTCAATCTCACAGCCAGGATATTGATATCGATACAGTCAAGGTACAGAACATTTCCATCACTAAGTATCATGTTTCCCTTTTATAGCCAAGCCCACTTCCCTCGTGTCCCCACCTCCTCCTTAATCCCTGGCAACTACTAGTTATCACTTCTATCATTTTGTCATTTCAAGAATGTTACATATATTGAATTATATAGTAGGGATTGGCTTTTTCACTCAGCACAAGTCTCTGGATATTCATTCACTTTGTTGTGTATATTAATAATTTGTTCCTTTTTATTGCTGACTAGTATTGCATGGTATGGATGGACCACAATTTGTTTAACCACTCATCCATTAAAGGACATCTGGGTTGTTTCCAGTTTCTGGATATTATGAATAGAGCTGCTGTAAACATTAGTGTGTAGAGCATAGGTGTGAACACAAGTCTTTATTTCTCTGGAGTAAATGCCCAGAACTACAGTTGCTGGGTCATAAGGTAGTTGCATGTTTAGTTTTGTAAGAAATTGCCAAATAGTTTTCCAGAGTGGCTGACCAGTTTACATTTCCACCAGCAGTGTATTGAGTTCCAGTTGCTCTGCATTGATGCCAGCATTTGGTGTTTCACTATTCATTTTAGCCATATGGTAATGATGAGTATAATGATATCTCATTGTAGTTTTAATTTGCATTTCCCTAATGCCTAAAGGTCTTGAACTTCTCTCCATGTGTTTATTTACCATCTGTATATATCCCCTTTGGAAAATATCTCTTTGTGTCTTTCGTTCATTTTCTATTGTGTTCTTTGTTTTTATATTGTTATTTTGTTCTTTATATATTCTAGATATTAGGTCTTTTTCGGATATATGTTTCCAACATTTCATGCCAGTTTGAAGCTTGTCTTTTCATCCTCTTAACAGGGTCTTTCACAGAGCAAAAGTTTTAAATTTTGGTGAAGTCCAACTTTTCCTTTTATGGATTGTGCTTTTGCTGTCAAGTATAAGATCTCTTTGCATAGCCCTTGATCCTAAAGATTTTCTCCTATTTTTTTTCCTACAAGTTTTATAGTTTTACATTTAGGTATGTGATCCATTTTACGTTAATTTTTGTATAGCATGAGGTTTATTTTTTTCTGTCTGTGGATGTCCAGTTGCTCTAGCACCATTTGTTTAAAAGGCTATCTTTCCTTCATTAATTGCTTTTGCACTTCTGTAAAAAAGTCACTTGGATGTATTTGTGTGGGTCTATCTCTGGGTCCCCTATGCTGTTCTGTTAAGGTATGTATCTGTCCCACAACACAGTTGGTCTTTGTTATTGTAGCTATGTAATAAATCTTGATATCAGGTAGAGTGAGTCCATCCACTTATTCTTTTTCAAAATTGTTTTTTTCTATTCTGGTTCCTTTTTCTTTCCATATAAATTACAGAATAATCTTGTCTATATGTACAAAAAAATCTTGTTGGGATTTTGATAGAAATTTTGTTAAACCTGTATCTCAGTTTGGGGAGAATTGACGTCTCTACTACGCTGACATTTCCAGTCTGTGGATGTGGTATGTCTCTCCATTTACTTAGATCTTCTTTACTTTGTTTCATCAGTGTTGTGTAGTTATCAGCATGTTTTGTTTTGTTAGATATACACCTAATCCTTTTATTTTTTGAGGAATTATAAACATCATAATATTTTTAATTTTGGTGTTCACATTTTTATTGCTGGTATATAAAAATACATTTGATTTTTGTATATTGACCTTACTGACTTCACTTAATATTTCTAGGCTTTTTTTTTTCTTTTGGGAGTCCTTGTATTTTTCTATGTAGAGAATCATGTCATATGCAGATAGGGACATTTTTACTTATTCCTTACTGATTTGTATCCTTTATTCCCTTTTCTTGCCTTATTTCACTGGCTAGAACTTCTAGCAATATGTTGAATAAGAGTGATCAGTGCTGACATCCTTGCCTCATTTCTCATCTTAGGGGAAAAGTATTCAGTTTGATGTTAGCTGTAGGTTTTTCCTTTTTATCAAGTCAAGGAAGTTCCCCTCTATTTCTTTCCTTTTTTTTCTCTCTTCTATTTCTGTTTTACTGATTCCCGCTTTTTATCTTGAATGAGTGTTGATTTTTGTCAATAGTTTTTTTCTGTGTGTCAAATTGATATGATCATGTGAATTTCTTCTTCAGCTTATTAATATAGTGGATTATACCAGTAGATTTTCCAGTACTGAGTCATCTTTGTATCTCTGGAATAAACTCCGTTTGGTCATGATGTTTATTTTTATATTTTGCTGAATTTTTGTTAAGGATTTTTACATGTGTTCATGAGACATGTCGGTCTTTAATCTTCTGTTTTTGTACCACCTTTGTGTGGTTTTGGTATCAGGGTAATACTAGCTTTATAAAATGAATTTGGGATATGTTAACTCCTGTTTTTCAGAAGAGACTGTAGAATTGATGTAAATTCTTATTTAGTGTAGAATCCATCAGGTAAACTATCTTGGCCTGGAGATTTCTTTTCTGGGAGTTTTAAAATTGCAAATTTAATTTCCTTAATAAGTATAGTGCTATTCCAATTATTTTATATTGGGTGGGTTGTGGTAGTTCACTTCTTTTGAGGAATTGGTCCATTTTTTCAAAGTTGTCAAATTTATGTGTGTGAAGTTATTTATAGTATTCCCTTGTTATCCTTTTGATGACTGCAGGGTTGATATCCTTGTTTTTGCTTCTGATATTGGTATTACTGTAAATTTCCCTTGCAACACTGCTTTAGCTGTGTCCCAAAACTTTTTTTTTAATTAATTAATTAATGTATTTATTTATGGCTGCGTTGGTTCTTCGTTGCTACGCATGGGCTTTCTCTAGTTGTGGTGAGTGGGGGCTACTCTTTGTTGTGGTGTGCGGACTTCTCATTGCAGCGGCTTGTGTTTTTTGCAGATCACAGGCTCTAGGCACGCGGGCTTCAGTAGTTGTAGCATGCAGGCTCAGTAGTTGTGGCTCGTGGGCTCTAGAGTGCAAGCTCAGTAGTTGTGGCGCAGGCCCCCTGTATTGGGAGCGTGGAGTCTTAACCACTGTGCCACCAGGGAAGTCCTGTAACTGTTATGCTTATTTCAGGAGTGTGCCCGTTATTTATAATACCCCTTGATGTATATATAGAGTCATATTTTGCTAATTTGGAGGATTATCATCTGTTATCTTTCAGGTCATGCAGAAGGATTTTGTATGATGTGTACAATGCAGGCTCATATCACACAAGTGCTGAACCATCCTGGGGATGTTATTAAACCGATGTTTGTCATTAATGAGATGCGGCGTAAGTATCCTCTATAGTAGTTTATATTAGTATTTGTTAGCTAATTGGTCTTAATGGTCTAACTGGTAAATGATGAGCTCCTCGTGTATTACATCAAACAGTTTATTGTATATGTATATGTCTTTAATGAATAACAGGTTTTTAGTAAACTATTTACTATATAAACACATTTTGAAACCTAAAGTAAAAGATGACAGTATAGTAAAGAAGGTGGTATTCAGTTTAATATATAAACACATTAAAAATTTAAAAAACTCAATTTATTAATAAAATCATTGATAAGTTTTACAGTGTTTTTCTCAGATATTTGGATTTCTATGCTAATACTAACTCTAATATTGTCCCGCAGGTTTCTTTAGTTTTCAATTAGTTTTAATTCAATGAATGAGTATTACACTATACATAGTGATGGGAATTATCAAAATAAAGTTAATTATACTTTTAAAGAAAATTTTACACTCATAACTTAGCAAATTTGTGGATAAATTTCACTTTTTCTATACAATTTTTAAATGACTTTAAAATTTCCTCTTGAATTGTAATGATCCTGATAGGTCACATGAAATATTTTTTTGCACTTTCTGTATGTTTTTTGCAATAAGCTTTTACATCATCTTAATTAACTGAGTTGGAATAAAAAATGCTTGCAAATAAAACAAAAACCTAACTCTTAATCTGCTATCTAGCTGGGTAATTATAGGGGTGGATAATTACACAGTGACAATTTATAATCTTTTTGCCTAAAAAGCTGCTGAAGATAAAGAGGCGTTATATTGGCCCTTGGTACTATTAAGAGGCCAGAGTAGACAATGCAAAAATTTTTTAAACATTATAGGATCCTGGCAGAATTTTAGCCAGGGGTGATTTTGTTTAATTACGTGTATATATTACACACACACACACACACACACACACACACACACACACACACACACATATGGCAGGCATGTCTAATATTTTTAAACTTAGTCTTTAAGAGGATGTCATTGTGTGTATATACATACATCCATGAACATACACCGCCTGCTAACTCCAAACATATATGGTTGAATGATGAAATTGTCATTTTTGTAGGTCAGAACTGGTAGAATATTGGCAATTTCATATGATTCAAGTTAATATATATTTATATATATTAATACACATTAAAATTCTATGTATATTGTTTATCCTTTTGTGTTGTTTTTCATTATTATGTAATTTTGTCTTGCGGCTGTTTAGTCAATTAGAAATAGGACCAAGGTGATACTCAGTGGAGAATATAGTATATTCTCTAGGTTATTGGGATAGAATTTAGATAGGTTCACACATTTATGTTTTACATGGATTCTCTCAGGGAGATCTAGGGCCAGATTTAAGGTGTGTGCACTGACCTAACATTTGGGACAAATTTTTGAAACACTATAGCCAAAGTTGAATTTATTCAGGTATCATTTTATTGCTGAAGACATAGAGTCTCTGGGCTCTCAGAAACTCTAGCCCATGTAGACTTTTAATGGTCTAAAGGGCCTGTCCTAGCTGTTCTCAGGGGAGCTTATTAATGCTGTTTCCTCATAAAATAATTATCGGGTATTTTCTAACCAACGTATTGATATAAGATGTAACTTTTGGGGGAGTACAGCCCGGCATGTCATGTGATGATAAAGCTTTGTCTTTACTCAAACTTTATAGGCATAGCTAGGCACTTCCGCTTTGGAAGCCAAGAAGATGCCCATGAATTCCTTCAGCACACTGTTGATGCTATGCAAAAAGCATGCTTGAATGGCAGCAACAAGTGAGTACACACAGCATCCGTCAACCCTCATTCCCACCCGCTGCCCACCTTGCTGGCTCGCCAGAACTCAGTCTAGCCTTTTATGATGGGTGTGCAGAGCACTCTTTCGGCCTCAGCTTTTGACTTTGCGCTGCCTCTTCCTCAAGTGATTGGCATTATTTTCAAATGGTTGAAATTTTAAAAGGTGTGCTTACTATAATAATTTGGATTTAATTACAGATGTCAGGACATGAATATTGGTCTTGACATTGTTTAAGTTCTGAGTATCATCATCCCTCTGCAGGTCAAAACTAGCCACTTCTCCTTTCTTGTGCCAGCGTTTTCTGAGTTGATCTCTAGACTTTGAAATCTGTATTTGTTCCCTGTGTCTTTCTCACGCTGGTCAGTTACCAGTTTCTGCAGTTTCTTCTTTAAAATCTAAATGTGGGCTCAAGAGGAAGATGAGAAACAATTAGATAACAAGGCCTAACCCACTTGCCATTGCCTTAACACACCCAGCAAGCCTCCCATTCCCTTCCCACTGCCATCAGCACTGCCTCGGCCAGGCTTTCCTTGTCTGGATGACAGTAGCTGCAGAACAGGGGAGAACGCTCTGTGTTCCCTGCCTTCGCCGGCAAGTCCTCACACTCGGTGTCACAGTCCTGCTTTAGGGTGACTTCCTCTTACTACTTGCTTCAGGGCCAGATTCCTGACTTAATTTTGAAGTCCCTTCTTAATACCAGGCTACCTCTTTTCCTGCCTCACCCCAAACCCTCACTGTGTTCTGATGAGGCAAGGCTATTCTCTGGCTGTCACACATACTGTGCAGCTCTGCTGTTTGAATTCTCGTTCTTTTATAGATGTACATGCTTTTAAAATCTGGTTATAGCCTCTGTCATTTTTGTAGAACTCTTCTCTCATTTTACTGTTTGACTTTTTCAGATTAGACAGACACACCCAGGCTACCACACTCGTTTGCCAGATATTTGGAGGATACCTGAGATCTAGAGGTAAACTTCTGTTTAAAGGTTGATAAGTGTGATACAGTATGTGGTTTAAAAAATGCAAAGGATAGGAAAGGGTTAATAATGGAAAGTGTATCTCCCTTCCAGCCCAGACTCCCATCCCCCATCCTCAGAGGCAGCCCCTGTCCCATTCCAGTAGTTTCCTGTGCATGAGCAGACTGGCTTTTCACATTGGAAACCTTTTTACATTTCAGCACATATAGGTCTAACAGAGTCTTTCACAGTTGCAGTAGTATTCCATTTATTTTAGTTCCCTATCAGGGAATTTCTAGATTGTTTCTAATTTTTGTTGTTGTTGTTACCATCAGTGCTTCATTGAACATCCCTGTATACACATGCCTTTATGTCCATGTAAAAGTGTATATACACAGGATAATTTGTTAGAATCTCCTTACCAAAGGGTGTGTTTATTTTAAACTTTGACTCTGCCGTGTCACTCTTCCAAGAGCTTATGCCAGTTTACACTCCAGCCAGTGGTGAACGTGCATCACATTAGTGCCTCTCACTGTGTAGCAGTAAAATGGTTTGCCCAATGTGACAGAGAAAAAAGTACCTTGTGTTTTTTATTTTGTGATAGGATTTATATGTTCTGTCATTTCAGTAGTTGGTATTGCCATACTGATTATACTTGGCTTATCCTTTGCATTTTCTTTTTATTTCAGTCAAATGTTTAAATTGCAAAGGTGTGTCAGATACTTTTGATCCATATCTCGACATAACATTGGAAATAAAGGTAAGTTTGATAGTTGTTGTGGTGGTGAAATTAAAAGAAGTCAGTCATACTTTATGTATTTATAGTTCACTTATAATTTAGACTACACTTGTTAGAGAATATAAATTGAAAATTTTAATATGCTAGGACTTTATTTAGAGGAGATTATTTAAGCTTTGTATTAGGCATCATAAAAAACTTAAAACATTTAATAAATTTATTACCCTTTGACTTTTCACTTAATCTTAATAAAACCAGATTCTGATGCCTATATTAGCCAAATTTAGGTGGTTGTTATTCTTTAGATACTGTTCTGCTTCTTGCATTTTCTAAACTCCTATTTTTTGTTGTCTTAAGCTTTTGTTTTTCTGATTACAAGTGTAATACATACTAATGATAAAAATGAGAAACATTGCAGAGACGTGTGAGATCCTGTCCCTCAGAATGTACTCTTGTTAACAGTTTGATATAAACTGCTTCCAGAGTATTTGTTTACTGTTTATAAAAATGGGTGTGTACCTTCGGTCTGTTTGGCCACTTCCTGTCTTCATTGCGTTTTGCTTGGGGCTTCTGTGTGTTGTGCTTCTGCCGATTTACGCGCCTGATTCCTTACTGGTAGATACGTCATTTGTTGCCACTTTTACGCTATTTTAAATAATGCTGCAGCACGCAACCTCTTCACATACTTCTGCTGACTTTAATCTGCTCTTTTTTTTAATGGGAGGGGAAATAGCTTGGTGTGTACATGTATTAATATAAAACTGAACGTCACAATGAAAGAAGATTTTCTTTTTACATAAAAATTCACGTTTGCTTTTATACTTTCGAGTCGTCTCTTTTCTTTTTCCTAACAAGCGGCAGTGAGTGGTAATGTGGTGTTGGTGCTCTGTTCCCAGGCTGCTCAGAGTGTTAATAAGGCATTGGAGCAGTTTGTGAAGCCGGAACAGCTCGATGGAGAAAACTCGTACAAGTGCAGCAAGTATGACGGGTGATGCTGGACGCTGCATGGGGGGCGGGGAGGCTTGGTTTGAAAGGGTTCGGTGTGTCTGCGTAACCTAGGGCTAGATTCCTGTTACCGTCGGGGAAGACCCTGGGTCTCTCTTCCCCAAGGGCCAGGGCACGCTGTGTCTCAGTGTTTACACTCTGCAGAGAAGTGCACTGAAGAATGGGAGATGGGGCCTCGCTCCTGGGGAGGTGGGTGGGAATGAAGAGGTAATGTCAGTGCTGCTGCCTGTGAAGCTTGGCTGTGGCGGTGTGTGTGTCGAGCAGCATTTACATGGACTCCCCTGTGTGAAAGGGTTGGCGTGGATGGGGAGTCACTTTCTCCCAGAGCAGTTCAGGGTCTCTCTTAACTGCTGGCTGTCTCCCAGGATTTGGGTCAGTATCTGCTAGAAACCTTGAATTTAAGTTATTCTTTAATGTTTCCCCATCAAGTCAACAGAGGCTTTTTTTTTAAAAAGGGGGGCAGTGTCTTTCTTTCTTTCTTTCTCTTTCTTTTTCCCTCCTTCCTTCTTTCTTTCCTCCCTTCCTTCTTTCTTTCTTTCAAGATTTATTCATTATTTATTTATTTAATTTATTTTTCACTGTGTTGGGTCTTAGTTGCGGCATGCAGGATCTTTCATTGCAGCTCACAGCCTTCTCTCTAGTTGTGGTGTGTGGGTTTTCTCTAGCTGTGGCACACAGGCTCCAGGGCACGTGGGCTCCATAGTTGTGGTGTGCAGGTTCCAGAGTGTGTGAACTCTGTAGTTTGCGACACGTGGGCTTTCTAGTTGAGGCGTGCGAGCTCAGTAGTTGTGGCGCTCAGGCTTAGTTGCCCTGCAGCATGTGGGATCTTAGTTTCCTGGCCAGGGATCGAACCCTCGTCCCCTGCATTGTAAGGCGGATTCTTTACCACTGGACCACCAGGGAAGTCCCAAGAGAACCTATTTTAAGAAAGCCCTGTTTCATATGTTTTAAGTAGATTTTCATTGTAAGTCAGGTAATACAGGTAAGCGTTGTTATTGAATATAGGCAGACCTCAGGGATATCGCAGGTTTGGTTCCAGACTACCACAATAAAGCAAATCTTACAATAAAGTGAATCACATGAATTTTTTTGTTTCCCAGTGCATAGAAAAGTTATGTCTATGCTATACTGTAGTCTAAGTGTGCAATAACATTATGTCTAAAAAACAATGTACAGACCTTCACTTAAAAATACTTACTGTTAAATATACTTACTGTTACTGTTAAAAAATGCCAAAATAGGGCTTCCCTGGTGGCGCAGTGGTTGAGAGTCCACCTGCCGATGCAGGGGATGTGGGTTCGTGCCCCGGTCCAGGAAGATCCCACATGCCGCGGAGCGGCTGGGCCCGTGAGCCATGGCTGCTGAGCCTGCGCGTCTGGAGCCTCTGCTCTGCAACGGGAGAGGCCACAACAGTGAGAGGCCCGTGTACTGCAAAAAAAAAAAAAAAAATCACCGATCACAGGTCACCATAACAAATATAATAATAATGAAAAAGCTTGAAATATTGCGAGAATTACCGAAATGTGACACAGAGACACGAAGTAAGCAAGTGCTTTTGGAAAAACGGTGCCAGTAGACTTGCTCCATGCAGGGTTGCCACAGACCTTCAATTTGTGAAAAATGGAATATCTGCAAAGGGTAATAACATGAGGTGTGCCTGGGTTCATTTTGTTGGGGGAGAAGGCTCCCTTTCCTCCCAAGACCATAGGAATTTCTCCTTTGTTTTAAACTTCATGGACATTTCTAGTCTTTACTTTCTTCCTTTTGTATCTGGGCTTAGTTTTCACAGTATTATACCAGCCAGTTTTTCAGTTTGTTTTCCATTGAGAGAAACTTATATTAATCTAATTTTTAAAATATCAGTGACCTGTCATACCTGACATTTCAGAACTGTCCTTTTTCTTTCATGCTAATTAAGCAGTTTCCCCCATACTTTAAATTTTAATATTTTCACTGTTGGTTGAAAAGGGTGGTATTTCTCATCTCATAGCCTTCTTTTGGAAACTTAATTTAGAATGTTTCAGAGGAATAACAAGGGAAAGATTTTTAAAAACCCATATTAATCTTCTTAAACATCTGTTTCTGTTTTTTTCCAAGGTGTAAAAATATGGTTCCGGCTTCAAAGAGGTTCACTATACACAGGTCTTCTAACGTTCTTACACTTTCTCTGAAACGTTTTGCAAATTTTACTGGTGGAAAAATTGCTAAGGTATGTAGATAATATTATGAATAACTGTTTATGTTTAGCCTTTCAAGGCCTAAGTGTCAGCAACTAAATTGAACAGTTTTATTACCTGATTTTCTAAGTTCTTCCAGCGCTTGGTAGTAGAAAAGAATGTCAAAGAATTGAGCTAGTAGTTTGGTGTGTGTGTTTATGAGCGTACGTGTTTTTTTCTGTATCCTTTAGCTGGCTAGACTTTCTGAAGGATAAATTGATGATTATTATCTTCATTTGGGCTTCATAGTCAGTGCAGGTGACGAGTGGCTACAGGGAGTGAGCTTGTGTCATTTGAATCCAAAGAGGGTTCCCAGTCACATCTTGCCATTCATCAGAGCTTATTTTATTTATTCATTTGTTTTCTGACTGGTAGTATACTGAATTATCCCATTTTCTTCCCACTTTCTGAAGATTGAAAGTGGTCAGAAATCTAGTAACATGCAAAAGAAATCTGTTCCTGAATTGTTAAAAATAAAAATAAGACTGTCTGGACTCTCAAATCCAGAGTTGTGATTGTTACTGTCTCCTTTGATGGATTTGGAGAATTCACTTACTGTGGATCCTTATCTGTTTAAAGGAAACAAAGAATCCAGTGGGATTGCATTAAACACACTTAGGTTCAGGTGTGCTCCAGGTTGATTCTGTCTTTTGAAACGAGCTTCAGTGTGCTGGTTTTCTGCCAGAACGTAAGGCACAGTGCTCTGGCGTCTCCTGTGCCCGTGCACATGGGATGACCTGCACCTTCAGAAATGACGTTCCTTTTTCCTCTTTCCATTCCTGTGTAGGATGTGAAATATCCTGAGTATCTTGATATTCGACCGTATATGTCTCAGCCAAACGGAGAACCTATCATTTATGATTTGTATGCAGTACTGGTACACACTGGTTTTAATTGCCATGCTGGCCATTACTTCTGCTACATAAAAGTAAGCTCTGTGGATTTTGCTAATAACTATTTTTACAATACACTGTAAGATAGCCCTGGCATTTTGGGGAGGAAAGGTGGGGCTTTTACAGGTGAAATGTGAAAGCCCATTTTTCTTACGTCTCTGGATTGGTGTTCCCTATTTACCTAATTGTATCTAATATCTCTTTTATTGGCTGTTTTGCAGGCTAGCAATGACCTCTGGTACCAAATGAATGACTCCATCGTATCTATCAGTGATATTAGATCGGTACTCAGTCAGCAAGCTTATGTTCTCTTTTATATCAGGTATTGTCAGGAAAGCAAATGTTCATCCTTTCTGTTACGTCATCTCTCTTCCTCTCAACATATTTAAATTCAATATTGTTTGTTTAAACAGCATCTCGATGGTGGGGAGAGTAAGGAAGGTGGTATTCAGTGTGGATCATGAGTTTGCTTTAGCTCCCAGCTCTTTGGCAGGTTAATAAAGAAACGTGCAGAAGAAAGGGAAGGTGGTAGTCTCAGAGGGTGGGCTTCTGCTGCTGCTGGCAAACTGGCTCGGCCAGGGGGCCTGGGAGGCAGTGAGTGGAGGCCTGGAGAAGGGGACTTTTGAGTACCTGGGTGTGGTCACCTCTCAACCACTGAGCACAGGCAGCCAGCCACCTCCCTGGGCCAGGCCTGGGCCAGCACCAGCACCCCTGCTGCTGCTGCATATTCTGACTTGCTAATTCCATTTCTGGAAATGTAGGGCCTTGGAACAATCTGATGTGTGCTCCAGTGTATTCATTTGTAGTAGCTGGAAATTAAGAACATCATGAAATTTCCATCAATAGCAGAAGATCATATAAATTGTAGCATATCCATATGATGAAATACAATGCAGCTGTTAAAAGTGATTTTTATAAAGCTTTTTAAAATGATATGAGAGAGTGCTCCATATATGGAGGAAAAGCAGTTTGAAATTTTACACACTGATACTGAAGAAATCAGTACAGGCTAAAGCCTGGAGGAAAATCCACTAAATCTGAATAGTAGATGCCTCGAAGCAGTGAGGGGAGGCACAGTGTTTTTGTTTGTTTCTAACTTTTCAGGATATTACAGATTTTTCTACAATGGTATGTATTTATAATTAGAAAAATAGAAATAAAAAAGAAAAGAAAAATAGCTTTCAAAAAATTAAAAAGTAAAGAACAGTAGCTTTCAGATAGTGGCATCCTCAGAATACACAGTTCAAAATACCATTTGCCCAGTGACCCTGTTATCTCCCGATCTGAGCACCCAGCGTTGGCCTGGACTTGATGGGGACCCTGCGTGTAGCTCTGCGCATCGTGTCACCTGTTACCTGAGGGTGGGGTGTACGTGAATCTCTTTTGGGGAGATGTCCCATATCACCTTGAGCACTGTCACTCTCTGTCCCCAGGTCCCACGATGTGAAAATAGGAGGTGAACTTACTCATTCCGCCCATAGCCCTGGCCAGTCCTCTCCCCAACCGGTGATCAGCCAGCGGGTTGTCAGCAACACACAGGCAGCATCCGGGTTTATTGGACCACAGCTTCCTTCTCACATGATGAAGGTAACGTTCCATGGGTAGAATGTCATATTTATTTTCATCTTTCCAGCCCTCTAGTTAACATTGCAGTAGTTGTCGTGACCTCATCTACAACTGAATTTCTTGTCCAAAAAGTTTATTCAAGCTGTTTATTATATTTCAAATATACAGAAAATCTCCGAGTGTGAACATAATGATCAAGAAGAAAGTCTGGTGTAAGTCTATTTAAACGCTAGAGATTTTAGCTCCCACCTTGGACTTCCGTTCACTTAATGGATTAAATATTTGGGGATTCTTGATTAATGCTGGCCTCCAGGAAAGTGATGCTTTTACAAAAAGAACACTTTAGTCGTATCCATTTAGCCCTTTCAGGAGTGTGGCATGTTCTCTCTGCTGTCCGGCTGGGTCTGATCACACTCCCTCATGGCTTCTCAGGGGGAATGGAAGGTATGCCTGGTTCGTGTGAAGCTCTGAGTCCTCAGTGGAGGCCTGGCTTTTGCTTGACGTAGATGTTGAGATTGTGGACATGTTGGACTTGTTGGAATAGCCTGTATACACCTTGGAATAATCCTTTCACCTGTGCCATAGTGTCGTAACAGCCTTCAGTTTGATAGGGAGTCACAGATTCAGTGCCTTAGGGAGCTGGACAGGCAGCAGGTCCTGCACTGGGCTCTGCCTGAGTGAGACCTCAGGACATGGCCAACTGGAGAGCACATGCCCTGTGTGCAGGGGCCACTGCTGTTTCTTTTTCAAGAGGTTTTTTTGTTTTTGTTTTTTTAACTATGAAGGCTTCCAGTGTTAAGATAGCAACTAATTCAGATATTTAAGAAAACATTTTGAAGACCAAACAGAATTTATCTGTGAGTCAGAATTCACCCATGACTACCAGTTTGCAACTTCTGGGTTATAGCAGCAAAAGTTGGGATCTGGAGCAAAATAACTGCTCGAGTAGGAGTCGGAGATGATAGGGGCAGGGATGGCTTGGTGAGTGTGTCTGTCCACGTGCCTGTCTCCCTCGCTCCCTTGGCCCGTGGGAGTTCCCCGTGGCTGGCACTCCCTTCTGCCCGGACTGTGGTGGGCTCCCAGGAAACCATCCAAGGAGAACCTGTGTGACTCCATGCCCAAAGGGACCTTCTTTCTGTCAAATTGGAGCAGGAAGAATTTGGTCTGGGTGGTGTTCTCTGACAAAAAGAGTGGTCCCTGTTCACCAGAAATTCATTCTCAGAAAACTGTGCCCTGTGAAAGGTTTGTGGTGGGCAGGCCCACAGGAGAGGGGCAGGGCTTTCTAGGTGCGTGAAACTTGTTATTCACAAAAGAAAAAGATAACCGAAGTGGGAGAGGCCCACGGCCTCAGGTTTCTGAGTCTGCGACTGTTTCTGGAGCTCTCACCTGGCTGTGGTCTGCTTGTTTCCAGAACCCACCTCATCTAAATGGGACAGGACCATTGAAGGAAATGCCGAGCAGCTCCATGTCAAGTCCTAACGGGAATTCCAATGTCAGTAGGACTGGCCCTGTTAACGCCTCAACATCCGTTCAGGACTGGTCGGTTAACAGGCCCTCAGTTATTCCAGAACATCCCAAGAAACAGAAAATCACGATCAGTATTCACAGCAAGTTACCTGTGCAAAAAATTCAGTCACAGCCTACTCTTCACAGCAGTTCTTTGGAGAGCCCTAACAAGCCCGCCCCCTCATCTACCGTTACGACTTCTACTGCAATACAGTCTACCTCGAGTCCCCCCATGATGCCTGCGTCTAGTAAGGTAACCAAGCAGATCACCCTGAGGGAGTCCTGCCCTGAGCCTGTGACGAACGGCAGGTCCAAGCTGAGCTCTGGAGTGCTGGTCCCCTACGGCGCCGAGTCGTCCGAAGAGTCCGACGAGGAGGCGAAGGGCCTCGGCAAGGAGAATAGCCTCCGTCCCGCCGAGAGCGCACGCGCCCCTGTTCCAGTTGCCGAAGATGTCGGGGCCTCTCCGCACGAGCTCCGAGAGCCCGTAGCTCTAAATGGTGCTACCAGTATGGACAGTGACCTGAAAGAAAACAGCCTACCCTCGGGTGCTGCCAGCTGCCAAGTCCAGCCTGCTCTACACTCAGAAAACCCCTTTTCTAAGGCAAACAGTCTCCCTGGGAAGGTGAGTGCGCATCGGGCGGGGCTGGGGCGGCCTTTGCTTCCACCCTCGTGTCCGGCGGGTCACGTGGCTGGGTTTCAGGTGGCCCCCGGAGTTGAAACCTCTCTGTTTTTTTATGGTAGTTGATGCCTGCTCCTTTGCCACTTCTCCCAGAAGACAAAATCTTAGAGACCTTCAAACTCGGCAGCAAAGGGAAAGGCTCCACAGATGAGATGAGGTAGGATACGGTCCCAAGGCCGTGGGACGCGGGCCGGGGAGTCACAGCAGGGCCTGTGGGTGCGGCCGCTCTGGAAGTCTCAGGGTGAACCTTTTGGACCCTGGAATGATTTGAATAACGATCTGTCGAACTCGTTCATGTTCCTTTTAAGAAGGTAAACACGTACAGGGTCTGTTAGTCCAGCTGATGCCCCCCCTCCCGCAGCGCCCCTCCTCTCTGGGGCCCCTCCTCTCTGGGGCCCCTCCTCAGCCCCCGGCTGGGCCTCCCGCCGGCACCGTCCCACTCAGCCCCCCGTGTGACAGGCACCTGAGGAGGTGTGAAGGGGTGGCGCAGGGCTTCTCGACTGTCCAATAGCGAAGACTTTGTTTTGCTCCCTTTAGAATTCTGAAATTAAATTCCTAGTTAAGATCGTCTGTCTCCACACTTAAAAAAAAAAAAGAAGTCAGTCAGTGCATTGACCTCAGCGTCATGTAATGGGAGTAGAAGGAAGGGTCAGAAGGCAGTGGCGTGTCGCCATGTGAACAGCCCGGGAGACGGTGCCACCGCAGGACACGGGGTGGGCCAGCAGCTTGGCGCCGCGCACAGGTCACATCACGCACGTCAGCGCGCCGTGACATCCTCCTGGTAGACGACTTCTGGCCAAGCTCTGACCAACCTGAGATCAGCACCCTAGTGGTGTCTGTGAAACGGCCAGTAATAGAGCCGGGGTTTTCACCCACGTGAACGTTGGGACGTGGGCTGTTCTGTGGGACCGCCTGCCTCACCCCCACCCACTGGTGCTGGTGAGGCTCCCCCATCGTGGGGCTAACCCAAAAATGCACCCCACATTTCAGAAGGGCCCTGCGGGGGGCGTGCCCTCACCAAGAACCAGTTAGGAATGCTCACTTAGAAAAACGAGCAAAGAGCACGCACTCCCAGTTGACCCTAAAGAGGGGGCACTTGAACACTCAGTCCCTGGCGGGATGGCTGTCCTCCTCTCTCTATCCTTGTCCGGCTTAGTTGGTCTTCAAATGTAACGTGCGTGAGAATTATGACAGTTGATTGTATAAGCAGTCAGTCCCCAGCTATGCACGTTTCCTAACCTCATGTGCGGCCTTGAACACGTCACTGCCACGCTGTAGGTCACACGTGTCTTCTCTCTCCCAGGTATTTTCCCGCTGTAGAGCGGGCCCGCTTTAGGGTTTTTCTTGCTTTCTGGCAGCTTTCATTAACTTCAAGACTCCATCAAAAGCAAGGCAGAGTTCTTTTACTACAGAAAGTGTTTCTAAATCCTCAGTGATTCCTCACAATTTGCAGGTAATTCAGGGAGCTCTTGGCTCTGTCTGGAGGTAGCTACTCTAGCTCCGAGGCTCCAGGAAAATTCAGAGAAAAGGGATCCAGAGGAAAAGTAAGAGCCCCATCGTTATTTGACTTTTTTGATGGTTCGGACTTGGTTATTAAGAAGAATTAGAAGTATATCTGAAAACAGAAGGCGCCTAGAATTGCGGAATTATTATTGCCGAAAAATGGGGTAGGCTTGATACAAATTTTTACATTTTTATTTAATGAGAAATTTGAAGTTTCCAAAAATGATAAGCCCAGTTTTAGGTTTAAACCAGATGTAGTAAAGCCATAAAATATTTAGTAAACGAACGATTTGAAGTGTTTGTCCCTGTAAGCCAGAAAGCAAACAAGTAAATGGCTGATTTCTTTCTTTCTTTCGGTGGGGCTGCAGTACAACTGGGACAGAGGAGAGGCCTCCGCAGGACCCTGAGGCTGAGCTGGAGCCTGGCAGCTCTGCTCCCGATTCCCGTGAGAACCTAGAGCTGGTCATGAGCCTTAGCAGCAAATTCAAGAAAGTTTTGTCACCCTCAGACGCCAGCATCAAACCTACCAAAGAAGAAGTCTCTGAAAACATTTTGGCAAAACCCGAGGAGGCTTTGCCGAGTATCAACACCTTTTGTAACACCAACAAGGATACCCTCGGGGATGATCAGCTTCCTAAACCGTGTGACCCAGGGAATTTAACAAACGATCAGAGCAAACCGTCCCAGGACGTGAAAGGGACGTCACCAGAGCGTCCCCAGGACCCGGCGGCGGCAGAAGCAGCGGGGAGGCTGAGCCCGAGTCCCTTGTCAGGTACCGAGGGCGACTGTGAGCCTGAGCCCTTGGGTCACAGCAGTCGGGACAGAGGCACGGATGTGGAGGGTCCCCCTAAAAGCACAGGGGTGTCCGCAGATGGGGTGCCCTCTCCTCAATTAGACAGGATCGCAGAAAACCGTCCAGAGGGGGTCCCCGAGCAAAGTAACGGTGAGAGAGGTGAAGACAGTAAGGCCGGGCAGAAGGTCCAGGAGGCTTGTGCAGTGCAGGAAAAAATCAGCAGCCTCAGAAAGGTTGACCGAGGACATTACCGCAGCCGAAGAGACCGATCGTCCAGCGGCGAGCACGCGCGGGACAGCAGGAGCGGGACGGAGGAGCAGCCTCGCCGGAAGCGGCCCCACCATGAGTGGAAGCGGTGCCGGTCCGAGCGGCCCGAGCCCTGCGCCGCGGCCCCGCACGCCCCCTGCCCCGGATCCCTGGCCAGGTCAGGCCACCCGCGCTCCCGGAGCATGGGGGCCCCCGACCAGGAGTGGGGCCGCTACCACCATGCTGAGGCCGAGCACGCCTGGGCCCGGGAGAACTACCCGGATGGGATGCGCTGGGGGCGGTTCAGGTACCACCACACCAGGTACGCCTCGTACCCGGCCCGCGAGCCGTGGGAGTGGAGGCCCCTCCACGGCGAGCGAGAGTACGACCGAGCCGGGCCCTATAGCGGCCGGCCCCACAAGGACCACTACAGAGGCCGGAAGGGCCACGAGCCGGCGGCCAAAGAGAGGGACCGGCACCGCGTCAGCAGCCCCGGGGCAGGCCTGGCCCACACACCCCCTCCACACCCCGCTGACAAGTACGCCCACGACAAGGCTGCACTGGGGGCTGAAGACAGAGGCTGTGACCTCACCAGTCAGTTTCACGAACACAAAAACGTCAAGTCGCGAAAACGGAGGTACAGTAGTGTAGGGGATAAAGACAGCCGTGTAGAAAAGAGAGCCTGGAGAAGCTTTCAGAAGGATCCTTTAGAGGAGCCCAAAGCGAAGAAGCACAAAAAATCGAAGAAAAAGAAATCCAAGGACAAACACCGAGAGCGGAATTCCAGGTGAGGGCGTGTGTGCTTGCAGACCGGTGAAGCAGGGCTGTGTCCCGTGTATGTGACTCTGATTTGTACTTTTTATCTCTGTGGGTTTTGGACTTCCCTGTTTTTATAGATTCCTAAAACTTAGCTCTGTGTTAAGCTGGATCTTATTTCATGGTATTTAAAAATGCCTGAAAACCATCTTTTAAGATGATGTTGCCGTTTTCAGTTAGTGGTTTTTAACTTCTAGGTGTAAGTGTGCAGTGTTTGGTAGATAGATAAAACTTGGGATGTTTTGACTTCACAGTGATTGTTAATATATTTACTCACAGCTTTAGTTATATTTTCACATCTGCTGCTACCTCCTTCAACCTCAGTGACTACTGCTGCCTCGTGGCAGGAAATGGGAGGCCACCATCCTGTTGAATGTGCCTGTGACCCAAAGGGCTGAGACACATCATTTGTTGCATTTGCCTCTGTCTAGTTTTCTGTCTCCATTTCTCAGTTTGAAATCTCATTGGGACATTTGTATTTTTAAAAAGCTAAATTGGTCAGTAGTTTTCTTGAAAATGACTTCTCCACGATGAGAGGGTTGAGCACAAACACGGTTACTGCGCATTGCGTGCTACACATTGGCGTCTCGTAAAATCGAAACCCTGGGAAGAGGTTACCAGAAGGCATAGGTAGAGAGTGGTTACTTGAAGGAAAAGGAAATCAAACCTCCTTCCCTCCTATGTGCCTGAGACACCTGGCAAAAATACTTTTTCCTTCGGCCACTAGTTTCAGGAAAAATTGACGAAATCCTTCCCCTGGTGTTTTGGCCATAGCTCCCCTCCCAAACAAAGCTGCAGGGCATCGGTGGGGAAAGGTTGAAAATGGTGAACTTGTGACCCCAGACCTAAAAAATTATTACAGGGAAAACGACGCACTTTTCATTATAGGGTTTACCTGCGTTCACGTAACGAGTGTCAGCAGTAGTGAGTATAAATCAAAGACCAGTTCTCTTTGGGGTGGTTTGCTTTTCCGGTGGTTTGAGCTCTGGCTTTTTCTGCTGCAGGCGCCAGCAGCGCTCGGACCTTCTGCTAACGCGCGCTGACGCCGGCCTGCGCGGCAGACACAAGAGGAGGAAGAAGAAGAAGAGGAGGAGGAGGCGCTCAAGGTCCGAGAACTCGTCGCTCAGAGGCTCAGAGCCACCCTGGCCCGGGGCCGCCGGCCGCGAGGCTGTGGACCATTTCCAGGGAGCGGACGGCGCTTTGCCCCTCGCGGCCGGCCAGCCTCTGCACGGTGTGGGACCTTGCCCTGAGAAAACAAAACATTTCTGGATGGAAACGAGGGATGACAAGTGTCATCTGTCTAAGTGTGGCCAGGGTAAGAGGACATACTTGGAGCTGCGAATATAGAAACTCTTTTCTTTGGAAAGGGTGGTGAACACAGGGAAGGAGCCTCAAAGGGCATAGAAGGCGTAAGTCCCCTCTGAGCTCCCCGCCCTGTGTCCGCTGCCCGACGGCTGGCCCGAGGCTGCTGTGGCCGGTCTCGACGGTTAGCCGTGCTGCCGCGGCGCTCACTGGAGACCTGAGTTACGCGGAACTGGGAACCTCTGGAATTGATGGCTCTGAGTGTCTGATTGTGGACCAGAACTTCTGTTTTTAAGCCATTTTTGATAGAAATGTTGTGGTACATTCTTTCTCTCCAGAATCCTTAAGCCTTTGGCATTGTGAGTAGAACCTAGAACTCAGTTTGGTGACTGGCTCGCTGGACGTCACGCTTCAGGCCTGCGTTGGTGAAGCTCAGGCTCCTGACGGGGTTCCCTGGGTCACTGCAGGCCTCTGGGCTCTGGGATTCTTGTCTGCTTTGCACAGCTCTGCCTTCCCTTGTAACTTCCCAGCCTTTCCTACTCTGATTGCTCTGAAAGCAGAGCCCCCCTTGCTTCCTCATCTGTTCCGATGACCTTCGACCCTGGAAGGAGTGCTGAGCGTTTTTGAGGGGCCGGGGGCCCCCCTAGGGCAGGGCTGGACTGGCCGCCGCCTTTGCGCGGCCTGACGGTAAGGAAGGATCTGACGTTTTTAAATGGTTGGAAGAGTCAAAAGAAGACTATTTCATTTCACGTGAAAATCGTGTGAAATTGAGGTGTCAGTAGAGCCGCAAGGAGCCCAGCCCAGCCCGCCTGTCCGCCCGTCCACGGGGACAGGTTTGCTGGCCTCGCCCTGGACCCCTGAGGCGCACCCTCGCGACCCTGCCCGCTGTCCTAGATGCCCAGGGGTCACGGGGTTCTCGACTGCGTCCTGGACCCGGGTGAGGTATCGTTTGTTCAGGGGCAGCCCTGTCCCTTCCAGTGGCCCAGTCCCATGATGGTTGGTGGAGGAGGGACAGATGGCCGCACAGTGCGCTGGCATCTGGAGGAGCCGAGGGCAGAAGTGGGGGGTGTTCCTGAGTGGCGGGGGGAATGCTGGGGCGCACGGAGTGGGTGAGGAGTCGTAGGGACGGCAGGAAAGGGAAGCTACCGGTGGGTTTGCTCTGTGTGTTTGTTAAGAGGGGAATTATTTGCATTTCCGCATTGGTTTCCCATGAACAGTTCAGCGATTCAGAGAAGGCGCTTGGTGGGGATGAGTCCCTTCTGATGTCTGCTTGGTGCTTGGGGCGAAGTGGAGACAGGCTGTTCGTGTGCGTTCTGCGCAGATGCGCAGGGATTCTACGTTTTTGCCAGAATCCCCTTCCGGCTGCAGGTCTCTGGTGAGGACCACAGCTGGAGGCCGCCAGTGCACCCACAGAGCTGGCTCGGGGGACAGTAGGTGGCGTGCAAAGCCCAGTAGTGGGCATGTGGTGGCCCAGACCGCCTCTCCAGAGGTTGCAGGAGGGGGCGTGGCCCCTTTCCTGTCCTCGATCTGATGGCGCCCAGTGACTGGTGTGTTCCTGGCTTGGGCGCCCGTCCCGTCCTGACCTCCTGGGAAGGGCCACCTGCTCGGGCCCAGGTCAGGCATCGCTGTTGGCTGGTGGAGGCCGGACCTCTTGGCCTGCGTGTGTCTGTCCTGGTGCCTTGACCACTGACCTCTCTTCCAGACTCCTGTTCTCTGGCGCCATCAAGCTCTCGATTTCTTTGGCCTAAGATCTGTTCTCACCTAATGTTGAAATGCTGATGAGTTTACTGGGGTCAGAGTGGACTACTGCTGAGGGGACGTGGTCCTCAGTTATCACCTCAACTCTTGTTTTCAGTGAAACACTTGGAGACACAGCTTGTGTAGGACCGATTTCAGGCAACAGACATTAAGCTACTGAGGACTGCTTCTGAGTGTAATCACGTAACGCACACAGAGCATAGGCACTAAAATTTTTGCAAAACCATCATTAAAATGTTTCCTAACCTTTGCTTTCTAGGTGATTGAAAACGTGGCTTCAAGACAAAAAATTCACTGGTTACGGTAAGCTCTTTTCGTCTCTGTATGTGCTTCCTGTTTGTTTGTAGAGCCGCTGAGGGGCCCTGAGGAGGGAGCTTTGGGACTCGGCTTCGGGGGTAGCAGGTGGGGAGTCAGTCCTTGGTGGGGGGGTGGATTTGGGCCCCTTAAGTCAGAGAGTCGCTCTGCTCCCTCGCTCCCTCCCTCGTTGTAGGAAAGTGAGGCCAGGTCAGAAGCTTCAGAATCAAGTCATTTGATAAACATTTGAAAGATGGAGAAGCCATGTCCTCTCGCAGCCCCACCTGAGGGGCCGAGAGGGGGGAGCCCTTCCCGTGCCCGCCGCCTGCCCCGCGCACCGAAAGGGCTCGGGCTTGGTTTGATCGGAATGGGTTTTGGGTGCTTTTTTTTTTTTTTTACAGCAAATCAAAACCTGGAGTGTCATTTCCTCCTGGCCTCGTTACTCAGTGGCCCTGGGAGGTGGGGTTGGTGTCCTGGGCGCGCTGCACCTGCAGGGTTGCTCTCCGGAGGGAATTTTGTCCAAACGTGTAACTTCTGGTAGTCGGCAAGGGGGGGTTTAAGTGAACTGTCTGCAAGAGATTAACCTGCAGTTGATTAACACGCTTTACAGCGTGCCCTCAGTGGGAAGACCGGAGCCGCATTAGGGAATCGGCCTCTTCCTACCTAGAGCAAGGGAATCGCCGGGTTGCGGCGGGACCGCGCCCAGCAGAGGGCGCCCTCCCCGCAGGCCTCCGCGCCACCGCCGGCTCCTTCACCGCCCGCGGGGAGGCAGGCGGGCTCCCCGCAGAGACCTGGGGGCGCCTGCTAAGGGGAGGGCGTGAATGAAGAAGAGAAGCCCCGCCCGGGGCTCACGGGGCGCTGGGCTCCCACTTCCTGCCTCTGGACCAACTAACGCCCGCTGCCTCTTGTCTTTCAGATTCAACGTGTTCAACCGAAGCCATCCCCAACCCACATTAAATTACAAATAGAGAAAATAACTTGAAATCTGCGTGGTGCTTCTTTAGTGTAAATAGTGTATAGATTTTACCATGGAGGACTTTTTTTTTTTAGTTTTTACCTTTTCTTAATTACCCTTATTCCAAATGGGTGAACACTTTCTACAACTGCTGACCATTGTAAAATACTGTGTATATAAATCACATTGAAAATACCGCCCTGGACTAGAACATCTCAGATGCTGCTTAATCACAGACTCAGGTTGATTACTCGCATTCCATGTAATGCTCCAAGTTAGACATCCGGTGCGAGACCAGCCGGAAACCATGGAATTATTAAAGTACAAACTGACAGTGTGTATATTTAATTTAAAAACTTATTTAAAGATTCACAAGCTCTCAACTAGACTTTGGAGAGCAGTCTGTTTTCTGTAATGTCTGATACTAGAAACTAATTTGCTTCACATTTTAGTTGTATTCAAGATTTGAAGATTTTATAGACAAGTTCTGTTTTTGAACTTTGTGGAACTATTCCAATCAATTTACCAGTTATGATGAGTATTTACATTATGAATGTATAATCTGAACATTATTTGTAAGGCCTACAGTATGTTTTTATTACATAACACTTTTTTATACAGTGTCTCTTGTCTTGACTATGATATTGGAGTCTGAGTTGTCAGCTTGGTCCCTTAAAGTTTCTAGTTACAGACAAAAATCATACTGTGATTTTATTTTTAATATGGATATGCTATCAAACTGTGATACACTTATAATTCACTGGTCCTGCATCAGGAGTTGGAGTGGGGAAAACTGTATTTAATACAGTTTGTATCTGAATAATCTGTATGGTTTATACAGTTTGTGTTGTTCAGAGACGTCTAAAGTTTGATCTTTGTTTTTTTAAAGATTAAAAAAGCACTTGCCCCACTGTAAATATACAGCATGTAAAATTTATATAGTATATAAATGGCAGCAAATTAAACCTTTTGTGTCATTTTTTTTTTTACTGCTGTTTTCCCCATTTGCTTACAGACACTTCTCATGGACTTCTTTCTCTTCGCATTCACCTTCCCAAAACCTCTAAAGCTCAAGCCACGGGCTCTCAGTCCGAGACTGAGAGGTGCAGACCAGACCCCAGGTGGGTGAGGGAGAGTCAGGTGTGGGCTGCTGGACCCGACAGTCTCCCTACTTTAAAGAACCCAGTCACAGGCAATCTTGTTTTAACAGTGCGTTTTTATTTAACCAACACAGTATTTCCAATTTGACAGCCATACACTCTCCAACTTCACCATCCACTTTACAACAAAATATCAATAGATATAGGGTATTTCTTCATGCAAGTTGGAGTATATACACTGAATAACACCCCAGAAGTCATATTATATATGTACATTATTTACATATTAACTCTATTTACTGTAAATAGAAATGTTTTCTAAGAAAAAAATAAAACAAGAAATCACAATGTGTGGTTTCTGGTCTACAACAGACCTAACTTCTCAGCAAAGCACATCTATGTAGATATATGCATTTTAACTTGAAAAATATGCATTGCTTTATATGCAGCATTAAATGCTGCTTCATCTATAAATAGCTCCTATTTGGACTCAATCTGGTACCACATTAAACTGCTCAAAACTGTTCCGTGATCCTGAAGACACTTGCTTGTCTGGGTCCAGGGTGGGCCAATTAAACCCCACGTTAATGGGGGCTGGTGGGCCCGTGTAAGCCGCCGTCTCCCGCCCAGCGACCCCCTTTCCCTGCCTCCTGCCCTCCGTCTCTGGAGGAGAGCTCCGGCCAGAGTTGGGACTGACAGTCACGCACTGAGCGCAAGACAGCGGCGTGGGGAGGGGGATGAACGGGGGACCACGCTGAGGTCCAGGCAGCCGGGCCCACACCCCACAGCCCCGTCAGGTTAACACTGCCACACAAAACCTGGAGTTACACGATTTCACGTAACACTCCCGAGGGCAAGTGACACAGATTCTGAGCACCATGGCCTTCTGCATCGTTCGGGGCAAATAGGCATCAGGCGAGGCTCCTTCACAGGTGGCCAGAGGAACAGATTTCTTCCAGGTGTTTCCTCACGCTCACTTCTCCCAGCCCCACCCTGAGGCACACCCGAAAGACAGAAAGCCCTGTATCCCCAGGGTCCTACCTGGGTCAGACAAAGGAGAGACCGGTTATTCCACACAAAATCCTGATGGAGCCCGCGCCCCAAGCAGCCCGGGTACAGGGCCAGCCCGAGGGGAGGGTGCTGCCAGGTCGTCGTCAGCAGTGTTTGGTCTGGTGGTCTGGGCAGCGTCCCTTTTCACGGAAGACTGGGGCCAGAGTTGCATATATGCCAGTCACACGTTTCCAGAATGCTGACTTGGCTTTCTCAAAACTAGAGGTTCGAATCTGAGGTATCAGTACAGTAGCAAAGCCTAAAAGCTTGGGAATGAACCAAAAAAATCAGTTGGATGCATGTTGGAGAGTCCTGGGTGCAGACCCTTTTGCAGTCTGGTGTGACTCAGCGCTACAAGGTCAGCTGCACCGAGGCCAAAGGCCCACAGCCGCTCAGTCTCAGCATGAAGGCAGCTCCCAGGAACGGTTCCTTCTGCTCCTTACATCTCCACGTAAGTGCGTACAGCGTGCGGTTGTCATTCTCGGACTCTGCTCTTGCACGGGAGAGGTGACGACCTCTCAAGTGTGCAAACGGAGAAAGTACTTTCGCGGCTGGGGCAGGGGAAGGAGGTCCTGCAGGGGAGGGACCCTCCACCGGAACGGCCCCGGTGGGCAAGGGGGTCCTATGTAGTACATGCGGGGGTCCTGGCGGCGGAAATAAAGCTCCCAATAAAAAGGCATCTGTCACCAGCCCCAAATGTCCCAGCACCCAGCGCCTCTCGGCCGGCCCACCTGTGCACCCTTGGGCCAGTTCTGCGACGTGCTGGGGCCCAGCTCCAGCCTGCCCTCAGCGCACGACTGAGCACCTCTCTCTCATTCAGCCACCAGCAACCTGACAACCTCCTGGTCGGCGATCTTCAGCAGTCCCACCACCAGTGCACATTTGGGGTTTTACACTATTTACAGAAAAGCCTAAGCGCTCCACTTCTTGATCCCCACCGCCCCCGCCTGCTCTTTTCCCTCCCCATAACGGAAGAGCAAATCTCTGAAAACATGGAATGAGGTTATCCCTATCTCCTTATATGTCTACTCATCACGTTAAGAAATCTGGTCAAATTATTCTAAGCATTCGTTTTGCCAACAAGTAGTGAAGACAGTGGTCACAGCTGGTCTGAACCACGTGTTCACTTGGACCACAGGACACTGCTGTTTGTGGGCGTCAGAAACGGTGAAACATGAGCAGTTTCATGTGGTCCAACATATACGCTTGTCTATCCTGGGATTCAGAAGTTACAGGACACGTGGTCCAACATATACGCTGTCTATCCTGGGATTCAGAAGTTACAGGACAAATGCCCCAAACCGAAATTTATATTTTAACAATTTGCCTCTTTAGAAGTATCTGTGGGACCACAAAGTCTGAGCTGAACGGGTCTCAGAGGACTGGACTCCGCCCTGCCCCGCCCAGTGCTGGTCGTCAAGGACACGTGCGCCTCCCTCCACCAGGAGCTCCCCTGGGCGCCCCCCACGGGCGGGGCGCCCCCCCAGCCCCCCGGGGGCTGCATACGTGTACACATGTAATTGTTCTCAGTGCACAGTATATTCTTGTGTCCAGAAGTTAAATTTATAGCTGCCATTCTAAAAATACTACTGTTAGAAAGTATCTTTCATTATAATTTGAGAATATAAAAAGGCATATAAAAGCTATAATCCTATATATCTGAGAAAAAAAACAATAAAAAACTGGTAGCTTTTCCTTTCCTGTTAGGATACAAAACAGCGGCTTCCAGAACGGCGAGCACCGCCACAAAGGAGCACGTGTGACCCCGCGTCTGCCACGCGGATTTTCACGGCTGAACCACCAGGCGCAGCTGCTGGACGAGACTTCGAGAAGGATGCGCTCGGCGCCGGGAGGGCAGCGGGAAGGGACGACGTGAGGCCCCTCGAGACCAGCGGGGGCCGCCGTCCCTGAGGAGCCAGGCCGGGGGTCCAGGGTGTCGCGGGGAGGCCCCCAGTCACTCTTTGCTGCGGGGTTTGAGTTTACTTTTACCTGCTGCTCAGGCCAGGAAAGCTCTATTTCTTATTGGCAATCCTCCTTTTCCTCGTGGCCAACATGTCATAGAAAGGATCCCTGCTGATACTCGCCCTGGGGGAGAAATGAGAAAGAAACTCGGTTAGGCTAGGAGGGCCGGTCCTCCC
>NW_006774127.1:3179475-3180879 GCF_000442215.2 Lipotes vexillifer
GGGGGGGGGCGCGCACCGGATAGACTTCATCCACTCCTCCTTCTCCTCGGGGCTGGGCGCCGAGATGCGGTACACCACGTGGTTGCCCTCCACCACCCGGCCGTCCGCCTCCGTCTTACAGGCTTTGATGACCTGCCCTTTGTGGCTCGGGTTATAAAGCTCGAAACAGTTCTGGTGGAGACAGACACGACAGTCATCCGGCGCTGGGGGACGGGGAGGGGAGGGAGGGGGGGCAGGGAAGCCAGCTTACGGGTTTCCGCGGGTCTTCCACCTCCCGGATGCTCAGGTTCTCCAGCGGGATGATTCCCCGGGGCTCCTTATCCTGCGGGAGGAGAGAGCTCAGCCAGCCTCCCCTGGCACCCGCGGAGGGTCCCGCGACGCGACGCGACGCGACGCGACGCGACGCGGAGGACGGGCAGCCCCGCACTTGGCCCTGCACTTACCGTCGTGTATTCAAAGTAATAGAGGCAGTTGTCGGTGAGGATGAACCAGCGCCGCTTCCAGGTTTTCACGCGCCCCCCTAAGAGCAGAGGGACCCCGTGAGTCAGGGCGGCGCGGGCCCTACACAAGTTAGTGTGCTTTTCATAAATGCCACAGGGGCTGAGCTGGGTTTTAAGTTTCCTTCCTCGTGGAAAATGTTTCACATTCTGCCCCCCAATTCCACCCGATACTCAGCCAAATGCTGGCCCTGCTGTGCTGCCTGGCCCAACCCGCATGCACCCTGCCCGCCTGCGCGGCACCCAGATGAGCGCTTCCCAAATCTGCTTCCTGGAAGAGTTAGTCGTGATGAATGATCTTAATTTCCCCACATGGAAATGACAATAGGATGCAGGTCTGTCCAGGACTTAATCCCGTTACGTCAGGGCCATGATTACTGAGGCGGCCCTGGGATCCATCAAAATCGATTACGCTTTGGCCCAGGGAATTATTAGATTGAATTAATCTCTTAAGATCTGGGACACACATGTGTACACACACACACACACACACACACACACACACACACAGCTCATCTGCACCTATTCTCTTTACACTATGGAAAAGAAAATCTCTTTTACCCTCAAATATACAACAGAAACAAACTGGTTTCCATTTCTAGTTTTTGCTCCTGATACAAAGTTTAAAAACAAAAACTGAAAGAGAAAACATGAGCCTGGTGACAGATGCCCACGATCCACGGGCACAAGGTAAGCAGCGGCTCCCCTAACCCACTGCTCCCCAGGGGACTTGCAGGCAGGCAAGACCCTCATGGCCAAGGGTCATAAACCCGGTCCCTGCTGTGAGGAGCTTGGAGAGCCCGGACAGGGACACAGGGGGACATGAAAGGACATGAAGGTCACCCTGAGCGCCGAGGCACGAGGGCCTGACGTTTGTGGAGATCTGGGGCGGTGGGGGGGGGGGGGG
>NW_006774127.1:3180889-3204482 GCF_000442215.2 Lipotes vexillifer
GGGGGGGGGAGAGACACGCATGAGGACACCCAGCTGCAGGGAGGGAGCCCCGCCTTCAGATTCAGTGCCACTGAGGGGTTCTCAGGGACTGAGACCCTCACCCCTGCATCACTGATGATACGTCTGTCCTCGTGACGGCCGCAGGCAGGCTGGGTATACGGGGCGGCCATGCGGGAAGGCAGCCTCAGCCATGCCCTGAAGGAAAGTCCCCATCTCCCCCCATCTCGCTTCCCATCCCCATCAGAAGCCTTCATCCCCCCAAGGCCTCCATCCCCTTGAGGCACCACCCAACCCGTGTCTCTCAGACCCACGCGCTGGGTTCTCACTCCCCGAACCCTGCGTGCAGGCTCATCAGGGCTCTCTGTTCCCTGGAAGGCCTCTCGGCTCTCTGTACCTGGGTTCCCACCCCACTGCGCCCAAGTTCAGTGGCAAGTCTGGAGGAGCCCTCCCTGGTCCAGCTCTTGAGACCAGGGGAGACTCTTGGGCCAGGGGCTGTGGACATCAAGATGGAGGTGTATGGTCTGCGTTGACCCCTGAGCCCAGCCCAGCCCCGGGCCCCTTTTCAGGGTGGCTGGTAGTGACACTCTTGGTCTCCGAGCCCCAGCAGGTTTTGATGCGGGAGACCGAGCGGCTCCGCTCATGCACGTGTTTGCGGCTGGACTTCAGGACGCGGGGACACACACCTATAGGAAGGAGCCTGGCAACACCTGACTAGTACAAGCACCCACTTTCTCTTTGTAAACACCCCGCTGCTGGCACGGCTGTTGGCAGACACGCGCTCTCGTGCACACTGCGCACGCCTCTTCTCCAGGCCAGCCCCACTCTGACCGCACTCCTGTCTGCGTTAACACAACTGACTCATTCTCAAAACGTAGTGACTACATGGTATTTACTGTACTAGCATTAAGCGACACCACCAAGCTCTGCTCTGGCGGGGCATCCGGGCCTCCTCAAAGTGCAGTGTCCTCCAACTCACGATGAGAAACAACCAAGCAAGGTCACACTGCGATCTCCGTCCCTATCCCAGCACGTGCGTGGCCACAATTCTGGCTTCTCTGCCCATGTGTCCAGGCCATGCAGGGGCCCAGGGCTGCGTGTCCTCACCGAGTATAGGCACCGCACCCAGGCCCAACCCAACGCAGCCTCCGCATCTGCTTCCTGCAGACAGACCGCCTCCTCGGTCCCTCGGGGACTGACAGCCAGTGACCCTTCCCAGCAGCTTGGCCAGCGTCAGAACTGTTGGCAGAAGTCTGGAGTGCAGATGGGCCACCAGTGTGCTGGGATCCCCCTGGGGACGCTAACAGCCCTGAGAGCAGAGCGGCCTCAGGAGCCAAGGCTCCGGGCTCCAGGTGTGAGCTGCGCCATCACCAGCTCTGTAGCCTTAACAAGGACACGAGCGCGTGGCCCCGGGAGCAGGGAAGCAGCAGACCCTGGGTGCCAGCCAGCCCTGCGGCTCGTGACGGTGCTCTGTGCGCTGGCGCTGTGACCCGCTTATCTGCTCAGTCAGGTCACAGGCCTGTTGTCACTCATCTTGTTCAGTCTCCAGAGTCACATCCCCACTGGCCCCGGGGCACACTGGCTGCCAGGCCTGCTTGTGCTGTCACCATTCCGAGGGGGACACTTGCTGGCAACACAGCCACAGGAAGGGCCCAAGTGCTCTTCTGGGCACCTTCCTCTGCCCTCACCCCAGGATCTCAAAGCCCGGTGCCTCTGGAAGGTTACTCAGGCATTCAAGTCCAAGGCTACAGTTCTGGGTTTTTAGGCAAAGATGCAGAACTCTTCCAAACCCTGGCACAGCCAGAGAAAGGTCAGAGCAAGACCCCAGATCAGAAAGCTGACCGGTGTTGCGCACCCCTATGCCCGCCACACTGTCACACTGTCACCAGGCCCATGTTTATTCTCTGTCAGTTAAAGGCACAAAATCACCAGAACTCTCTAGGCCCCGGTGTTTGCACAGTGCCTGGATGATACGTCAGATCTCTCAGGCTCCAATGTCACAGGAAGGTGGAAATCCCAACCCCGACCAGAGTAGAAAACCCCTACCAATTCCTAAAATTGCCCAGAAAATAAAAATGCTATTCTACTTGTTTGTCAGTGGTTATGAAGTCCTTAAAACGCTGCTGGACTCTACACAGGTGGTGCAAACATGCACCGCCCGGTGAGTGGGCGGCGGGTGATTTAGCCCTCCCGCGCTCAGGCCCTGAGGACGCAGAGGCGTGAGCTTGTCCCCCCTGGGCAACCCCACGCGCCTCCGGTCCCTCACTCCTCAGCCAGCCCCGGGTGGGCGTCATGGCCGCCGCACCCTGCAAGGAGGATGAGGTGACCCCAGCACGTCCGAAGCCACAAGGGTCAGATGGATGACAGCCAAGTCAGAGCTTCACACAAACCGACAGAGAGAAAGGAGAGGAAAGAGAAGCTGGGAAGGGGCAGGAAGCCACTGGGTACGTACCTCCTAACGCAGAACAAGCAGGGACAGCCCGTCACAGAACAGAAAGGTGGGAGCCACAAGCAGAAGGAAAACAACAAGAAGGCACATTTAAACCACGCATCAAAAACCAGCCACACCAAACCAAGAGAGGCGGCAGCTTCCGGGGTGGCGGCGCCTGCCTCTGGTACAGAAACTGCCGTGGGCTTATCTGGACACTAGGGGAGGCAGTTTGCTGGGACGGGCACTGTGTGCGACCCCGACAGAATGGCCTCGCTCGGCAGGGCGCGTGGGATGCTCCGTGGAGCGTTCGTGCCTCCGGTCGGGGAGGCGCTGGAGGCACCGCTGGGGCTGCTGCCGCGGGAGGAGGGGCCTCGGCTCGGTCCCGCCCCCAGCGCCGCTCACCCAGCTTCAGGAGCCAGCCCTCCCGGTCCGGGTTGAAGAACGTGTGCGTCAGGTCATTGCCATCGTCCTCGGGAATCTTGAACGGCTCGTTCTTGATGCTCTCGTACAGGTTCTGCGAGGAGGGAAGGCGGCGGGCGCGGGGACTCAGGCGGAGGAGGAACGGCCGCCCCCGCGTCGCCCCCCAACACGGGGCCCAGGCACCCGGTGAAGACGCCGTGAAACAAACGACCTGGCGCCGCTGCCCTTGAGCTGAGCCTGACGCTCCTGAGCACTGAGCACAGAGATCGAGGACGGGGGACACGGGGGCTCACCCGTAGCAGCTCCTCAGGGAGGTCCCCGCCCTCGTTGATGCCGCGGTTCATGGTGACAAAGCGCTCGGCTGTGGGCTTGTCGCGCACGTTGTGGTTGTGAAGGCTGGTGTTGAGCATGATGATGGCGAAGGACAGCACGTAGCACGTATCTGGGGGGAGTCAGGGCCGCGGGGCGTCAGCGCTGGCCCAGCGCGCGACGCCCCTGCGTGTGCCCGGCGCCCGCAGCCCGCACTCACCCGTGGACTGGAAGACGCCGGGGTTGCACAGGCAGTAGCGAGCCGCAAACGCTTCCATCATGCGGTCGATCTTCTGCGCCTCGCCCGGGAGTCTGAAGCTCCACAGGAACTGCCTGCAGGGGGACGAGAACCAGGGGGGCATGCGCGTCTCCACGGCTCGGCTGGGCGGCGCCTCCGCGCCTAGAGGCCCTGGTTGGGGCTGCGGGCGGAGCACGGGTACCCACGGGACACAGTGGCACGGCCGCTGTCTGTGCTCCGCCATCCACTTGCGGGAGCGAGTCGGGAGCCCACGCGGCTCTGGGCCAGACACTGACCCAGAGGAACAGAATCCACGTGGATGCACCCCAGGCTCGTCAAGCCTGCACCTCCCCCTGACACCATTTTCAAACACTAAATCTAAAACTCCTGAACCACGGCTGCAGGATTGGAACCCGCCAGTGTGCCCTTCAGCCGAGGCCAGGGGCTGAGCCCACAGACGCGAGTGTCAGACAGCAACACGGCTGCCACCTTGGTTCACAGGTGGGGGAACGGCCACGAGGAAACAGGCTCGAGCTGGGGCACAGCACAGAGGAAAAAGGCCAGACCAGGACCGGCCAAGGCCGTCGGGCACACTGGGGCCAGGGGTGGCCTCCGATGGCAGGAAACCCACACCCTCCCAGGCACACGCTGGGTGTCCACACGGTTGGTGTTCAAGGCCAAATACGGACTAAAGTGGGCCCGTGCCCGGGTGGCACTGAGACCACGCGCAGAAGTGGGAAGGAGGCAGGCCCACAACTGTCAAGTATCACACAAAATGAAAAAGCAAAGCAACTATGAGTGGAACGCAGGACCAGCGGCCACAAGGATTCAGGCATGGCCCGATACCCCCCCCCTCCCCTCCCCTCGCCCCTCCCCACCAGGCTGCAGGTCTGCAGAGGCCCTTAGCTTGCCAGTGGGTCACCCGGCACCGCTGGGCCACCCTCCCTCCCTCTGCACAAGAGCAGGTGATGGAAACACTCACCTTAAGGCTTGTACAAGGTTGAGATCGGCAAACTCGTGGAGTTCCACAAAAGCTTGAAGAACTTTAATGTTAAATTCATCCCTAGGAAAGAAAATGTATTTTACAGCCTCACTGCATGTTATTTCAATAATTTAAAACGACGCTTCCTAAAGCAAGTTTTCATCGTCACATGACTAAAAAATCAGGTATTTTTCACTGTGCGTTTGTTTTCAGGCTGAAAACAAAGGGGACCCAGTAGGATATTAAGCGTTTACTTCACAACCAGTACGAGTTAGGGTAAGACCCCAAATACAAGCCTGATGGCCAACGTTTCGAGTTCCCTGCACTGAGCTGTAAGGCACCGACCCAGGTGCTTGGTACAGATTCTCAACCTCCAAAACCACCACGAAGCAGGTGCTAATCTCGTTCCCACCTCCCAGGTGGGATTTTGAAGCTCAGAGACAGGAAGCAACTCCTCCAGGTCATAAGGCAGAAAGCACAGTCCTGGACCCAGAAAGGATGGTTTGGAAGAGAAGTAATGCCTTACATGAATAACTAGCTTTTAAAAACTAAACTTAGCATGAGAACACAGTAAAAAAGGTAAAGTTTTATGACAAAAAAACTGAAATGACGTAACGGCGACAGCTCAATACACTGGCATTTTAACTCCAAGCTGCTCCCACTGACCATGGGGACACCTGTAACTCGCCCTCCCGGGAGAGCAGGCCAGGCCTCACCTGAAGATGTTCACCTCCACAGGTACAGGCCCATGACCTGTCAACAGCAAGGAACGGCTGCAGCTCAGCACCCCTGTGACTGCGACGACACCACCCACCCGAGGGCTAAGGGTGACCCCAAGGCGGGAAGAGGCCCCACAGCACAAAGTATGTGCTGCAACTTCACCCCCTCCTTTTTCTTTGAGATGAGCTGGTGGCAGGTGTGGGGCTGCTGCCTGAGGGCCCTGGGGCTCCAAGCCCTGGGTGTGCAGAAGCGGGTGCGGATGGGACCCTCCCGGGAAGCAGTGAGCACTCAGCCCGCTGGAAAGGCTGGCTCTCGGGCCCTGGTCTGTCCAGCGCTGCACCCACCAGCTGGTGTCTGCTGAAGAGGCCGCGTGACTTCGTAAAGGGCACGCTCGGGGTGAGCGGGTGTGTGTACACGTGCGTGCGTGCGTTCGCGCAAGCATGCTGAGCACCAGAGGAGTGGCAGGCAGGCTGGGGTACAGATTTGTGCAGCAGGGACAGGCCTGTGACCCAGCACAGCGGTGTGTTCTAAAGTGCGCGTTAGGGCTTCCCTGGTGGCGCAGTGGTTGAGAGTCTGCCTGCTGATGCAGGGGACACGGGTTCGTGCCCCGGTCCGGGAAGATCCCACATGCCGCGGGGCGGCTGGGCCCGTGAGCCATGGCCGCTGAGCCTGCGCGTCCGGAGCCTGTTGTTCCGCAATGGGAGAGGCCACAACAGTGAGAGGCCCGCGTACCGCAAAAAAATAAAATAAAATAAAGTGCGCGTTAAAGGCAAGACAGCACACAGCAGGGTCCCGGAGCACAGGGAGCCCTGCCATGAGGCCGCCACCTCCACCCGGAGAGGAGGAGCGGGGGGTCCGGGCTCACAGGTGTTCAGTGCTCAGCTTGCAGCCAGTGTGAAGCCTCCCAAGGCAGGGGGGCTCCACCCATCCCCCGCTGGAGGGCGGTGTCGGGGGCCTCAGTCCTGAGAAATAAATTCTACCTCCGCGCCAGCCCTCCAGGGACTGCCTGCAGGCCAGGCCGCTCTCCAGAGCTCTCCACCTGACTGTCCACCAGGCCTCGCAAGCTCCTCGGCCTCGATGCCCCACCTCCCAGGCGGCTCGGCCCACGGCCTGAAGCCTCTCACCGCCGCATCACCCCTGCCAGACCTTCCCCCAAGCTCTCCCTGGACCTCAGAGCCAGAGCCTGAGCGCCTCTCACCTCCTGAGCAGCCACCAGCCTGGCCAGAGCCACCCTCCCCGCTCCCGCCTCTGCTCTGCCGCTCGCTCCACACGAGGACCATCTGCTCCAGGGGGAACACACAGCCCTGCCCCTCCCCCGCTGGGAGCCTTCCACACCCCCACTTCCCATCACCCTGAGCACATCCGCCCCTCCCCACATCCCCACACAGGTGCTGCCACCCCAGCTGGACGCCCTGACCAGCCTGTCACACTGCTACCCACTCGCCCAGCTCTTCCGCGGTCCCTTTGCCCTGGTCACCTCTGCCATACCATGTTTGCTTATTTAGTTTGCTTGTTATGTACTGTCTGTATTACTGCAGCCAACGCAGTTCCACAGAGGAGGTACCAACGCCACCCAAGCGCCTAGAACAGTGCCTGGCATGCAGCCAGGACTTCATTTCTCTTTTTTTGGCTGTTGGGTCTTCATTGCTGCGTGCGGCCTTTCTCTAGTTGCAGTGAATGGGTGCTACTCTTCATTGCGGTGGCTTCTCTTGTGGCAGAGCACAAGCTCTAGGCATGCGGGCTTCAGTAGTTGCAGCAGGCAGGCTTCAGTAGTTGTGGCTCACGGGCTCTAGAGCACAGGCTCAGTAGTTCTGGCGCACGGGCTTAGTTGCTCTGTGGCATGTGAAATCTTCCCAGACCGGGGCTCGAACCTGTGTCTCCTGCATCGGCAGGCAGATTCTTAACTACTGTGCCAGCAGGGAAGTCCCCATATTTTTGGACTAAAAATCTGCAGACACTGCCAGACCACGCATTATACTAACGTCATAGTTAATTTAATCTCTGTAGTCGCACACCTGCCAGAGGACGCCGCCAGGGAGTCACTCAGACTCTGGCCCTCCTAGCACGTTGTCCTGTGCTAGGTGCCTGTTAGACTCGGTGCCTGAACTCCTAGGAGACCCTTCCATTTTTTTAAAAAACAGCTTTGTCGAAACATAATTCACAATCTATATAGTTCACCCATTTCAAGTGTGTAATTCAACAGTTTTTAGCATATTTAGTATATCACAGATCTGTGCAACCATCACCACGAGCAATTCTGCAACATTTTCATTCCCCCAGAAAGAACGCCCACACCTGAACCATCGCCTCCCAATCCTCACGGTGCCCCAGCGCCAGGCAACCCCCGTTTCCTGTCTCTATAAATCCGCCAATTCTGAGCATTTCATATAAAATGGAATAACACAACATCGTGGCCTTTTTGTGACTGACTTCTTTTCCTATCATAATGTTTTTAATGTTTTAAATCCATGTTGTAGCATGTATCAATACTTCCTTTCTTCTTAATGCCAAATAACACTGCATTGTATGGAGAGACCACATTTTCTTTATCCATTCGTCAGTTGCTGGACATCTGAACTGTTTCCACTTTGGGGCTGTAATGTGGCTGTGAACATTGGTGCACAAGTTTTTGTGCATACAAGTTTTTTTTCCCCCCTTGGGTTTGTAACTAGAGTAGAATTACTGGATCACATGGTAAGTTGACCATTTTGAAGAACTGCCAACTACTTTCCAAAGTGGCTGCACCAAATTTTTTTTTTTTTTTTTTTGCGGTACATGGGCCTCTCACTGTTGTGGCCTCTCCCGTTGCGGAGCACAGGCTCCAGACGCGCAGGCTCAGCGGCCACGGCTCACGGGCCCAGCCGCTCCGCGGCACGTGGGATCTTCCCGGACAGGGGCACGAACCCGTGTCCCCTGCATCAGCAGGCGGACTCTCAACCACTGGGCCACCAGGGAAGCCCTGCACCATTTTTTATATAGCGGTGTATGAGGGTTCCAGTTTCTCCACATCCTCACCAACACTTATCATCATCTTTAATTACAGCCATCCCGGTGGATATGAAGTGCTGTCTCACTGTGGTTTTGAGCTGCATTTCCCTGATGACTAATGATGTTGAGCATCTCATCGTATGCTTATTGGCCTTATCATATGCCTATGTATGTATCCTCTTTGGATGAATATCTATTCAGATCCTTGGCCCATTTTATAATTACTTGTCTTTTTCTTACTGAGTTGTAAGAATTCTTTTTATGGACTAGACACAAGTCTTCATCACATTTATAATGACCTGCAAACATTTTCTGTTCTCTGGGTTGTCTTCTCCCTTTCTTGAGGACGTCCTCTGAAGCACAGATGTTTTGAAATTTGATGATTCTACTTTTTTCTTTCGCTGTCATATCTAAGAAACCCTTGCCTAATGCAAGGTCACAGAGATTTACCCGTGTTTTCTTCTCAGTGTTTTATAGTTTAAGTGCTTATACTTAGGTCTTTGACCCACTTTAATTTCTGTAACACGGTGAGTGACCCAGTGACACTCTTTTGCAGGTGGCTGTCCAGCGGTCCCCACACCACTTGCTAAAAGGACCATTCATTCCCCCGCTGAATTGTGTTGGCCCCTCAGTTGATGTATATATGAGGGTTTATTTCTGGATTCTCAATTCTATCCCATGGCCTTTCCTTCTACTCTTATGCCAATACCACACTGCCTTGATTAGTGTAGCTTTAGTCTGTTTTGTAATGGGCAAGTGTAAGTTCTCCAATTTTGTTCTTTTTTTTCCAATACAGTTGTGGCTATTCTGGGTCCCCTGAATTTCTACATGAATTATGGGATGAGCCTGTCAACTTCTACAAAGAAGTTAGCTCAGATTTTGCTAGTGAGTATGTTAAATTTTTTTTTTTTAATTAAAAAAATTATTTTTAGTTATTTTTTCGCTGCGTTAGGTCTTTGTTGCTGCACACAGGCTTTCTCTAGTTGCAGCGAGCAGAGGCCACTCCTCGTTGCAGTGCACGGGCTTCTCACTGCGGAGGCTTCTCTTGTTGCAGAGCACCGGCTCTAGGCGCACGGGCTTCAGTAGTTGGGGCACAACGGGCTCAGCAGTTGTGGCTCACGGGCTCTAGAGCACAGGCTGAGTAGCTGTGGTGCACAGGCTGAGCTGCTCCGTAGCATGTGGGATCTTCCCGGACCAGGGGTCAAACCTGTGTCCCCTGCCACTGCACCACCAGAGAAGTCCCGTGTTAAATTTGTTTATCAATGTGGAAGGTACTGCCATTTTTGCAATATTAAGTCTTCTAATCCATGAACATGGATGTCTTTCCACTTATTTGGATCTTTTAATTTTTTTCAATAATACGTTACAGTTTTCAGAGTAAAAATTTTGTTCTTTTGTTAAAATTTATTCCTAAGTGTCTTATTCTTTTTCATGCTACTGTAAATGGAGCTGTTTTCTTATAATATCCTTTTTAGCATTTTCATTGCTACTGTATAGACATATGAGTGAAACTGTATATTGATCTGATTATCTTGCAACATTACTGAAATTATTAGTTCTAACAGTTTGTTAGTGATTCCCCAGGATTTTCTATATGCCAGATTATGTCATCTGCAAATAGAAACGGTTTTAATTCTTCCTTTACAAATTAGATGCCTTTAATTTCATTTTCCTGCCTAACTGCCTTGGCGCGAACTGCCAGTACCAGGTTGAATGGAAGTGATGAGAACAGTCTTGATCTTAAGGGGAAAGCATGAAGCTATGGGTTTTTCACAGGTGCCCTCTATAATGTCGAGGAGGTTCCCTTCTCTTCCTGTTTGAGTGTTTTATTATGAAGCAGTAAATGTTGTCAAATGCTCTTCCTAGGGCTTCCCTGGTGGCGCAGTGGTTGAGAGTCCGCCTGCCGATGCAGGGGACACGGGTTCGTGCCCCAGTCCGGGAAGATCCCACATGCCGCGGAGCGGCTGGGCCCGTGAGCCATGGCCGCTGAGCCTGCACGTCCGGAGCCTGTGCTCCGCAATGGGAGAGGCCACAGCGGTGAGAGGCCCGCGTAACATAAAAAAAAAAAAATGCGCTTCCTAAATCTACTGGGATGATCGTGTGGGTTTTGCTCTTTATTCTATTGACATGGCATCTACTGATAACTGATCTGCGTATGTTGAACTAACCTGGCATTCATAAGATAATGAATACAGTTGACCCTTGAACAACACGGGGGTTAGGGGCAGCGACCCTCCACTCAGTTGAAAATGTGTGTAAACTTACACAGCCCTCTACATACGGGGTTCCTCCACCTCCACGGTTCTGCATCCACAGATTCAACCAACCATGGATCACGTAGTTCTGTAGTATTTACTACGTAAAAACATCCACATACAAGTCAACCTGCACAGTTCAAACCCGTGCTGTTCAAGGGTCTGGTGCACAATCCTTCTTTGATGTTGCTGGATTTGATGTGCTAGTATTTGGCTGAGGACTTTTGCTTCTACAGTCGTAAGTGATATTGGTCTGTAGACTTTTTTTTTTTTTTTTGACTGTGCTTAGTTGCAGCACATGGGATCTCCTTTGTAGCACGTGGGCTCTTTAGTTCCCCGACCAGGGATCAAACCTGGGCCCCCTGCACTGGGAGCAGAGTCCTAACCACTGGACCACGAGGGAAGTTCTTTTATTGTGATGTCTTTGATTTTGGTATCAGGTAGCACTGGCCTCACAGAGTGAGCTGGGAAGTGTTCTGCTTTTCACTTTTGATCAAGTATTTTTAATGAAAAGCTCGAAACAGAAACCACGCTGGTTGAGCGACTGCTGGCCTTCTGTTTAAAAACACTGCTGTCTGCTCCTTGCCCAAGTCTATTCTGACACATTCAGGGGATGCGCTGCCTGAGGACTCCTGCCCTGCCCTCTGTTAAGCAGAGTCAGTGGACTTTTACGTGGAGGTCAAGAAAGGAAGCCTGACTGGCCGCTCTCCACTTAAAAAACAACCACCTTCTACCTTTACTCATACCCCCAACTAACAGGGGAAAGGCGACAGCTGAAAGATCCGGGTATTTCTGTGCAAAACAACCAAAGACGCTTTCCGAGGCAAGGAGCGGGAGGCAGTGGCATTCTTGGTTCTGTCCTGGTTTCCTGGATGAGCAGAGGATTCCAGAGGAACAGCGACCCCGCCCAGCCCCAGGACACCCACACCTCTCCGCTCACAAGGGCACAGGGGAGGAGGTGGCTGCGCTGGACTCGCTCGGCCAGCACAGCCACCCCCAGAGCCCATGTGATAGACCCTGATGCAAGGGTCGGCCCGGGTGGGCAGGCTGCCCCCTGCCCTTGAACTCACCTTTCACCCAGGTAGTCCCCGATCACCGTCTTATTCAGGCCTTCCCCTTTATACAAGAACTGGGCCACGTCCTCCGGGGAGCACTGCAGCAGGTCGTTCTCTATTAGAAACTGAATTCCCTGAATACGAGCGTAAAAAGGAAGCACCGGTTAGGAGGGTCACCAGACTCGTATTTCAAAGATAAATACATTTAGTGTCGTGACCTTACTGGTTCGGACACGGCAAAACTAATACAAGAGCACGATGGGATTCTCACATCACCATAACACATTTTACCCATCAGAGAAAAGCACTTCCACGCCTCCTGGCAAATGAACAGGCTAAGAGACAAACAAGTTACTGAACAAACCGTTCTAAGTGTTATTAGAGATTATAAAGGCAGAAGGAACAATGACACCGAATTTCCCCAGCTCAGGAAAAGGATTTGTGCTGTGTGCGACAGGAACACATCGTACATGGTTGACCAACCCAGCACCCATCCCAAGCCCCCCTTCCCGGACTCCCCTGCAACCAGAAATGACCTTGTGAACAGATCTGGTCAAACAGACAGAGATGAAGTCTGTGAGGAGGACCCAGGAAAGCTGCTCCTTTCCTGATAAAAGGGGACCTGACAGCTCTTTCCTCCTCCTTCCTGCCCTGAATGCAGATGTGATGGCAGGAGCCCTTGCAGCCGGCATACAGGGAAAGGCTGGGAAGAACACAGGACCCCAGTCCTGCCACCTGGGAGCCACTCGACACCCTGCAGCCACCTCCACCGTGAGAAGACAGCCTGCTGCATAAGCTGTCTTCATGGAAGTCCTGCCACCTGTGGCTGAACAGGTAACCAGTCACCATGCCACTGAGCACACAGCAGTCAAATCCACACCCATGGAAGGACCTACGGAGACCAGCCCAACAGTCTCTATGAACGGCTGCAGAGGGGCTGCTGGGCCCGAACTATTGGTTCTCTGTCTCACGGGAAGCCCTAATAATAGCAAAAATTTACCTCGGGCAGAGCTTCTGAGCTGGTTTCAAAATACATATTGGAAAGCTTGTAAGGGAAGAGGGAATTCTGCCCAGAAGCTGTTTCTACAAATGCAGCTAACAGCCTAAGGGCCCAAGACCAGGGATCCCTCATGCCCCATGAATCCATCTGAAGAGTCTATTCATTTTTTTAAACACATGAATGTCCACAGCAGCCTCATTCAGAATTTCTAAAAACTGGCAACAACCCAACAGTGGGTCAGTAAGAGAACCGACAAGTACATTGTAGCACATTCACATGATGGAAGACTATAGCACGAGATGGAATAAACAATAGCACAGATGAATCTACAGACATGACATGGATTAAAGGACTCAGCATATTTTAATTCCACCTACGTAAATTTTTTAAAAAGTAACACTCATCTATGCTGATAGCGCAGAATTCATTCCCTAGGAGGAGACGCCAGGAAGGTGCCCTGTAATGTTCCACAGCTGCGTCTTGTTCTGGGTTGTGGTTACATGAGTATTTAAATTTGTTAAAATTCTTCAAGCTGTACATTTAAAATTTGTGCACCATGTTATTCTTCAAAAAAAAAAAAGTCTACCAAAAAAAAACAGTAAGTCTGACGATCTTAAATTAACTGCCCTATATTTCTGGTGGGAGCTTAAGTGGGTACAGCCACCTGGGTATCATCTTCCAACTCTGAAGACACACACACACTGGAACAAAGCATTCTGATCCTAGGTGTGCAACTGTCCTCACCCAAATTCCGGAAAACAAGGCCTTGGACAAGGGCGGTGCTGGCGCTACTTACTCAGGGGACACGATGCCACGCCCAGGTGCCCATGGAGCAAGGCGAGGGGAGACTGCAGGGCTGGGGATACCCTCAGGGCTCTGTGAGGGAGGGGAGCTCTGTGGAGCTGGGCAGAGGCTCCGAGTCTGACCTAAAAGCCCTGCCAAGAGACCAGAGGCAGAGCTGCCCCCAGCTGCCTCGATGGAGCCCTTGGAGTCCTTGTCGTGAGGACACACGGGCTGGCTGTGGGTGGAGACAGGAGACTCTGCCGCTCCCAACACGGTAGGGGCAGGGGAGAGGGCCTCCCAGGAGCCAGAGGTCGGGGACAAAGGGACCAGCAGAAGCAGAGGCTCCCTGGGGGATCGAGGCTCACATCGGGGTGATAGTTCTGGCCTGGTCTTTCGTGACCACTTCGGCTGTGATACCAGTGAGGGTGGTGGCCCAGCGGCCAGCCTCCCTTCTGCGGATGCTACTTGGCTGTGTGTCCTCAGCGGGGCCAAGGCTGCAAGAGGGTCTTTGCATCCTTCCGACCCTGCTCTCTCCCCACCCTGCCGGCTGTCTGCAGAGTCATCCGACCGGCAATCTCTGCGGCCAAGGGGCCCCGGCAACCTCCTCAGCCTATGTCCCCCAGAATTGAACGGGCTGCGGATGAGGCTTTCCTGGATTCTTCCAGGTGCACACGACCTGCTCTAAAACCCAACACTCCCCAATCACTCGGAAACTTCTCCGAGAGGAAGTGCCATCTAACCACCTCCCAGGATCTGGGAAGGCAGACAGGCTCCGCACAAGGGGATCCCTTCTGTGCTTAAACGTCACATAAGGCAGGCAGAGGAGGCCCCGAGGGAAGCCTGAGCTCCCTGTGCAAGAGACGGAGGCCCTCCCTGGTCATGGAAAACACGGAGCCACTGGCGTGAGCCCAGGCCACAGGCAGAGAGAGCAGCTGCGAAGGAGAAAGGGGCTGGCTGCACCTGGGAGGGGATGAGACAGAGCAGAGGAAGAGGCCTGCTCTCGGCCTGAGGGCACGCACCCCTGTCCAGAGAGGAGGAGACGTCACACTCCAGGAGGGATGCAGCCATAGGCAAGGATGCTGGCAGCCCCGGGAGCTGCGAGAGAGGCTGCAGCAGAGGCTCCCTTGGAGCCTCCAGAAGGAACAGGCCCCACCCACACCTGGATTTCGGGCTTCCGGGCTCCCGAACTGCGAGAGAATGAATTTCTGTTGATTGAAGCCACCAAGGTTGTGGCAGTTTTTTACGGCAGCCCTAGAAAACAAATACATTAGGTAAACACTAATAATTCGGAAGTCCTATTTTATTGCTATTTTTAGTGGCGACTCTTAATTTTAACAAATTTTTAAACTTATATTCATCTACCAACATCCAGAAAACCTTAGCCAGCTTTTAATTTCCTTCCTTTCCTTCTTGCTACTTACATATTGAGATAATCTGGGACTTAGCTTTTAAAAGTATTCTTACAACAATCACTATGTAGACTTAACTGTAAGTTCTTCTGCTCTTTTTTTCAATCCCACATCTCGCCCTTGGGCTCACCTCCGGATTAGAGATGTACTACTCCAACTACTCCATTTCTGGCGCTCAGAGAAGGTCTTAGTGGTTAATTTAAATCACTTTTCCCCAGACTTCGGGAAACACGATTTCCCTATTGTCCTTGATTCGCTGCTGCTGATGACGAGCTTGCTGTGATTTTGTTTCTTCTTAGAGAATCTGCTCTTTCCTTCCTGGAAATTTCGTACACTTCTCTTAATCCACAGGTTTCCTGATATCTTACTCAACATATCTATGCATATAGGTCTTTAAGAAATGCCGCTTGGCATTTGGTGAGCCCTTTGAATTTGAGGACTTGATCTTAATCTAGCTCTGAAACATTCCAATATTTTTTTGGAAATATTTCCTCCACTCCAGTTTCTTTTTTTTTTTAAGGTTTTTTAAATTTATTTTTTTTACTATTATTTTTAAAATTTATTTATTTGGCTGCCTTGGGTCTTCATTGCTGTGCACGGGGCTTTCTCTAGTTGCGGCGAACAGGGGCTACTCTTGGTTGCGGTGTACAAGCTTCTCATTGCGGTGGCTTCTCTTGTTGCGGAGCAGGGGCTCTAGGCACGTGGGCCTCAGTAGCTGTGGCACACGGGCTCAGTAGTTGTGGCTCAGGGGCTCTAGAGCGCAGGCTCAATAGTTGTGGCTCACAGGCTTAGTTGCTTCGCGGCATGTGGGATCTTCCCGGACCAGGGCTCAAACCCACGTCCCCTGCATTGGCAGGCGGATTCTTTTTTTTTTTTAATTTATTTTTGGCTGTGTTGGGTCTTCATTGCTGCACGTGGGCTTTCTCTGGTTGTGGAGAGCAGGAGCTACTCTTCATTGCGGTGCGCGGGCTTCTCATTGCAGTGGCTTCTCTCATTGTGGAGCATGGGCTCTAGGCGCGCGGGCTTCAGTAGTTGCGGCACGCAGGCTCAGTAGTTGTGGCACATGAGCTTAGTTGGTCCGTGGCATGTGGGATCTTCCCGGGCCAGGGATCGAACCTGTGTCCCCTGCATTGGCAGGCGGATTCTCAACCACTGTGCCACCAGGGAAGTCCCCACTCCATTTTCTTTTCTCTCCTTTGGGGACTTCTATTAAGCAACCTTTGAGCTGCCGGGCCTGTCATCCACGTCCCCTTGCAGTTCCGTGCGCAGCTACAGCGAGAATCACCCAACTCCACCTTCGGCTCACGAATCAATCTGAAGCCAAGTCCTCTGTGGGCTCCAGCCCAGCCCTTAGGTTTTTACCTGATGCTGTTTTCACTTCCAAGGATCTTTCCCCCAACTCCCCACTTCTGTATCATGGATGAGCAACATCCTATCACGTCTCTTTGATGAGATTTCTATAAAATACAAACATATGTATACGAATATCGTACTTTTAATGTTTCCTTCTGTTGTTTCTATGAGGACTGCTTCCTCCAGAGCCAGTTCATTTCTGTTGGTTGAGTCCACGTCTCTTTCGTGGTGTCCGTTTCCTCCCACTTTGCTGGTTCCTGGTTGGCTGTTCAAATTCGCACGGAGGATGCTCTGGGAGCTGGAACGCAGTCTCTTTCCCACTTTCGTGGCGGCTGCCTCCAGGGATTTAGCAGAGGGGCGGGTTATGCAGGCGGGGTGGGGGTGAGGGCTCGGCAGCTGGTCTCCGTCAGTGGGAGTTTCCCCCTTAGTGATGGCAGCCCCCAAAGATGTGGCCCCCTTTTCACGGACTAAGCGCCCCCCGGCTTCTCCCACCTGGGGGCACGCTCCACTGCTCGACACGAGGGGAAGGGTCTAGATGCCCACCCCCGCGATGGTCCAACACCCACACCTGCCTCTGAGCAGGCAGAAGCCCTGATGCTGCTCCCCTTCCTGCAGCCTCGTCTCCCTACTTGTGCTTTGGGCAATTCTTCTTGTGTCTTTAAGGGATTCCTCTATTTCTAGGCCACCGAGTCCACTCCTGCTTGTTGCACATTTATGTATTATGTTTGTTTGTTTGTTTGTTTGTTTGCAGTACACGGGCCCCTCACTGCTGTGGCCTCTCCCGTTGCGGAGCACAGGCTCAGGACGCGCAGGCTCAGCGGCCATGGCTCACGGGCCCAGCCGCTCCGCGGCATGTGGGATCTTCCCGGACCGGGGCACAAACCCGCACCCCCTGCATCGGCAGGCGGACTCTCAACCACTGCGCCACCAGGGAAGCCCAATGTGTTATGTTTTTAAAGGCACTTCTAGGAAGTTGGGAATAAAAGGGAGAGTCTGCGGAGTGTTTTCAGCCTCCTTGATCTCATCAACCGTCTCTCTTCTGTATTTATAAACCCAAGTGCTACTCCTGGGTATACACATACCCGAACAAGCCAAAGCTCCTTGCTCAGTGTGTCATCGCTCTGGGACTTAAATCTTCCTCCTGGCCTGAAAGAACGAATTCACTCTGACAAGAGCCTCGTGTTTCACAGTGTCACGTGGTTTAATAAGGGGCCTGGGCCACGGCGGAGATACAAGTTTGAATTGTGAGATCATCCAGTGCTGTTACAGACTGAATGTGTGTGTCCCCTGAAAATTCCTATGTTGAAGTCCTAATCCCCTATATGATGGTATTAGGAGGTGGGCCCTTTGGGAGGTGATTTGGGTTCGATGAGGTCATTTGGGCAGAGCCCTGGTCTGATGGGATCAGTGTCCTTATAAGCAGAGATGCCAGAAAGCCTGACCCTCTCTGCCATGTGAGGACACAGCAACTGGACAGCCGTCTGCAAGCCAGGGAGAGGGTCCTCACAAGAACCTCACCATAATCTTGGATGTCCAGCCTCCAGAACTGTGAGAAAAATTAATCTGTGGCTTAAGGCACCCAGTGTACAGTATTTTGTTATGACGGCTGGCGTTGACTACAAGTGCTGAAACCAAGTCTACAAAACCAGAGAAGTTTGATAATTATTCCCAGAAAAAGCAAACATGCAGACTAAATGTGTCAAGTGGTCTTTTCACACAACATAATTACAAGTAAGTTGTCAAATGGAACCAAGAATTGATATTTCAAAAACTCTTTTAGGTAAACAGTAACACAAAACGAAGCCTGTGGTGCAATTCGCCGCAGCCCAGGCACAGCAGATGAAACACCCGTGTCCGAGACAGGTCAGCAGACACCACGGGGCTCGCCAGGGGCCTGGGCCACCTAGGCTGGGCTCAAGACCACCTACGAACCAACCCCAGAGTCTGCCAGAGCCCAGGAAGCACCACAGTTCCAGGCATGAGTCTCAGAGTCGGGTTCTGTGCTCCCTGGCCGCTCCCCAGCTGTGACACAGGAATTAAGATGGAACCACCCTCAGGAGGTCATCACAGGGACTAAAGTCTCCCAGGCCACATGCTTCCTCAGCACAGCTCCTGACAGAGCTACTCCTCAATAAACGTTAGCCATTATTATTGTAAATCTGACACACAGTATGTGTAAAATAAGACAACAGGCAAGACCCTGATGGTGAGGACTTCAGGCACCACTCAAATCAAGTACTTATTTCTCTGTTTCGAGAGAAGATCTGAATCTCTCCATGAACTGAATGGCGTGCTACCCTGCAGTGCACTTGAAAATTTAAGGCCCAGTTTTTAAAACGTCCTCTTGTTAGACCGTCTCTCTCCTGAGATGCTTCCAATGCTTATTACATCTGCTGATAATTCTACTCTTTAAACTCAACTTCTAAAAAAAAAAAAAAAAAAAAAAAAACTGTTACTAATCCCAAATATCAAATTATTACCCAATTCACAATTTGAATTGTTCTCACTGACAATCTGGAGTTGATTTATACCCTGTAAGCAGAGAATTAGGAAGCAACAGGAAAACTTTCACAGTGGCCAGAGGACCCGAGTTAAACAGAGACCCTCTTGTGCTGCAGCCCTGCTAATATCTTGACAAAACCCAAATGTGCAAACCTTGAATAGGGAAAAGTGGTACGTATATCTTTAAATAACATCTGCAACTGTGCTTGCACCTACAGATGTAAATTTACAGATCTGAGATCTTGCGCAGTGTAATTCCAGCCATCAGCAAACATTTGCCGAATGAACAAATAATTAAGTAATTAGTACAGAGATGCCAGGAAAAACAAGGAAGACGTTAGAAGTGGACACAAATTAAAGACCACTGAGGGGACTTCCCTGGTGGGGCAGTGGATAAGACTCCACACTCCCAATGCAGGGGGCCTGATCGAACCAGGGTTCGATTCCTGGTCAGGGAACTAGATCCAACATGCATACCGCAACTAAGAGTTCGCATGCCACAACTAAGGAGCCCATCTGGCGCAACCAACCAAACAACAACAACAAAAGACCAGTGAGGAATGAAGTCACCGGCAGGGAGGGCCTGAGGCCACCTCTCTGTGGACAACGTGTCTCCTCTCCTCTCCTAGACCATGAACCTTGGCGGCTGATCAGGTCCACTCTTCTCAAAACCAAAACGATGTTACGACTGAGCCACGTGTTCCACAAAGCTTTACAGGTTCAGCTAATAGGTCCTTTAGCTCAAATCTCAAAAACAAGATGCTACATGTTGCAGGTTTCATTTCTTGGGGTGTGCTTTCCTAGAAAATCCAACTTGAGGAAAGACCAAGATATTGGCTTAAATCTGGAGTCGCTTGGTCTTTCAGACAGATGTCTTGTTTTTAAGGTAAATGAAAGGAAGGAAGACCTCTCCCTTGAACCTTTTAACCCCCTAGACCATAAAATCTACCATCTCTGCCCCGATGGGCCATGCGACTCCCTGGCCTGGGGCTCCTGAGGGCCAGCAAAAAGCTCGGCCTGGAGGAACCAAGGGGCCTGACTGAGCGTCAGGCGGCTCCTGTGAGGCCAGCCCCGACTCGGAACTTCCCAAAGAAAGGCCTCCTGGTCCAGGGACTTCTGCTGCCCCCGCTCTTCAGCAGCCCCCTTTGTGGTAAAACTGAACATCAACTCAGTGTCTTTATGAGGTATATGCCCACCCTTGTCCAAGAGGGAGCACGTCTTTAAAATCGATCAATCCATCCATCCATCAGTCTCTCACAGGCCAGAAAAGTGAAGACGTCCTCTTACCTTTTTGGGATCCATGTTGAATTTCTTCCTTCCCATGGCTATCTGCTTGTTCCTCTGAGTAGTTTTGCTGTGCGTTTGAACGAATTAAGAAGTCGTTACTGGACGTCTGCACAAAGCACCGGGAGCTCACGTCCCCTCCCAAGAGGACAACTCAGGAAAGGAAAGGGCACAGGCCCCCAGGTCCCCCTGCCCAGGTGGAAGCAGCAGAGGTACGGCCACTGCAGCTCTTTTCTTTCACAGTTGCTATCTTGTTCAGCAAAAGCAGAGCTTCTTGTTACACAGAAAGGTCACGTCTGGGCAGGGTGTTCTGAGGGGCCTGCACGGCTTCCTCAACTACAAGGCCTGACGGTGAACTGGACCACGTGGGGAGGGGAGAAGCAGGGAAGATGAGGGGGGCGGCGGAGGAGGACGAGGCCCCGACAGGCTCCCCACCCGCCCAGCCCCAAAGCCCGCTCCACCGCGGCCACCGCAGCGTCACGAGCTCGGCTGGAGGGTGACCTGAAGGTGCAGCCACAGCCGCTCACCTCTCCTCCGCGGACGTGAGGTTGTCGATCTCCGTCATCACTTCCGCGATTTCATATTTCAGCCTCTGTCGAGCAAGAAAGCAAGCGTTGTGGGGGTGAGAGAGGGGGTCTCCACCTTCAGAGACCTTTTAGCCCCCCAGGTGCAAGGTCCCCTCAGGTCTCATCGGGACATCGCAGGTACAGAGAAACCAGCACCGCTTATGGACACAGAGAGTCCCGTAGTCAGGGCCACCCTGACTCATGAGCAAACCAAATTACTGTTTGTCCACCTCCCATCAGAACGAGAGCAGAGGGGTCCCATAGGCAGATCCTGAAGTGTTTGTGTGTAAAATCAAGAAGGGACCCTGGGGAGAACATCACAGGTGTAAAAAGATACAAACAGCAAAAGGAAAGCAATGAGTCCCATTATACGTCACCCACACGTGCCCACCTGCCTTCGCCGGCACCTGACTTCTTGGGAAGACCTGGGGCGAGGCTTAAACTCAGTCAGGTCAGGATCGGGCCTCCAACCACCGTCTCAGGATGGTCTCTGTCACTTTCCATGAGACGAGGCACCGTGGACAGAGCCCAGGAGGTGACAACGATCTTGCCTGGGGCCCTCAGACAGGCCAAGGACCCCAGAAGGGACAGACTCCCTACCACTTACTGGCTGAGACAGCTCTGACCTCCTGGGCCTCGGCATCCTCAACTCAAAAGTGAGGTCGCTGGAGCTACACAAGGCTCCTTGGGCACTATTATTACTAACGTGCAAGTCGGAACGTTAGCCTCTTACAGTATGTTCCCCTTCTTCAACCAAAGCACGCGTTCTGGGTTATCTGATTTTTCTGAGAATGACGGGTAACCTTAGAAGAAAACGTTTCATGAATTCTCTCTCAAATACAAAGAGATTTTTATTCAGACCCTATGATCTCAGGTGCCAAGAAACTTCAGGCTCAAGCTGTGAGCCCCTAGAAAGGAGCTACTGTCTGGACACAGCTCAGTTCCGCAGCAAGTGGCCGGGGAGGCCACATTGACTTTGGCGGGACAACGGTTAGGAAGCTTCCCAGGGAGCAGCCACACGTGCAGTCGATTTCCCGAGGAAGCCCCAGACGGGAGCCGCAAGTGCTGCCCCTCTGCATCGTTTCTGCAGCTATTACAGACGCTCTGACTCGGAGACTGTGGCTTGACTCCTCTGGGTCTCCCACGGGACCCCCTCCACCCTGTCCTCTGAGCACACAAGTGTGGAAAGTGCAACGGTTGGCTATCTGTGTTTTGTCCGTCACTCTACTCCCACCAGCTAGTAGGTGCTCGGTGCACAGCTAGAACTCAATATATGTTTAGTCCATTATTCAAAAGACACCTGAGTGCCAACAATGTGCCAGGCAGCATGCCAGGGACCCTGGTAGACGAAGCGGGGCCTCGCTGTAGACTTCCGGGAGCAGTACGTGTGCAGGCGCCACTGCCGTGTGAAGACGCCCTTCGTGACTGCAGAGTCACACGTCGCTCGCCCGTGACTCCAGGCATGACATCTCTTCCAATGAGTCCACGCCGCCCCGTGAGCTCGAGCTCTGCTTCACCAGCCTGGGTAACTCTTACGCTCTGCCTCTCCATATGGTTCGGATAAACGCATACTAAATACCCACTTTTTTACATTTTCATGAAGCTACTTGATTTACAATTTTAAAAAAAATTTATTTTATTGAAGTATAATTGATTTACAATGTTGTGTTAATTTCTGCTGTACAGCAAAGTGATTCAGCTACACACACACACACACACACACACACACACACACACACACACACATTCTTTTTCATCTTCTTTTCCATTCTGGTTTATCACAGGATATTGAATATACCTCCCTGTGCTCTACAGCAGGACCTTGTTGTTTATCCTTTTTTTTTTTTTAATTGGAGCATAGTTGCTTTATACTGCTATGTCAGTTTCTGCTGTACATCAAAGTGAATCAGCCATACATCTACATATATCCCCTCTTTTTTGGATTTTCTTCCCATTTAGGTCACCACAGAGCACCAAGTAGAGCTCCCTGTGCTGTACAGCAGGCTCTCATTAGTTATCTGTTTCATAGTAGTGTATATATGTCAATCCCAATTTCCCAATTCATCCAACCCCCCGCTCTTTCCCCCTTGGTATACATGTTTGTTCTCTACGTCTGTGTCACTATTTCTGCTTTGCCCATAAGATCATCTGTACCATTTTTCTAGATTCCATATACACGCGTTAATATACGATATCTGTTTTTCTCTTTCTGACTTACTTCACTATGTGTGACGGTATCTAGGTCCATCCACGTCTCTGCAAATGACTTGATTTGCAGTTTTACCTAAGAGCAAAAACTAAAAGACATTTTTTTTACCTCGATGTCATCAATAAGTTCCTTTTTTCTTCGACGAATGTCTAAAAGTTCTTCTCTCTCTTCCAATGAGAGGTCTTCAGGCACTGAAAGAAAAAAAAAAAAATCAAGTTAAACAAGTAAACAACAGCTACTCCAGAGAACAATCTGCCAACTTCTGGTGAGGCTGAAGACGGGTATATGTACAAGCCAGCAATTCTGTGTGTAGGTACTATCTCAAGGAACCCTCGCTTACAGACCACATGTAAGATATTCGTAGCAGCATTGTTTTAATAGAAAAACAACCTAAGTTTCCACTAATAAGAAAAAGAATAAACTGTGGTATATTTATGAAACAGAATCCCACACAATTAACAATGGCTGAACTCAGTCTTCCAACACAGATGAAACCCACAAATGAAAAGAAGATAAAAGCAGGCTGAAGACATACACTGTACGTGACACCTTCCACAGAGGGGTGACATATACATACGCAGAGCATAAATAAATGCACGGAAATGATCAACACCACATTCCTTTTTTTTTTTAATGGCAGTTTTTTGTTTTTTGTTTTTAATATTTATTTACTTTTGGCTGCGTTGGATCTTAGTTGTGGCGTGCGGGCTCCAGAGCATGTGGGCTCTGTAGTTGTGGCACACGGGCCCGCTAGTTGTGGCACGCGGGCTTAGTTGCTCCGCGGCATGTGGGATCTTAGTTCCCCGACTAGGGATCGAACCCACGTCCCCTGCATTGGCAGGTGGATCCTTAACCACTGCATCACCAGAGAAGTCCCTCAACACCACATTCTTGATAGTGGTTCCTTCTGAGAAGGTTGGCTTGTGAGGAAATACATTCCAGAACGATATTAGGGAACGTCAATGCAGTGGGTAAAGGTTGGCTGGTACATGGACATTTAATTTTAATTGACAGGGTTGTTCATAATATCCTTGCATTAATGATTAACCTCTGCAGTATTTTCCATTCCTACTATGTCTCTATTCTCTTTCC
>NW_006774127.1:3204492-3208948 GCF_000442215.2 Lipotes vexillifer
TCCCTTGTGCTAGAACTGGCTTTCATCTCATTAAGCTTTTCAGAGAAACAGCTTTTAATAATCCTCTACCTGTGTGTTTAATTTCTATTTCATTAAATCTGTTTAAAGAAACAAAAGATTAAGAATCCGAGTAAATAGCAAGAGAACATGCAGAGCTTCTACAAACAAATTAAGATAATGTGATCATGGTGCAGGGACAGACAAACGGACTGATGAACCAGAAGACAGTAGCCAGAAAAATACACACAGACTCACAGAAACTTGATTCACAACACGACTGACATTGCAGCTCAGAGAGACAGGGCAGACTCTTCTATGTACGTTACGTGCTGTATCAGTTATCTCCATGTAAAAAAAATGAAATTGAATTCCTGGTTATCACCGTATTTTTAATCAGTTCCAAGGAGAATAAAAGCTTAAATTCAAAAGGCAATAAATATTACACAATTTCTTAGGAAGAAAAATAGAAAATGTGTTTATAAATTCAGAGTAGGAAATTATACCACACCACCAAACACCCACCCCTGCCACCGCCAAATAACTTTGAGAGCAGCCATTATTATCCTAATTTTATAACTGAAGAAACTGAAGCCAAGAGACGTCTAATGATTTTCCCTGGTGACAGAGAAAAAATATTTGAAGAAGTACTGGCTAAAATGTTCCATATTTGATGAAAGACATGAATATACACATCCCAGGTGCCTGAACTCCAAGTAGGATAAACCCAAAGATCCACAAGGTCGCAGAGTATGCTACGGGCGGGCCCAGCAGCTCAAGAGTGTCATCAGGGACCCGCTCTTTCCATTCTATACTTCAAAGTGTCAGCTTCATCGTAAAGCTGCTGCTAGCGGCTTCCAGAGGCTTCTTATTCATGCATGGGGTAGGGTGGGGTGGGGTGGGGAGACCCAGATCAAGAGAAAATGTGAGAACCAGCAGAGAATGATGCATCCAAAACCAAGAGAGGAGAGAATTTCAAGAGGGAAAAACCCAACAACGTCAAATGCCACAGTAAAATAAAGAAGCAAGTGTGCAATTCTTGAACCTCCCAAGGAATTACTCTTACCAGCAAGCAAGCACCTTACTGTAATAGAGAGAGAAATCAAAAACTAACCAGTTGGTTGACACTATCCTGTTACAAAAAAAATAAAATGCACCCAGAGTCAAATAGAGTCTGTCCAGTGTGGACTGGGCTCCCAAAAGGGGCCTCATTTAAAAAAAAAAGAAAAAAAAATTTTCTGCTGAATTCTCCTATGTAGCTATATGAAAACAAGAGTCTGAAAGGGTGCCACTCTAGTTCAATCATCAATAGACTTTGGTTTAAGAAAACCCACTTCCAGTTTTCTCCCCTCCAACCCTGATGATGAGTAGGGTTGGCTGATAACAGTGAAGATACATTTTAAGTGAATCTAAACACCAGAATGATTCAACTCAAGAATCATGATCTTTAATGGATTTCCTGGATTTTCTCTCAGTAATGCCCATCTTTTCCTATCCCTTTAAGGCCCTAAAGAGTTAAAGTACTGACCATTTACTTTACCCGTAATTCTGACCAGAATTTGCATGTCTAAAAGAAAGACAAATTCTGTAAGGTGGGATAACGATATTGTGATTATGTTATCAAAAAAAAGTCTTTATTCATACTGTAGAATTTAGGAGTTGTAATATTATTACATCTGGACTTTACTTTGAAATAGTTCAGCAAAAAATTAATCAAGCAAAATGATAAGTGTTAAATCTATTTGATGGATATATGGGCATTCATTACCTATTTATACTCTAAGGGTTTGGAATTGATTGACTGATTGCTGAATTGGGTCTTCGCTGCTGTGCATGGGCTTTTCTCTAGTTGCGTTGAGCGGGGGTACTCTTTGTTGTCGTGCGGGGGCTTCTCACTGCAGTGGCTTCTCTTGTTGTGGAGCACGGGCTCTAGGCGCATGGGCTTCAGTAGGTGTGGCGCACGGGCTTAGTTGCTCCACGGCATGTGGGATCTTCCCAGACCAGGGCTCGAACCCATGTCCCCTGCACTGGCAGGTGGATTCTTAACCACTGCGCCACCAGGGAAGTCCTGGAATTTTTCATAAGTTAAAAAAAAAGTTTCAAGTATAAATGGCCAGTAGCACCTTTTCAAGGTATTTGGCTAAAGTATTAATGAAAAATAATGGAATGTTGCCTGGCACATTTAAAAGAATAAATAAAAAGAATAAATAAAAAGAATACAAGTATATAATGAAATACTCAGGACCAATCTCTGTACAGCTGTCACTTAAATATCTTGATGTCCTACTATTTCTTTTAACACCCTGAATGTACGGTGAATACCAGTATTTTGCTGGTATTCAGTGAAATTCTATCAGCATATCTCTGCCTTCAAAATAACTTTGCAGCCACACAATCCTCTCACACACACATAATTTCACGCACGCAAGTGCCATAGGAAAAAAGTGGGAAGATTAGCCATGTTCAGAGAAGCTGTTCGTAACTATCAAGGCCTTTCCCACAACTCAGCAGTCTTCTCCCAATGAAGGCAAAAATAAGGTTTGGTTCACTTTATCATCTACATTTTGTCACTTTGACATCGTTAGGTAAGACGAAACGGAAGTCTACAGCTGATTTATCTTTTCTCCTAAGAAATCCAGTGGTTTATTTTTCTTAACTGAAAAAGATATACATGGATATGGTTATTACACACATACATACTCTCTCTCTGAAAACATACAAAAGGGCATACAATGAGAAATTTCCTTCCAACCTCAATAAAAGCTTTTTTTTAAAAAGCAAGTTAACTGGAACATGCTGGTGAAATTCAGTGCAATCACTGCCGTTGATCACGGTCTTCCTGATTCTCCAGAGATAAGGGCCTTGCTTAAGCCTCACCACTCGGGGCCCGTTTCTCATCTGCAGAATGACAGGAGAAGGTTAGCCACAACACAGCAGGTGTGGTTTCTACAAATATAAATGTTTTCACAGGGGAAAAGCAATGTGGAAAGATGTCAAGAAATTCCCCATTTTAGTACAAAGGTGCTGCCAGAGAGGTTTTAGATCAAGAATCAGGAGCAATCTGTGTAATTTAGTCCAGGCCCCTGCCTTTCTCGAGAAGGCACTGGTTTCCCACAAATGGAGGCTTGTGGGTGGGAGGTCTGTGTTTGGGGTTCACAATTTGTATGAGTTTAATTAAATTACTTAGGTGGGAAGTTCTGCTTTCAACCAAGACGAAGTAACAGGGATAGATTTACACTCCTGTCTGAAATGACTAAAACAACGGACACAGTTCTACTGTGAAAAGGAAGGTGAAACAAAATCATTTTCAGACATTAAAAACTTGAAAGAATTCATCACTAGTTGATCTGTACTATAAGAAACGTTTAAAAGTCCTGGGGTGGGGACTTCCCTGGTGGCGCAGTGGTTAGCAATCCACCTGCCAATGCAGGGGACACGGGTTCGAGCCCTGGTCGGGGAAGATCCCACATGCCGTGGAGCAATTAAGCCCATGCGCCACAACTACTGAGCCTGTGCTCTAGAGCCTGCAACCCAAAACTACTAAGCCTGCATACCAAGAGCCCGTACTCCGCAACAAGAGAAGCCACCGCAATGAGAAGCCCGCGCACCACAACCAAGAGTAGCCCCCGCTCGCCGCAACTAGAGAAGGCCTGCACGCAGCCAACGAAGACCCAGTGCAGCCAAAAATAAATAAATAAATAAATAAATTTATATATTAAAAAAAAAAGCCCTGGGGTGGGGTGGGGGGTGGGGAGATACCAGATGAAAGTCTGCATCTACACGGAAGAATGGAAAATACTGTAAATGGTAACTATGCGGGTAAACATTTTCCCCTCATGATGTGAATCTCTTTAGATTTACTGCTACTGTTCAAAGCAAAGATAACAAAAAGTGTGTTGGGTTGGTAACACACATAAAAGCAAAAGAGCACAAAGGCTGGGAAGGGAGAAATGAAAGTACACTGTTCCAGGGTTCTTACCCTGGATGTGAAGTGGTGTAATAGTATTTGATAGTAGACTCTGATAAATTAAAGGTATATAATATCTAAAAAGCACTACTACTTAAAAACTAAAATAAACCACTAAGATAAAGCATGCAAAAAATATATTAATAAGAAACTGAGAATCATTACTTTATGACGTTTAATGAAATCTAAGATCCCATCAAATATAAGATGAATCCTCCACTTCAGTGATTTCAAAATGTTGAAAATTTTGCAAATCAGAATCAATGGAAAGAGGGAGATTATCAGACATACTGACATCAAAGCATAAGCAAATGGTATCTCAAAGTGTTTTCTAATTTTCAAATTATATTAATAATCTATTTACCTAACAGATTCCAATCCACCAAGAAGCTGTCATTTGGTTCACTGCTATAAATATCAAATGACTCCCTTACAAATTTTACACACGCACATACACGGTCTTCCATAAAGTTAATTAGCAGTTCTCCTAGG
>NW_006774127.1:3208987-3212512 GCF_000442215.2 Lipotes vexillifer
AGGGAAAGATAATGTTCCACAGATGTGAACTGTGGCCAGAAACCTTCATCTTGTTTTAGTCACTAAATGTCAAATGTGATAATTTAACAAATTTGATAATAGGTGATAAAACAGGGTTTCAAACAATCACAAGCACATGACTCACAACCGCATATTTTTGGTACCTAGTGCTAATGGAAACTGATGTCACTTAACCTTAATTTTACCTTGATTACTAATCAATACTAACTTTTTTGTTATTGTATGGTATTTTTCAGAGTTTTGGTCAATGCCATAGGACACTAAGAATTCTGGGAAAACATGGGCTTGGCCTCTGGTCCCGTTAATTCACTAAATGGGAACTCTGTACTGAAGTGTGGTTTAACCCAAACAAATAATACCTACCTGGAACACTACAAAAACCGGTGACTTCAACTGTTAAAGCAGGATGAGTTCCTAGCTACTACAAAGCAGCATGGTTATACCAAGAACATAAAGGCAGGCTGTGGCTGTCGGCAGCTGTGCCTCTAGGTCTGGTCACCACCCAAGGACTGTATGCCTTCAGTGAGGTGATAAAGCTGAGTCCAAATGGCTAAGAGGGCCAGCAGTATGTCAACCACACTGGGGGCCAGGTCAGTGGAGGCTCCAGATCGCTAAAGCACTGCGACCAAACTGCAGTGGCAGCCTTTCTGCCAGGGACAAGGGAGGACAGAGTGTGCCTCGTGGGGAGAGAGGCCGGCTTTCTACGGGACAGGAAGGTCCTGGCCCCCATGGAACACTCAGCAGTCACCTCCTGTCACTTCCCCTCATCCTCCTTCATGACCTTTCTTTGTCCTGGGACACTCATGCTCTTCCCAGCCTTCTTTGGATTGGGTGAAATACCCCTTTAGACAAACAGAAACTCAAGAGCTGGCCACCAGCACACCATCGTTAAGGGAAATTCTGCAAGAATGAACTTCAATCAAGAGAAAAGACCCAAGATGGGAGGGGTGGGACACAAGAGGGAATCATGGGCACAGATTTACAGAAGGGACCCTAAAGGAAGAGTGACTACACAGGATGATCATGTCCCATAGAATAAAGAAGAGCCACACTAGCATGGAAATGGGAAGAGAGATGACTTGCTCTGAAGTTCTTAAGAGTTCTGAGGAGGGGAGCCGGCGTGATTAGCTTTGACCTGGCAAGCTAAGAATCCGTATCAAAATGTCTAGGCTGGTATGGAGGTTCCTTAAAAAACTACCAATAGAACTACCATAGGACCCAGCAATCCCACTCCTGGGCATATACCCTGAGAAAACCATAATTCAAAAAGAGTCATGTACCACAATGTTCGTTGCAGCTCTGTTTACAATAGCCCGGAGATGGAAACAACCTAAGTGTCCATCATCGGATGAATGGATAAAGAAGACGGGGCACATGTATACAATGGAATATTACTCAGCCATAAAAAGAAACAAAATTGAGCTATTCGTAATGAGGTGGATGGACCTAGAGTCTGTCATACAGAGTGAAGTTAAGTCAGAAAGAGAAAGACAAATACCGTATGCTAACACATATATATGGAATTTAAGAGAAAAAAAAATGTCACGAAGAACCTAGGGGTAAGACGGGAATAAAGACACAGACCTACTAGAGAATGGACTTGAGGATATGAGGAGGGGGAAAGGTAAGCTGTGACAAAGCGAAAGAGAGGCATGGACATATATGCACTACCAAACGTAAAATAGATAGCTGGTGGGAAGCAGCCACACAGCACAGGGAGATCAGCTCGGTGCTTTGTGACCACCTAGAGGGATGGGATAGGGAGGGTGGGAGGGAGGGAGACACAAGAGGGAAGAGATATGGGAACATATATATAGGTATAACTGATTCACTGTGTTACAAAGCAGAAACTAACACACCACTGTAAAGCAATTATACTCCAATAAAGATGTAAAAAAAAAAAAACAAACAAATGTCTAGGCCAAGCAGCAAAGCAATGGAAATGGAGTTCAAAATGCCCAAACTGAGAAAGAGGAAGAAGAGAAACTGGAATGAGAAAAAAATCCAAAACAACAAAGAGAAACAGAGAAAAACTGTTAGATATGTCAATTCTATCTCAATACAGCTGAAATTTTAAAAAGAAAAACCATTAGAAATACAAAATGCAAAATATGGGAGTAGGAGAAAAAAAAAAAAATCCAAACATTGATTTTTACTGTGGAAGACTGAAGAAAGAGTCTGTGATATGGCACAGTTCCTCCGATCAGGAAGGTGGGAGGCTCAGGGACTTCCTCTGCCCAAGAGAGGGTGGCACAGAGGACACCATGCAGGACCCGGAACCCAGGCCTCGCACCCCTCCTGTCTGCGAACCCCAAGGCCACCGTCCTCCGGAGAAGCCCGGGTCAGCAAGCTTCTGAATGAAACCTACTGTGGAAAGAGACCACTGGCCAGGGAGAGTCCAGGACATCCCAGCTGTTGCAGCCGCCTCGGCTGAGGCCCCGGACCTCAGGGAGGCAACTCAGCCCCGGCTGACCTGCCAGCTCCATGCAGCCACGGGAGCGGGTGGACCCAGACAAGAGCGGTCCATGAACTGCCAGCCAACTCCCAGAAACATGAGCACTAATAACCCCTGTTGTTTGAAGCCAATTACTTTGGAGTACGTTGTTATGAAGTAACGAAGTCATAAGTGACTGATACATTTACAGTGAACATGAACAGGAAAAAGGGCCAAGCTAAAAATCCTGGACATAAAAAAAGTGCACAATGAAAAAACACCCAACTGAATGCTCTTTAAAAGAGGTTTATTTATTTATTTACTTTTGGCCCTTTTTATTGAGCCAAATATACACAACATAAGATTTACCATTTTAATCATTAAGTGTACCATTCAGTCGCACTAAGTACATTCACAATGTTGTGCAACCATCACCACTGCCTATTTCCAGAATTTCTCATCATCCCCAATAGAAGCTTTGTAACCATTAAGCAGTAATTTCCCATTCTCAACCCCCAAGCCCTAACCGCTGACTAGTAACCTCTTTTATACTTTACATCTCTCTGAATTTTCCTGTTCTAGGTATATCATGTAAGTAGAATCATACAATATTTGTCCTTCTGTGTCTGGCTGATTTTACTTAGCATAATGTTTTCAAAGTTCATCCACATTGTAGGATGTATCAGAATTTTATTCCTTTTTGCGGCTGAATAACATTCCATAATGTTTAGCCACCATTTTGCTTATCCATTCATCTACTGATGGATATTTGGGTTGTTTCTAAATTTCGGCTACTGTGAACAATGCTGTTATAAACTTGAGTGCACAATTTTTGAAGTTTAAATCCACAAACACAGATTTGGTCCACAATCAAATATCATACTATATATCACCCCTCTTAGTACATCATGATACATGTTAATATGTTAAAGATTCCATGAAATCTGTAACCAGAAAAAGAAGCACCAACAACACTAATTGTATTAAAGTAAGAGGATTCTTAACTGACTTGACCATGGACTCATCTTTTAAAAAAAACAGAACATCTCTATTCTGTGTAGCCTGCTGAA
>NW_006774127.1:3212522-3218441 GCF_000442215.2 Lipotes vexillifer
GACAAACAGGCCTAGGTTTGCTTTTTTTAATTAATTTTTATTGGAGTATAGTTGCTTTACAATGCTGCGTTAGTTTCTGCTGTACAGCGAAGTGAATCAGTTATACATATACATATATCCACTCTTTTTTAGATTCCCTTCCCATTTAGGTCACCACAGAGCACTGAGTAGAGTTCCCTGTGCTATACAGTAAGTTTTCATTAGTTATCTATTTTACATATAGTAGTGTATATATGTCAATCCCAATCTCCAAATTCATCCCACCCACCTTGGTAACCATAATTTTGTTTTCTACATCTGTGACTCTATTTCTGCTTTGCAAAAAAAGTTCATCTGTACCATTTTTCTAGATACAAGAGGCTTATTTATTTATTTATTTTGGGGTGTGCTGGGTCTTTGTTGCTGCACGCGGGCTTTCTCTAGCTGTGGCGAGCGGGGGCTACTCTTTGCTGCGGTGCGTGGGCTTCTCATTGCAGTGGCTTCTCTTGTTGCAGAGCACAGGCTCTAGGTGCGCGGGCTTCAGTAGCTGTGGTGCACAGGCTTGGTAGCTGTGGCTCGCGGGCTCTAGAGTGCAGGCTCAGTAGTTGTGGCGCACAGGCTTAGTTGCTCCACGGCATGTGGGATCTTCCCAGACCAGGACTCGAACCCCTGTCTCCTGCATTGGGAGGTGGATTCTTTTTTTTTTTGCCGTACGCGGGCCTCTCACCGCTGTGGCCTCTCCCGCCGCAGAGCACAGGCTCTGGACGCGCAGGCCCAGCGGCCATGGCTCATGGGCCCTGCCACCCCGCGGCACACGGGATCCTCCCGGACTGGGGCACGAACCCGTGTCCCCTGCATCGGCAGGCGGACTCCCAACCACTGCGCCACCAGGGAAGCCCCCTGGGAGGTGGATTCTTAACCACTGTGCCACCAGGGAAGTCCCAAGGCTTATTTAAAATATAAGAACACATAACTATTGAAGGCAGAAGGGGAGGGAGTGATATACCAAAGGAAACCTGGTCCCGTGACATGAACACAGGCAAAAGAGACTAAAGTCACTAGATACTGACATCATTCCATTAATCACAAAATTAACAAGTCTCAACATATATTGCATCTAACACAATAGCTTCAAAACATATAAAGCAAAAATTGACAGGGTACACGTAAAAATTGACTCTTCCTAAAGGCAAAAAAAAAGAAAAAGCCATAGATTTGACTAACACAATTAACAAGCTGAACTAGTAGACATAATATGCTTCATCAATTTTAAGAGGTGCGTCTTTATGTCTCTGAAATCTAATATGACATACAGAGGTCAATGGCTTCACATCTGTGAATATGTTTATGACTGCCAGGGGCACTACTGAAGTGCTACTCCTTGATGGTTCTGCTAAAAACACAATTTAGGAACCATTTCATAAAGAAATAAGAGGCTGACTATTGCTTCAGACCTTGCATTGGTACCCTCTAGTAAGATCAATAAAGTCTCAGCGTGAAAACCTGCAGAATTCGAACCCGCCCCTCCCAGACGATACAGGAGGGCCCTTTAGAAGTGCTGTGCACCTGTGCCTTGAGCAGCAGGGAGGACAACACTGCTGTTTGTACTGCTTCTGTCAAAAACGCAAACACCTGCTCTGTGCAGAGAACGAGGCTCTGGTCCTAAGCTTTAAGGGGTACCGTAACCAACTTATTTTGCTCATATTTACCTCCTATATGTATGGACAATCAGTAAACGTTGTTTAGAAATCAATGCTTAAAGAAGTTTAAAGAACTCTTCCCATCAGTATAAGTAAAAAAATTCTAACTGAGAAGAAATCATTAAGTCTGGTTTAATTAACAGCTTTTTTCCCCTTAATGGAACATAAAATAATGACGCACCTTACCACTGATGGAGACACAGATTCAATCAGATCACTGCCCGCCCCCCAGCAGCTGTGCAATATGCATTCTTTTTGGGGGCATGGGGAACATTTATGCAAACCGACTGTATACAGTCCATCAACAAAGTCTCACTAACTCTCACGGGACCCGTGTGGCGGATACAATGAATTGGCTTTGCTCCACCGAGAGCTCAAAATTACATCACCAGACTCTCTTACGTTTAGACTTGTGAAGATGAATTAGGCTCTACCCGTGGGATGCACCACCCAGGATTCCACAGAGGGAAGTGAAGCAGGGGTCCTGGCCCTGCCTTTTCTTAGAGAATGCTTCTTGGCTGGCCAGCGAGGATGCGGAAGCGGAGGATGTCCTTCAACAGCCTTCTTGCGCTCATTCTCCAGAGGCTCCTAGGAGTCGAGACGGTGCTGCAGCAGAGTGCCTTCTGGATCCAGGCTTGTGGACCCCTTCCTCGCTGGAGATCCATGTGGATCTCAATGATTCCAGGGGTCACCTATGAGGAGCTCCATCAGTGACTCAATTCTGGAGACCAGGCCAGAGCCCAGTCCCCTAGTCATTCCAGGGCTGTGTCCAGCACCCCAATTCCCTATTACTTTATCCCTTCCTGCCCCAGACACAGCCAGTTTCGTGTGTCTCCCGTGGAACTCTTATGGAAACAATGCTATCATGAAGACCACGTTCTCTGAGCACAGAATAATTACGTTAGAAATCAATAACAAAACAGTGATTAGAAAAACCCATTTGTTTGGAAATTAAGGAACACAATTCTAAATTACTCCTTGGTCAAAGAAGATATAATGTAAATGTGAAAATTCTGAGAAGACGATGATGAAAAACTGCGTATCAATACTTGTCTGCTCCAGCTAAAACAATCCTCAGAAACTCACAGCCTAAAATGCTTATTTTAGGAAAGAATTAAGCTGAAAATAAGCAAAGCATTCACCTTAAAAAAATTAGAAAAATAATAGTTTAAAACCCAAAGGAGAAAATAACAGAAAAGAAATCCATTTTAAAAATGCAACGAAGTACAGCCCCTCTGGCAAAAATCTGGCAGTTCCTCAAAAGGTTCAACACTAAGTCAGCATGTAATCCAGTGAATCCCCTCCTCCCAGGTGTTAACCCAAGAAAACTGAATACATACGTCCACACAAAAACTGGTGCATGGGTGTTCACAGCAGCATCAGTCACAACAGTCAAGAAACAGAAACCACCCAAATGTCCACCAAGTGATGAATGATTAAACGAAGTGTGATATACCCACACAATGGACTATTACTCAACCATAAAAAGGAATGAAGCACTGATATTTGGACATGTTATGCTCATCCAGCCACAGAAGACCACATCCTGTATGGTTCCATTTATAGGACATGTTCAGAACAGGCCAAGAACAGACAAAACAAATCTGTGGTAACAGAAACCAGAAGAGGGGTTAATCTGGGGTGGGGGGAAAGGTGCTGAATGAGAAGTCAGACAAGAGGGCCTTCTGGGGGACGGCAAATGTCCTGTATTTAGATCTGGGTTGGTAGTTACACAAGCATGTGTGCTTATCCAAGTAAAACAGCCTGAGTTCTGCGTGCACTTAATGTCGGGGCATCGTATTTACTGCCCCTGCAAGTCTACTTCGGGGTAAGTGATCCCTTATAACCCTCCACAGAGAGGAGGAAGAATTTCCTTGAAAAGACACTAAAAGAGCATTCTAAGAGCCTGCCACACACTAACAGAAACCAATGCTCGCCCACCTAGGAGGACTTCAGGACAGACTGGTCTGAGGTACAAAAAGATGAGTCAGATGGCTTCACTGCCACCTCTGCCTCACATTCCGTACCCCTAAAACTCAAAACACCAAGTAAAGGGCAAGAAGCCACTGTGGCATTATAAGGGACATGGGGGAAGGGGAATTTTTTTTTTTTCTTTTTAGAGCAGACCTCATCTTTATTGCACTTTACTCCATTGTGCTTCACAGATATTGCCTTTAAAAAAAAAAACAAAAACAAATTAAAGGTTTGTGGCAACCCTGAATTGTCAGACGTTATTTTTTAGCAATGAAGGACTTTTTCACTGAGGTATGCACATTGGTTTTTTTTGCTTTTTTATAAATTTATTTATTTTATTTTTGGCTGCGTTGGGTCTTCGTTGCTGCGCGCAGGCCTTCTCTAGTTGCAGCGAGAGGGGGCTACTCTTCATTGCAGAGCATATGCGTCTCATTGCAGTGGCTTCTCTTGTTGCGGAGCATGGGCTCTAGGCACGCGGGTTTCAGTAGTTGTGGCACGTGGGCGCAGTAGCTGTGGCTCGCGGGCTTAGCTGCTCCGCGGCATGTGGGATCTTCCCGGAACAGGGCTTGAACCCATGTCCCCTGCATTGGCAGGTGGATTCTTAACCAATTCGCCACCAGGGAAGCCCGCACATTGTTTTTTTTAGACGTAATAACGCTACTGCACACTTAATAGACTGCAGTACAGTGTAAACGTAACTTATATGCACTGGGAAACCAATACACACAATGTGACTCGCTTTACTGCAGTGGTCCGGAGCTGAATCTGTGACGTCTCCAAGGTTTGCCTGTACAGAATAACTTATTTCAGAAAACTGAAAATCCATCAATTATTAAGGACGCCATTATTTTGTGTCCTGTTAAGAAAAAGCACTAAGACTACCAAATTTAATTTTATGATGCCAAACTGTAAGATGCATTCCAGTTTTAAAGAGGTTAAAATGTGCATCTTAGAATCAATGACAGAAGAGCTATGAAGCATGCTTACTTTATAACGGAATAACATCTCTTAATTCAAAATTGTTTTTAGAGTAGATAAAAATCATTGCTAACTGCTCTAGAAGACGAAACCTTTGTAATGACTGCTGTTACTCCAAAGTCTCCCTCACCCTCCGGTGATCGCATCTATCCCTGGGTAGGGGTTAAGAATCATCGCACAACAGAGAGATGATAAAGTCAGCAATAAACTAAGAATGAAAGCAGTCACTGCCAGTTTAAATAACCGTTTTGTCTTTACACTCACATGGGGCAGCACCCCCTCCCCAAGTGAGTCTGCACTCGTATATAAACATCCTCTTGATGACCAACTTGCCAACCCACAACTGTCACTGTTCCTGTGGGTGATGCAGCCAACCACCGCTAAGCAACAGGAGGACTTCCGCGGTGGCGTGTGTCTTACTGAAAGCAGTGGTGAAGGGCGATTATCCCCTGGATCCATCCAGCAAAAGCACACGGGAGAGCCAAGAACTCAACCAGCTCTCCGGGCTCCTTATCAACAGTGTTGACAATGATCTGAATCAATGACTCCAGCTCATTATCTACACCTGTTCCTACACAACACAGTCCACAGGACTTCTCCATCAGCACCATTTGCAGGCACTTGTCTAAAATAGGGTTCCAAGGCCATAGCCCATGCCTATCAAATCAGAACCTCTGGGTAGGAGGCCAAGGACTCTGAACTTTAACAAGCTTCCCAAATGATTTTGTTGAACATTGCTAAAATGTAGCTATGCATGGCTAAGTCCTTCACACAAATCATGAACGCAGTATATTAGAGAGGCAACATGACACAGTGGTTAGAAGCCTAAGTCCTGCAGTCAGACTGCTTGTCTCAAAGCTTGTCTCTGCCACTTACTAGCTGTGTGACCTTAAGCAACTTACCTAACCTCTCTGTGCCTCAGTTTCCTCACCTGTAATAGGATATTATCTATGTCTGCATTACTACAAAAAGCTAATCCAAGTTTAATGCTCTTCTTGAATGTTGCTTGAAATTTAAAGATAAATATTACACCTTAAATCAAAGCAAGAAGCATTTAAAGATCTTGAAAGAGACATGTTTTTACCTCAATCATGAACAACTAATAATGAACAATGAGACTTTCTATTTCTACCGTGGATAACTGAAAAAGCAAAACAACTTTTGACATCAAGCCTGTTTAACTGATTTTTTTTCCAGGCAGAAGTTGTGATAGGGGGTGGAGCATAGAGTGGGAACAGCTTCACAAATACACAGGCATTAAAAATCGTGTGAAGACAGATCGGCATTC
>NW_006774127.1:3218451-3241524 GCF_000442215.2 Lipotes vexillifer
GCATTCCTGATAAAGCTAAACACCACCTTGCAATATATGATCCAGCAATCACATTCCCAGGAATTCACCCAACTGAGTTGAAAACCTCTGTCCACATGAAAACTTGCAAATGAATGCTTACAGCACCTTTATTCATAATTTCTCCAGGGAGTAGCCTGGCGGTCCAGTGGTTAGGGCTCTGCACTTTCAGTGCTTGGGGGGAAGGTTCGATCCCTGGCTGGGGAACTAGGATCCCGCAAGCCACGGGGCACAGCCAAAAACAAAACAAAACAAAAAAACTGCCCCAAACTGGAAGCAACTAAGATGTCCTTCAGCAGGTGAACATAAATTGTGGCACAACAGACAACGGAATATTACTCAGTGTTAAAAAGAAATGAGGATCAAGCCGTGAAAAGACACGGAGGAACCTGAAATGCACGTTACTAAGTGACAGAAGCCAGTCTGAAAAGGCCACACAGTGTAATTCCAGCCGCACGCAACTTCTGAAACTATGGAGATAGTCAAAGGATTAGTGGTTGCCAGGGGTTCAGGGGAACGAGGGGAGGGATGAATGGGTGAACACAGGGGGTTTTTAGGGCAGCGAATCTATTCTGTATGATACCCTAACAGTGGATACATGTCATCATGCATTTGTCAAAACTCATAGAACTATACAGCACAAAGAGTGGACCCTACTGTAAACTGGACTTTAGGTAACAGCAATTTATCAACCCTGGTTCATCAACTGTAACAAACATACCACACCAAAGTAAGATGTTAGTAACAGGGAAACCAGATGTGGAGGGGACCATATGGGAACTCTGTACTGTCTGCTCAGTTTTTTTTTTATGTAAATCTAAAACTCTAAAAAATAAATCTATTAATAATGTTTCTAAAAAGAGATAATGATATCCAAAGCTTCTAAATAATTTTCTTAAACAATTTTATGCAAGTCAACTCTGTCAATTTAATCAGCCCTGACTTCCAACAAGTTCTTCTTGAAGATCAGAGAGAAGATGAGAGAGGCTCCTTATCAGATTTCAAGTGAGATTTTCAACTACGATGTCAGAAAAACGTCACCTAAAATTTAAGATCAGATGTGATTCTTTTCATTTAAATTACTGTCAAAAACTTTGCCTTTGAAAGCTTCATTAAGTTGGAGAGATAAGAATGTTTTTATAACCAGTTTGCTGAAGCCATAGGTGAGTTCTGGCTAAAAATGCATAAAATCTGCATCAGTAAGCATGTCCCCAAAAGAAATCCTCAATGCATATGTCCATCTTCTTTCCAATTCATTTCACTAGTTCTGATGAATAACTGACATCACCTTGAGTAGCGGCCCCCAGGCTTAAAAGGAAAGCAGCATTTCTCCTTCCAAGGTGTATCTTTAACTATGTATCTTTCAAAAAGAAATGGATAGGCATCAGTGCTTTCCTTGGTAGACTGCCTTGCCTGGTAGATTCATCGCACTTAAATATGTTTGAACAGCGTCCCCCCCCCAAAAAAAAAGTGCAGGACAATGATTTAATCTTATAGATCTTGAAGTCAGACTATCTCCAGGCAAGTCTTCAGTCTGATGATTGATTACAAAATGGCCAAATAGCCTGGAATTTCTTCTCAACTTCCTTTCCAGCTGTAGTTTTGGAAGTGCGCACTAAACGAAGCCCAACCCTGCTCAAAACACAGAGAGCTCCCCACGGCCCTCAGCACAGAACGCAGCCTCCTCACCCGGGCCCAGGGTGCAGCGCCCTCCCCAGTGGACACCGCCCGGTACAGCTCCTCTGCTGGCTCCTTGTCTCACTTTTGGACCTCAGCGCGAACACGGCCTTCCCCGTGGCCTGAAGGACCCCGGGCTCCCTGCACGACAGTTTCTGTAAGACTCCACTGTCTCAGTTTTCCTAGGCACCCAGCAGCATCGGGGTGTAGGAAGCAGTCGGCACCGTGACTGGACGCAGGTGCTCTGCAGCCACACGGCCGGGCGCAACTCCTGCATTTCACCTTGTGATTCTGGACTCCTGCGCTTCACTCTTCTAAAAATTTTTAATTTTTAATTGTGGCTTAAAAAAGAAACATAAAATTGGGCTTCCCTGGTGGCGCAGTGGTTGAGAGTCCGCCTGCCGATGCAGGGGACACGGGTTCGTGCCCCGGTCCGGGAAGATCCCGCGTGCCGCGGAGCGGCTGGGCCCGTGAGCCATGGCCGCTGAGCCTGCGCGTCCGGAGCCTGTGCTCCGCAACGGGAGAGGCCACAACAGTGAGAGGCCCGCGTATCGCAAAAAAAAAACAAACAAAAAAAACACATAAAATTTACCATCTTCACCATTTTAAAATGTACAGTTCAGGGGTATTAAGTATATTCACATTCCAGAACTTTTTCCTCTTGTAAAACCAGAACTCTGTACCCGCTGAGCCCTAACTCCCTAATTCCCCTCCTCCAGCCCCCGGTAAGCACCACTCAGAGTTCCTGTCTCTGTGAATCTGACTACTTTAGATACTGCTTACAAAAAGAATCGTACAATGTTTGTCCTTTTTGTGACGGGTTCATTTCACTTGTCCTCAAGGCCCATCCATGTTGCAGAGTGTGACAGTTTTACGTACGAATATACTATATCTTCCTTATCCAGTCTTCTGTCGATGGGCATTTGGGTTGCTTCTACCCCTTGACTACTGTGAATAATACTGCAGTGAACATGAGTCTACAAACATGTGTTTGAGTCTTGTTTTCTACGCTTTTGGATATACACCCAGAAATGGAACTGCTGGATCATAAATTTTTTTTTTTTTTTAAGACCCTCCATACTGTTTTCCACAGCAGCTGTACCACTTTACATTCCCACTAACGGTGCACAGGGGTTGCAATTTCTCTGCACGCTTTTCTCCTCTTTAATAGGGACAACATTAAGCACTTCAGCAGACTGTCGTACATACAAGTACTGTGTGTTAATATTACCATCTCACTGATTTATTGTTAGTTTGTCTCCTCCTACAAGAATGTCAACTCCCAGGGATAGGTTTCTTGCCTATCTTGTGCACCACTGAATTCCCACCACTGAACTATGACTAGCACACAGTAGGTGCTCAAGAATATTTGAATTATCTTAGTATTCAGAACACAGGTTTTTCACAAAAGTTACTCCAGGGATGAGAGTTGTTTGCTTATTTGTTAATTCTTTGCAATTAAAAAAAGTAGTTTGTACACTTTCATGGTCTTGGTGGATTCCTGAAAATATGTTCCAGCATCATCCACTGTCATGCGGTGCAGAAAAGCTTGGGGGAGGAGGGGGGAAAAAAGCCTCCCAGAGCATTTTAATAAGATTTCCATGATTTTGTGTCAAGTAATGTTCACACCAAGGGCTTTAATGACACTACTGCCAGCATTCTACACAATGAGGCAGTCTGATCCCACTCTTTTCATTATAGCCTCAATCCTGGTACAATGTCCCTACCTTTTTCTGCCATTGTCTTTAATTACTCAATCAAAAAAAAAAAAAAAAAAAAAAAGTAACCTCCTTGGCCCTCAACCCGGGGGCCTGGAAGCCCACAGTCTACGAGGTACTGCTCCTAAGTGTGACTTGTTCTCTTCTTGGGACCCCGAGTACACAGTCTTGCCCCCTCTTCCCTGATTCCTTAGTTAATTCAGTCAGGATCACGCCCAGTAGAAGATAAACACTGTTCCTTAGAAGCCAGCAAAGCAAGAGCTTATCAGGATGGCCCAGCACTGAGGAGAGGTACATCTGAGCTGCACAAACACGCATCTGGAGGGAGCTCTTCTTGGCAGAAGGGACAGAGGGCAGACTCCCCTCACCTTGTGGCAGTAACTAGAACTTCTAGAAGACAGGTGTTTTGATTCCAGGTTTCTGGAGGGCCCATCTTGGACCATATAAATAAGAAAAAAACCTGCCAAAGGAGTGAAGTGTTGTGATACCTACAACTATAAAATGCCTATAAAATAAGATGGACTGATGGATGAGAGATGGATAAAAGGATACACCTGGGGTAGAGCACACAGCAAAAGGTTAAGGTAGACTCTAGGAGGTGGGCTTATGCATAGCCACTGTATAATTAATTCTTTAACTTTCTCTATATTTGAAATTTTTCATAATAAAATGTTGACTTTTTTTGAAAATCTGAAACATGAAAAAAAAAACTTTAGAAGCTTCATTAGAGAACTCTACAGATTTCTAAACCATTTTAAATTCTCTTTAATTTCCTGTATAAGGAATGCTTTACAAAAAAGAACTCTTATTTTCTCCTCAAATATTACTAAGTATTCCCAAATAACCTACACGATACCTGGCTCTTCAAAACCACACAAACTGGTGTAATCTCAAAAACAAGCATGTATTTTCAGCCCTGGAATTCCCTTGGCAGCTAGCACCTAACAGGGCCACAGCTCTCCATGGCCTGGGTGTGACCTTAGAAGCTAAAAAACCTGAGCACGCCTGACAAAAATCATAAGAAAAAAATTAAAAGATTAACAAATATAGAGCAAGGATAACTTGCTAGTTTAAGAAACAAGTAGAACCTGTAAGATCTATTGTTTCCCTCTTTTCTGTAGGATGCGCGAGGTTTGTAAGATTTCCTACAGTAATATAAAATTACCACTCATAAAACAAAATGATTTAAGGGCCAATGCTGACAGTCTCCCTGTGAAAGGCTGTGCGAGTCTCTTCACCACCCCAGGCGAGGGGCTGCCAGGTCACACTGTTAGTACAGAGACGATACTACGTTCTTAGCCTGATTTTAATCAGCTTTGGACAAAAGAGTAAAGTTCTCATGGTAAATAAAAACGGACAAGAATTTAAACAAAACCCACCCTACACAAAACTACAGTTATTTTGTGCGTGAAGAGGAGGGGACGGGACACCCCTTATCCCTTTGAGGGGAATTATGCCTGTTACTTTTGAGTATTTTGAAAGCTTAATGACAGGATTTTAGACATCACTTCCCAACAGGGGGCTCCGGAGTCAAAAAAGTCCCAGAGAGACGTGCGTGACCAGCAAGTTGTTCTCAATTGTTGCCTGAACCCCAACAGGCCAAGAGGAGAAGCTGCTCCACAGGTGACAGGGGCATTGGATAGTCAGAAAGGACAAAAAGAATTCCCCTGAAACAAATGAGGACAAGGCGGGCGGGCGGCAAAACTGCTTTTTTTTTAGTAATGACTGAAAACTTCCCCCATCTGTGAAAAAACAAACCTATAAAATTCAAGAAGCTGAGCACACTCTAAAGGATAAACCCAGAGACCTGTGCCAAAACACATCATATGCTTTTGTTTTTCTGTTATCTTTTTTTTTTATTTTTATTTGCGTATAGTTGCCATCATATGCTTTTGAAAGAGAAAAAAAGTTTTTTATCAGCCAGAGAAGATGACACCTTACCTACAGGAGAGAAACAATTCAAACGACTGGATTCCTCATAGAAACCACAGTAGCCAGAGGAAGAAACCCAACATTTTTCAAATGAAGGGGAAAAAAATTTTTTAAACTATTATATCAACCCTGAATTCTATATCTGGTGAAATTATCCTTCAAGAACAAAAGAAAAATTAAGACATTCTAAGATGAAGTAAAACTAAGAATTTGTTACCAGCAAACCAACCCTAAAAGAATGGCTAAAGGAAGTTCTTTAAAAACAAATGATAGGGCTTCCCTGGGGGCGCAGTGGTTGAGAGTCCGCCTGCCGATGCAGGGGACACGGGTTTGTGCCCCGGTCCGGGAAGATCCCACATGCCGCGGAGCGGCTGGGCCCGTGAGCCATGGCCGCTGAGCCTGCGCGTCTGGAGCCTGTGCTCCGCAACGGGAGAGGCCCGCGTACCGCAAAAAAAAAGATAAACAGGGAGTTCCCTGGCAGTCCAGGGGTTAGGACTTGGTGCTTTCACTGTGAGGGTGCAGGTTCAATCCCTAGTCGGGAAACTAAGATCCCACAAGCCGAGCGGCGCAGCTGGGGGGGAAAAAAAAAAAAAAAGATAAAGGAATCTTGGAATACAGGCAGACCTCGGAGATATACTGCAGGTTCAGTTCCAGACCACTGCAATAAAGCCAGTATCACAATAAAGCAAGTCACACGAATTGTTTTCTCAGTTCATATAAAAGTTATGTTTTTCGCTACACTGCAGTTTATTAAGTGTGCAGTAACATTAAGTCTTTTTAAAATGTACATACCTTCATTAAAAAACACTTTATTGCTAAAAAACGCTAACCATCATCTGAGCCTTCGGTGAGTCATAACCTTTTTGCTGGTGAAGGGTCTTCGTCTCAATGTTGGACATTTAACTGAGTTAAAGGTACAGCCTGGTTTCTTGCTGTTTACAGTAAAATGCAAGAGGAAAGAGATAAGTTGAAGGAAAAACTGTTACACAAAAAGGAACCAAGACGTGATGATGTGAGAAAATCTCATCTCATCCAGATTGTAAAAGATAAAATCAGGACATTCACTGTAAGGAACACGCGCTCTAAAGAGAAAGCCAAGGTGTGGCTGGCTAATGCCTTGCAAATGCTCTGGGAGAAATTAAAGAACACAATATTCCCTCACACAGAAAATTCTCTGACAAGCCTGCCACTCATTAATCCCTCCAACCATCTTGGCAGAAGCCGGGGACAGAAATGGGGTTATACAGGAAAGACCTATGGGGGACCCTCTTGTCTAATGGAGTGAATCCCATGAGATAGAGACCCACAGGTTTCTGAGAACGTTATACCAGCAGAAACATGGCCTGCTTGGTATGAAAAACACAAGAGAGGATGAAATGAAATAAAGCTGTCGGACGCCCAAAATTCTACAGACAGGAAAACTGGCTGGTAAAACTACTCAGTTGCAAACATGCTAACTACCCTCAAGAAAAAGCAAAGATCACGGTGAGGACCAGAGCCTTGGGCCACAGAGGATTTATTCCCAGGCCCGGACACCCAATGACCTTGCTTGGTTGGGTTTTGAAATTGCTTGGGAGCAGTGACTACTACTTTCCTCCCCTTCCATTCTCTCTCTCTCTCTCCCCTCCTCTTTAGAATGGGAATGTCTGTAACTGCTATCTTTTGCCTGTCCCACCACTGGATTTGGGGAACAGATAACTTGTTTTCTAACTTGACAGAGCCACAGATGGAAAAGAATTTTACCTCAGGATGGATCATACCCAGAGTCTCACCCACACCTGGTTGAGATATGGGATTTCTGAGCTGATGATATTTAGATGAGACTTTCTTACTTTGATTTGACGATGTGATAGGTTGAGACTTCAGGAGGTTTGGGGACGTGATGAACATACTTTGCGTGTGAGATAAGATATGAATCTTTGGTAGGCTGAATGATGCCCTCCCACAAAAGAAATCTAGGACCTAATCTAACAAAAATTAAGTTAACACAGACAAATACTATGATAGACCATACCCTGGTGCATGAAATAAACCTCAATAAATTTAAAAGACGTGAAATCACACACAGCGTGTTCTCTGACCACAGGGGAGTCAAATTAGAAATCAGTAACAGAAATGTAGCTGGAAAGTCTCCCAATACCAAAAAACCTAATAAACACACTTCCAACTAATCCATGGGATAAATGCAAGATCCCGAGGGAAATTCAAAAACGTACACTGAACTGCATGAAAATGAAAATACAACACATCAAAATTCGTGGGGCATCACTAAAGCAGTTCTGAGAGGGAAATTTATAGCACTAAAATGTTTAGAAGGGGACATGTATCAAATCAAGAATCTAAGTTCCCATCTCAAAAAACTTTACAAAAAAGAAGAGTAAAATAAACCTAAAGGAAGCTGAAAGGAGGAAAAGATAAAGAGCAGAATCAATGAAACTGAAAACAATGATGAAGAGTCCAAACATCTGTAGCTTCCACCAGAACTTCAGAAAGACAATAGAGAAATATCAATGAAACAAAAAGTTGGCTCTTTAAAAAGAAAACCAACTATCCTCTAACAAGAGAAAAAGAGAAAAGACAAATTACCAATATGAGGAATGAAACAGGGGATATCAGCCCTTGCAGACGATAGTGACATACAGGATAGGATATGTATAGGATAGTGATCTATCTATCTATCTATCTATCTATCTATATATATATATATATATATATATATATAGGATAAATACTGCAAACAACTAAGATAACACGCACCAATTCCCTAAAGAGCAAAAACTACTACCACTCACCCAGAATGAAATACATAATTTGCAGAACATATAACAATTAAGGAAACTGAATCTGTAACTTAAAACTCCCCCAAAAAGAAATGGCCAGGTACACATTGTTTCACTGGAGAATTCTACCAAACATTTAAAGAAGAATTAACACCAATTCCACATAATCTCTCCCAGAAAAAAGAAGAGGGACCCCTTCTCATTTCATTTTATGCAGTTAGTATTATCCTAATACCAAGATGAGACAAAGACAGTACAAAAAGAGTAAATTATTAACCAGTATCTCTCGTGAATATGGATCCCTGGACCAGGGATCGAACCCGTGTCCCCTGCATCGGCTGGCGGATTCTTAAACCACTATACCACCAGGGAAGGCCGGGCCAACTGATTTTTGACAAAGGTACAACAACAATTCAATAGAGGATAATAGACTTTTCGATAAACGGTGCTGGAATAACTGGATATTCATAGGCAAAATAAGGAAACGACCTACACTTTACACTTTATATAAAAATTAACTCAAAACGGATCACAGATTTAACTATCAAGTGTAAAACTATAAAACTTTCAGAAGACAACGTAAGAGAAAAGCTTTGGGAGCTAGGGCTTAAAAAAGAGTTCTTAGACATGACAACAAAAGCAATAACCATAAAGGAAAAAAATCAATAAACTGAACTTATCATAACTAAAAACTTTTGCTCTGATAAGAGGATAAAAAGTAAGCTACAGACTGGGAGAAAATAGGCCACATGTCTGATAAGGGACTCTTATCTAGAATTTAGAAAGGACTCCCAAAACTCAACAGTAAAAAGCAAACAATCCAATTAGAAAATAGGCAAAACACAAGAAGAAACATTTCACTGAAGAGGATAAACAGCAAATAAGCACATGAAAAGATATTCAACATCATTAGTCATTAGAATAATGCACCACACCTATTAAAACAGCTATAATTTAAAATAGTGACAATACCAAAGGCCAGTCAGGATGCAGAGAATCTGGTGGGAATGTAAATTGTTACAGCCCTCTGGAAAACAGTTTGCCAATTTCTTATAAACGATCCACACTTACCATATGACCCAGCAATATCACTCCTGGACATTTGCCCCAAGAAATGAAAGCTATGGCCACACAAAAACCTGTACACAAATGTTCACAGCAGTTTTACTTATAATATCTAAAAACTAGAAACAACCAGTGTCCTACAATAGGTAAAGAGATAAACTTGGTACATGCATACCATGGAATACGACTTAGCAATAAATATGAATGAACTAACTATTGATACACACAACTCAGATGGATCTTAAGAGCATTATGCTGAGTGGGGTAAAAAAGGCAATGTCGAAAGGTTACATACTGCATGATTTCATTTACATAACACTTTTGAAATAACAATATTATAGACATGGAAAACAGATCAGCCACTGCCTGGGGTTAAGGATGGTTGGGGGTGAACAGTAGGTATGACTACCAAGGGGTAACAGGAGAAAGATAAAGATCTTTGTGGTTCTGTATCTTGATTGCTGTAGTGGTTACATCAATCCACACAAGTGTTAAGATGACACAGACCTATACACACATCGTACCAATGCCAACTTCCTGATTTTCATATTACAGTTACATGAGACGTAACCAATGAGAGGGGATGGGTGAAGAGCAAGGAAGACCTCTCTGTGCAACTTTCTGTGAATTTATAATTAGTTCAAAATTAAGAGTTTTTTTAAGTCACATCACCTAAGGGGGAAAAAAACGTGTTTTTTCATACCCTTGTGACAGGACAGAAGGAAGGAACTGATTACACCCCTAATCTCCAGTTACATGGTCCTGCGAGCCATCTCAGGGAAAACTGGCAGGGGGTCGAAGAAGAGCCTTTGGCTCAAGAGCAGAGAATGGCAGCCCCCCTGCCGGTGCTCACCACAGTCTCTGAATGGGGTGGGATCAGAGCGCTAATGAAACACCAGCCAGACTTTCAATGACAGAACTGTCAAGGTCCATCATCACTGACTGAACATCAGGGCTCACTTATTCTAAAGGTGTGCCAACAGGTGGAAACGAGCAGGGAACACAGAACCATCGTCTCTGTGCCAAAAGAGGCAGGAGCCTGGCTTTCCTCACCTGCTTCAGCGGTGATACCCGCCCACCTGGAGGATTCGTTAACACTTTTAACAGCTAGGGAAGGAGCAGCCCAGACAGGAGTTACTGTGCAGTGCTCTTCACCTGAACCACTTTATTGTATACCATTATAATTCATTATAACAAAGAAATGTTCCACATTTTGGGGTGATGGTTAATTTCTGTTTGACAACACAGCTAATATGACAAAAGAACATTTTATAAAGTAGCTCTACACAACACTGTGGTTGGCCTGTTCAAAACAGTCAGTGAATCAGTAATTTATTCAACAGGGACTGAACATTTGCTGGCAGCCTCTACTGAAAGCAAGAAAAAGTGAGTAAGGATATTTCACTTCTCCACTTACATGGAGATTAGGTATTTATACACAAATTCATTCTCCAGGATTTCAAGAACAGACAATGTGTGTGACAACAGCAGTCAAATCATCAAAACCTGTGAATGGGGCAAATACTCTCTTTTCAGTTTCCACACAAATAATTCTCATTGATTAACAACTCTACCCCCATTCACTCACCTTTTAAATCTTTCTACCTTACTAAAAGCAGACACACGTTCACGCAGAAAAAGCAAATGATAAGCAAAAGAAATAGCAGCTACAACCCCACACACAGAGATAACTACAGTTAACATTCCAGATTCCTCCTCCCAGGATACAGACACATACGTACACACAGACACAGAAAGAGAAACGGAACTTTTAAGAATTTTTAATGGGGTGATACTAACATTACAGACTTTGATGGCCCGGGCAGCTCGGGAACCAGGTCGCACTGGTGTGGCTTGCTCCATCTTTAGTGCCGCTTACTTTCTTATAATAATTAGCACCTCACTGTATCACTTCTCCTCCTGACCACACAAACTAGCACTTTATAAAACACCATTCTACCCTTTTTAAAAAACTTTTTAAAGATATGATAATCAATAAAAACAAAATTAAATCTTACATCACAGGACCAAGACATACCCTTTGTACCAAAACTAACTTTCTTAAGTCACAATTTATCTCAGTCTTTCTTAGCTTATTTTACATCCAAACTCACTCCCAAAAGAGAAAGACTGCACTGCACTCATTAAAGCAAAAACTAATCTAGGGGCTTGCCTGGTGGCGCAGTAGTTAAAAATCCACCTGCCAACGCAGGGGACATGGGTTCGAGCCCTGGTCCGGGAAGATCCCACATGCTGTGGAGCAACTAAGCCCGTGCGCCACAACTACTGAGCCTGTGTGCCGCAACTACTGAAGCCCATACACCTAGAGCCCGTGCTCCGCAACGAGAAGCCACCACAATGGGAAGCCCACGCACCACAATGAAGAGTAGCCCCCGCTCGCCGCAACTAGGGAAAGCCCGCGTGCAGCAACAAAGACCCAACACAGCCAAAAATAAAAATAATAATTTTTAAAAAAATAGCAATTCTAATACAGAAAGAATGACTAGCTTTCACACATCCACTTAATTTCAAATGCTTAAATTTAACCCAGTTTTCAAGCTCCCCGTACTTAGATCACAAAACCCAAAGTGTGTTAATGTTGTTTTACACTACTATATCTTTAGCTTTCACAGCTAAAAGAAAAAAGATAAATTGGACTTTATCAAATAAAAACTTTTGTGCATCAAAGGACATTATCAAGAAAGCGAAAAGACAACCTACAGAATGGGAGAAAATATTTGTAAACCATATATCTAATAAGGGCCTAGTATCCGGAATACATAAAGAACTCTTATAACTCAGACAAACAACCCAATTAAGAAATACAAAGGACCTGCATAGACATTTCTCCAAAGAAGACATACAAATACCCAAAAAGCACATGGAAAGATGCTCAACATCATTAGTCATTAGGAAATGCAAACCAAAAACCACAATGAGATGGTACTTCATACCAAGTAGGATGGCTATAAGAAATTTTTTTAATTAATTGATTTACTTATTTATGGATGCGCTGGGTCTTTGTTGCTACGCGTGGGCTTTCTCTAGTTGTGGTGAGCAGGGGCTACTATTTGTTGCGGTGCGTGGGCTTCCATTGCAGTGGCTTCTCTCCTTGCGGAGCACGGGCTCTAGGCACGCAGGCTTCAGTAGTTGTGGCGCGCGGGCTCAGCAGTTGTGGCTCGCGGGCTCTAGAGTGCAAGTTCAGTAGTTGTGGCGCACGGGCTTAGCTGCTCCGCAGCATGTGGGATCTTCCTGGACCAGGGCTCAAACCCATGCCCCCTGCATTGGCAGGTGGACTCTTAACCACTGCGCCACAAGGGAAGCCCAAGAAATATTTTTTAAGTATAGTAACAAGTGTTGGCAAGGACGTGGAGAAATTGGAACCTTCATACATTGCTGGTGGGAATGCAAAATGGTTTAGTCACTCTGGAGAACATTTTAGAGGTATCTCAAAAAGTTGAACACAGAATTACTATAAGACCAAGCAATTCCACTAGGTATATACCCAGAAGAACTTAAAACAGGTATTTAAACAAATACTTGTACATGAATGTCCTTGAAGCACTGTTTACAACAGCCAAAAGGTGGAGTATAGTTGCTTTACAATGTTGTTAGTAGAGAGGGTTCTTTTTAATAAATTTATTTATTGTATTTATTTATTTTGGGCTGTGCTGGGTCTTTATTGCTGCGCGCGGGCTTTCTCTAGTTGCGGCGAGCGGGGGCTACTCTTTGTTGCGGTGCATGGGCTTCTCAATGCGGTGGCTTCTCTTGTTGCAGAGCATGGGCGATAGGCGCGCGGGCTTCAGTAGTTGTGGCTCAAAGGCTCAGTAGTTGTGGCACAGGGCTTAGTTGCTCCGCGGCACGTGGGATCTTCCCAGACCAGGGGTCGAACCCATGTCCCCTGCACTGGCAGGCGGATTCTCAACGACTGCACCACCAGGGAAGCCCGAAAGGGTGTATTTTTAAAAAGGCAGCAACGTATCCGTGCTTGGCTCCCGCTTTCAGCTGGAAGACCGAACAGGTCCCTTCCATACCCTCTGCACACTCACCCCTCAAACAACAGTCCCCACCACCCTCCCCTGGAAAGCAGTGTAGAGACTTCCTCATCCTTGCCAGGAAGCCTGCACCACGGCTCAGTCTTGAGCAGACTGAACACAGCTGTACAACAGCTGGCACTCTGCTTCCAATTCACAAACATCTAAAAGGTATAATAGAACACTTGAGGAATTTAACGTGAGGTGGGGGAGGGCTATTTTAGGGCAAAGCACGCAAATCAGGGTGGAATCCATGTGGTTTTTATCTCACAGTTCAGGAGGGAAGGTGAGGTTGGCAATCTGGGCTGAAAAGCCCAGAGATTCTTCCAGCTACTCTGTCGCTAAGGTCCTATGAACCTTCTAATCATCTCCTGAAATTTCAGCCTGAGCTGTCAGGTTCTGTAATGCAATTCCGAGCCCCGATTCACAGTCAGGGTCTCAAAGTAAAGTGACAGGACACCCCAACGGCTTCAGGAAGTTGACAACACAGCAGAACTAGGGCCAGGAGGGCTGGCTTTTCAAAGTCCCCAAGACTGGGTCAAAGGGCAGCCCTGGCCCAGGGGTGTGTGCTCTCCCTCCTCTAAACCCACGAAATGACAGGAGAGGCTTCTGAAGAAAGAAGAAATCACTAATAGCCTAGAAATGCTGAAATAACCTCAAAATGGAAAGCAGACAGGTACAGATGGAAGGAGAAATCAAATTCAAGGAAAAACACATGCAGTACATGGCTGCAGAGTTAGCGTTTTAAAGGAGTTCTAAGCCTCGGGTGAGTGGATGTACTATGTGCAAATGGTTTTTCTAAAAAGTCGAATAGTACAGAAAGGCTCCTAATGAAAAACACACGACCGTCTCAGACGGAAAAACAGCATTTGATAAAATTCAACAGCCCTTCGTGATTAAAAAAAAAAAAAAAAAAAAGGCAGTAAACTAAGAATAGAAGATTTCTCAACCTCAGCAAAGGATCTCTGGCAGAAACCTGTAACACTCATCAGACCTGGAAGTCTTCCCAACAAAGACGGGCGGGCCCCGCCCTCACGGACGGCTGCCTCCAATTCACGGGGCTCCCAAAGGGAAGAAGCATTCACATCAACTAAGTTTTCAGTAATTAGCAAATCTGCAGTTCTCCACCCAAATGGGCTGTTAGATTCTTTGTGTATCTTCCAAGACCACCTCATCTCATAAACTTTATTGAAAATGTTCCTGAAAATATTATGATTCCTCCAGCAGAAAATTCCACCGTCAATGTGAACAAGCAAACTTACAGGACCTCAGCTGAACCAGCGTTTAAAAACTCAACTTTTTAGAGAATGAGAGCCTCTGATTTGCTGCAGGTCTGCTTCTTTAATCATGGAAATGTGGTAGGTGGGGTAAATTTCAACAACCAGACCATTGCTCAGGCTCACTCTAACTCAGAGTCTCCTATTTAAAAAAAACCATTTAACAATGAATGTGAATGTGAAAATATGAGGCTTTCCCTTATTTTACATCCTTGTTTAAGTGTTTAACTCTGCTAAACCAAGGCTCACAGAAGAATGGTCTAAGGAACCGTGTTCTTGATTCTCCATTCCCTTTTACTATCTCAAACCGCCGCTGATCACCTTCTTTCCAGTTTCAAAGAGGCATGTTGAATAGACCACACAGCTCAGCATTTTCATAAAGGAAAACCGTGTGTCCCTGGCTTAGAGAACATTTCCTTTTTTACATACATTTGCTTTATTTAAAGCTCATACTTTTCCATGTCCACAGGACAGAAGGACATACTTAACAGGCCCTCTAGCCATGCTCTGTGCAGAATACTCAGCACCAAATACGGAGTATTTTGCGGGGAAGAGAGGGGTTGGAAAGAAGTCTTTGTGAGCAAAGAAATCAAGTTCTCAAGTTGTGTGGGAGGGTAGGATTCAGGGGTCAGGCCACACTGAAAGAGCCAGGCTGGGAGCAAAGAGACTCCCCCCAAATGACCTTAAAAATAAAAAATGAACGGTTTTGAAGCAAGTCGAGGAGGCAAAAGAACTTCTTATCTGCATCCAAGCCACGCTCAACGTTAACATTTCAGCTTCTGCAAATCTGGGCTGTCTCCCCCCACCCCCCCCCCCTCCTCTCCCTGACTCCTGGGTTCCTCTCATTAGGAGACGGTTTTCTTGAAGGTGTCTCCCACTCATGGGCTTTCCTTTTTATCATAAACTAGGTATTAATTTTTGCATTAAAAATGAGTGAGAGGCAGAGGTTTTCAAAGAATGTCATATTTTTCTATGTGTACATAGAAAAGAATGTGTAATTAATATCTAACATCATAAAAATAAATTCTATCTAAATTATTGTACATATGCTTGGGTACTTTTTTGTTAACCTCATAGCTTTCAGAGTCTCAAGGAGCTCTGTGATTCAAAAATCTGAGAAAAACCCCATTCCTCTGATTTAGATATTGACCTCACGTAACAAAATATCATTTCACAACAGTTCAAGAGTTACATGGAAGAAAATCAAACCACAACACTTAGAAGAAAATATAAATGTTTAGCAGATTTCAAGCTGAGAAAAAAGCTTTCTGAACAAAAAAGCAAGAGAAAAATAATAAATAAATAAAAATGGCCATTCTCTAGTTCAATTATTTAATTTCACTTATATCTAAGGGGAAAATCCAAACTGTAAACAGAGGAGGTCATTTTCCCCTGGTCACTAGGGGACCAGTCAATCAGCCACTACCCCTTGCTGTAACACCCAACAGAGGTTTAAAACTATTACACTAGCCATTGTCACTCCATCAGCAGAAACAATACCTCCAGTATATGTACATTTATATTTGTTTATCAGTTGGATATATGTACTAATGTACTAATATATTATATACCTTATAAAATATATACTTAAAAAAAGATGAGATAAAATTAACTACAAATACAAGTTCTAAAGTTTTCTTCCTGCACCCTTGCAGGTGTGTACACCTCCCCATTTTGGGGGCCATTGTTCGGCATGGCGGTGGCTAAACAGGAAGGCCCTGCCACCATTTCCAAAGCTGAGTCTGCATTCTGCTCCCTAGATTGTGTACCTCCTTCACATCTGCCAGCTCTCGGTATCACAACACACTGTTTTACTGTCTTCCTAGTGCAGATAATTATGGGACGTCATCTACTTATTTATGGGTTTATTTGTTTATTCCTACCCCCCCCCCCCCCCCCCCCCCCCGCCCGACCCCGAGACGCATCCTCCCACTCCACAACACCCCTCACTGCCCAGATCCGCAAGAGGATTCCCTCACACTTGAGAACACTGTATTTTTAAGAATGATTTTTAAAAATCTCCCTTTCTAGTAGGAGACTTCCTCCTTCCACTTTGTCTTATCTTTTTCTTTTCCTTTATTCCTGTGATGGGAAAAGGTCTCTTAATTTTGTTAGACATCTTTATTGGCAACTGGCAGCTTCTGAGGCTGCGGTGACTAGGAGAACAGAAGACACTGCACAGGGCCGCGAGAGACCCTTCGTTCTGAAGGCTCCCGGCGCCGACACCAACAGGATCAGAGCCACTGTGTACACACACCCACCACGCGTCCTCAGAGCAGAGAGCAACAGATGTTTAACAGCTGTCCAGTAACAGCACAGACCAGAGGAACAGGAGGTAAAACTTGACTGAGCCAAAGAAAGTAAAGAGGGAGATCCAAGGAAGAAACACGCAGTCGTTGAAGGCGGCCGGGGCACCAGACCCCCTGACCGACTCACCTCTCCCAACCGCTACAATCTGCAGCCAAATAAATAAAAACAGTCACGTCTTAACTTTAAATACGTTTCCCCCAAATGTTAAAACATTTCTGCTTCTCTTTTTAAAAACATGGTGCCTCTTTAACTTTATAAAGAAACTATCTCGCTACCGCCAGGTGTGCTCATTTTCCTGAGAGGCACACAGAGTGGAGAGTGCGTGGTCGCCAAGGCAGACCCCAGGAACACGCAACCGGGGGTCCACAGCTCAACTCCATCCTCACAAGCCTCGTTCAAGTTATTTCATCTGGTTAGGTCTCAGTTTCCTCATCTGTACAGTGGGGCTGATAGCACCAATCTCAAGGACTGCTGTGAGGACCACCCAGGAGCTACTACTCCAAACGCAAAGGGCGGAGTGCAACATCTGGCACGTGGTGGACAATTAACAACTGAACATTAGGTACTGCTGCTGCTGTTACTGTGATTCTATTAATAACTGTTAACATCCTTCACCTAGAAACTTACAAGGAGTTTCTCCTCCTTAAAGTAGAGCCTCAGGCACCTAAAGCTAAAAACTACCTATCTATTCCCATTCTACTAGGCAGGGAAAGAGTGGAGGGCATCAAATGACTAATGCAAACCCCAAGGAGACAGAAACAGTCAAAACTAAACACTTGGAATCCCAATTTGCATTCTACTCTGTCAGCCACCAGACTCAAGCAAAGTTCTGTCTTGGACTGAAATTACCATCTGAAGAATGTTCATCTCAGTGCAACTTACATGGGAAAAAACCCCAATGTAATCTAAGTGTTCACAACTGGAGGCAGGCTTGCATTCCGAGGACAATACCACACCGCCAATCAATGACAACGCGGATCTCGCTGACATGGAAGGATGTCTACAACATAATTAAATAAGAAGAGCTGGGTAGGAAACCATAAGTACATACAATTGTGTTCCTGTTTTGAAAAATATATATCCTCGCTCACAGAAAAGTCAAGTTACACAAACCAAAATGGTGAAAATGGCAGGATTATAGATGACTTTCATTCTCCTCTTTGTAATTTTCTGAAAATTTTTAGGAGTTTGTACCTTCACAATCAGAAAAAAGAAAATCGATAATGCTATTTGCGTCTTAAAATAAGACATCACCCCGGGGCCGAGCAGGTGGCGCATGGCACACACCACGGTTCACAGACAGCTGCTCTCACCACCTTCAGCAGGGTTTCCCCTCACCCCTTGGGGTCCTCTCTAGGCCTTTTTCCTCCCAACTGTACCCACCACACCCAGGGCTTTCATCCATTTAGCAAATACTACTCCACGCCTGCCCGGAGCAGGGACTGTGCCTGCAGCAGGGCCGTGCACGTGAACAAGACCACAGGGCCTCCGCCCGGCTTCTGCTTTCTGTCCCGTAAGGCAAGGCAGCATAACCCGCCCCACACATGCACATCATCATCAGCATCATCATCATCATCATCATCATCATCATCATCATCACGATAATAATAACAGTAAGTTCTACGAGGGAAAAGAGAGAACAATAGGAACTTTAGATTGAGGATTAGGGAAGGGCGAGGAGGTGCCCCGGAGGCTGAGTAGGATGGAATCTGACGAAGAGCAGGGTGAAGGATAAGCGTGTTCCGGGCAAGGGGCCCCGTCCGAGCAGGGATCCAAGGGCTCTGCAGGAAGTGAGAAACTTGCTCACGGCTCATGTGACAGCGTGACAGCGTTTTGCAGGGAGGCAGGGCCAGCACCTCTCCCGAGGAGCCTCACCCAGAGATGCTCACCGCCGGAGGGCCTCTGCAGGCCCAGAAGCTGGATTCGTTTATTACCTGCCAGGAGTGGACCCATCTCTCAGGTCCTCAATTACATTAGTCACACTTGAGAAATTTATGTTTCAAATCAGCATGCCCAATTATCCATGTGCAATAAGAAATACAACTGCATTGCTTTCAATGCTGACTGATCAATTCAGAGATAAATAGGAACCTATCCCAGGGGACAGAGAGATACTAGAAATTAACATGATCACCACATCATCCCCAAAGTGGGGAGGAAATGGAAAACCGCTGTGTGCCCAAGCAATGAAACCAGAAGGGAGGCTGTTTAAGGGCATCAGTATCCTGACCAGATGCCCCCATGCCTCCACAGGGACACCGCACGAACACCCAAGCCCACTGCTAGCGCCTGCTGCATGCGTCCTCACGTTCAGGACAGGGTCTCCACCGAACTGGACCCCCAGAGGCCAGCAGGCCAGCTCTGCCTCTGCTCCTTCAAGGACACATCCCGTCCTCGCCTCTGTTTTACTGGTCAGGCAGCCACCTGTGTCCCTCTGAGGAGGAGATGGTATTGATTTTACAGTCTGTAACCCCAGGATAGGAATTAACTTCCCCCATTCACAAACTCTTTGAGGATACCTCACTGCTGTCCTGAAAAGCCTCAAAACAAGACCCTCTTCCAGATTCTCTCGTCCTAAGTTCTTCTCTGATCCTAACCAGGACAACCTGGGCGCTCTGCTTTTGCACCCCCACCTGCACCCCAGTCTTTAAACTTGCCTTGTCTCCTGGTCTCTCCACACCCTCAAGGTTTCACTTCCTCCCAGTCAGCCCAGAGATGCACCTTTCTAATACTTTCCTTACTTTTCTAGCCCTTCCACCAGACGCATTGCCAAGCCCAATCCTGGATAAACTCAACCACCCTTTAGTCCAACCCAGACATAAGCACATTCCTGACAATTAAAACAAACCAGGAGGCAAATCAGTTCTCCCACCTTGGGAAAACGCCAGCCAGACGCAGGCAGGCCCTGGGGAGTCATGGCTGCAGGAGAGGCCAGAGGCCTCCAGGGATCAAGCACGCTCCGGCTCTGACTGCCAGGCCTGGGGACACGGGGCTCTCTTGCCTCCCGCCTGCCAGTTATTCTCCCAACTGCTATCCCCCTGCTCCTGCTAAGACCACCAAGAGCGCAGTGCCTGCTGACTCTCCCGGCCTGACGGGAGGGGCCACCTGCCATCATGCAATCCACGGAGCCCTGGGGCCGGGAGCCTGCTCAGCTGGCTACTTCTGGCCAGGGCTCTGACTCACAGGCTGTGGTCAAGAAACGGATAATCTGGAAATGGCCTGGCCAGTGCCAGCAGCAAACAGGACCCAGTGGTGCAGCTGCAGCAGTAGCCAGACGGCACCCTAACCAGGCTCTGACGGCCCAGCTTCCTTTGGCAGTGCTCAGTTTTCTGGGCGGGGCTCTCTAGACTTCCGCAGGCTCTGTGACTTCCCCTGTGTCTTTCCAACGATTCCCTTTGGTCATCGAAACCGCTCTCCCACTACCGCCACTCTTACTCCTCTTTCTACCTCAGCTTCCTGGCATCCCAGGATTCTTTTCTTCTCAAGATCCTTAAGTAGGGCTTCTCCCTGAATATTCATCCCTCAGGCACCCACTTTCCTCACTCTACACATCCTACACTTCTCTTGATATCTCAGTGCTTTCACAATGTCAAACATCACCTAGGTGTTGGTTACGCCAGTATATTCAACTGCCTGCCAGACAGCCTCATAGGATGTCGTAAAGAAATATCACTGTGTCCAAAAACTAACACATCACGCTGAACTCTGCACGTTCTGTTTGTCCTGTTCCATGCCCGGATTCAAGTCTTTTTACCAGGAATCGTGTTAGACAAGCTTTGAGTTATCTTTGACCTACATCCAAGAGGTCACCAAATCCTGTCAACTCTACCTCAGTAACAAGTTTTTGTTTTGTTTAAGGCAGTAAATCTGTCTCTTCACCTCTAGTCCCAGTCTGTACCCTATCTCAAGACCTTATTATCACTGGTCCAAACTTGACGCTGCACAGTTATCTTTCTAAATCACAGAGCTGTTCACAGAGTTACCACCCTACCGGCAGAGCTGTACTCAGTATGACCACGTGCTGCAGGAGCCTGGTGGGGCCGACCTTCCCGTGTTCTGGAGCTGCTGCAGAGCTGCTCTGTCAACAAGAGAGGTCTGTGAGTCAGCCCTCCCGAGGATGCAATTATCAGATGAGTATAGGCACCCACTGCCCTGGACAAAGAATAAAAGCACCTTCTGGGTCCTGACCAAGGTTTCCTTTGCAGTAATTCAAATTCCACTGGTCCAATCTGCACCTGGGCCAAGGAGCCTCTTGGAGGCAAAGGAGAGATGCCCTCGTTCCCTCCTGTTAGAGAAGTTCCCAGGCAGCCTGACACACTGGGCGTCCGAGGTCAGCCGGCAGGCGAGGACACCATGAAAGGGTGACTCGGGCTCAAAACCAAGGCCCGGATGCTCAAGGAGGGCGCTGGTTTCGGCACAACTTGTACTTAAGATAGAAGCCCCTGGGGACCCAGCGACCCTGCCAAGCAGCTGTGCTCTGGGAGCAGCAGCTGTGTATTCAGCGCCAGCAAACAGAGCTGCCACTCCCCCAGCTCTCTGGGCACACGGCCCGACCAAGGAATCCCCGACGTCTGCAGGACAAGTCCTAGGTCAAGAAGGGTCATCCTGAAGGAGACGGTGGACTTCCTCGCCCTCAGTAACGAGAGGGCCGGAGTGATTTGCTGGAAAAATAAGGGGCGTGGCCCAAGCTGGTGGAGAAGGTCGTTCAGTCATGGGCGGTTCTTCCCCACCTACTCGGCACGGGAACCACAGCCTCCCTCGCGCCATGTAAGTGCCTCTTCTCTGGTCCTCAGAGATGCTTCCAGCCTCTCCTCCCGCCGGCCCCTAGCCTTGGCTCGCTGCCCGGAGCACACTGCGCTTCCCCGCCGCCGTGCGCATGCGTGTCCTCCTTGCAGGAGGGCCCGCCCCAGCCCTGCACCGCCTGCTGGTCCTCCCGGGGCTCGGCCACCGCTCGTTCCACAAGGTCCGCCCTGGTCCCTGCGGCCAGAACTGCTCCTCCCTAAGGCCCTCCGCGGCGTGGCCCGCGATGCCACCAGCTCTGGTCCTGGACTCCGCGTCCCCCCACAACCTCCCCCCGCCAGGCTCCTCCTCATACACGATGCTCACCTAACACATATTACTCCCAAGGAAAACTGGACACCACACACCAGCTGGCAGGGTCCCGCTACCAACTTCCACAGGTTCCTCACCCATGAAGTCAAGCACATTGTGAAGCCGCCAGGCAGAGAAGCCCCATTCAAGTTCGGGGATCCCTGTTCCCTTCTCCACAACTCGACTCCACCAAAAGAGCAGGGCCTCCCATTATTAGAAATTTGATTAATTTTAAAAAATAGTTAAGGAAAATCAGTACAAGTCAGTAGACACAAATCCACCACTGTTTAAAGAAATCTGGAATGTCTGTATAGACAGGATTGGCTGCCACTCAGAAATGAGACCAGCCCCGCCAGTCGAGGAAACCATACATGAACACCCCTCCCAGGCCACCTGGGTTCTCCTCTGAAACTAACGACTCCAGGATTACAGCCTCAAGCAGGAAGACAACTTTGCAATCTGAGCAAACTGCACCACGTAGACACAGAAGGGGTTTAGAAACCCTGCAGAATGTATTAACAGCCAATAATCATTTCTTATGATTAACTTTCCACCCCCAGTCTCCAGAATTGTACTTATACCCACCTGCTACACAGTTTCAAAGAGATTATTGAAACTTCCAGATTTCCCAATTTTTAAAAAATTTTTTTTACAATTTATTTTATTTATTTATTTTTGGCTGCGTTGGGTCTTCGTTGCTGCGCGCGGCCTTTCTCTAGCGGCAGTAAGCAGGGGCTACTCTTCATTGTGGTGCGCAGGCTTCTCATCGCAGGGGCTTCTCATTGCGGAGCATGGGCTCTAGGCACGCAGGCTTCAGCAGTTGTGGCACGAGGGCTCAGTAGTTGTGGCTCACGGGTCTAGAGCGCAGGCTCAGGAGTTGTGAAGCACAGGCTTAGCTGCTCTGCGGCATGTGGGATCTTCCCAGACCAGGGCTCGAACTCGTGTCCCCTGCCTTGGCAGGCGGATTCTTAACCACTGCACCACCAGGGAAGCCCCCAAATTTCCCAATTAATGTTCTAGAACAGAAGGCCTGCTTCTCTTTAATACAAATGAATAAAGCTACAACTCTTCATATGAAAGACAGCTAAATCAATAAAACAATTGCCTCAACGTCAATAGTCAACAGGCCTGGATCAGCTGCTGACTTTTTCTTGGCGGGGGAGGGTGGGGG
>NW_006774127.1:3242162-3250204 GCF_000442215.2 Lipotes vexillifer
GGGGGCGGTGTGCATATTTCCTCACTCCACTGCTCAGAGAAGGCTCATATCTAAGCAGAGGTATCCCTGTTGAGAAGCAGCTCAGAATACTGCAGATCAAAGGAGTTAGCTGCAGGGCAGGAGCTGATCAATGGCCACCACTCCGGCGGCCAACACCCGGCAGCCATCACCCTTGGGCAGACACGCACTGTCTCAATTCATGTGAGTTTAGCCTGGGACAGCGTGGCCTGTTAGGGACGGGAGGCGCAGGTGCCACAGAATCCCGGGATTCTGCTTTTCAGAGGACGGCACCTATCTCCACCCATAAAGGCTGAGAAAACAAATCACCACATTGATGAAATTACTTACTAAGAAGCAGCACCCACCTCTCACCTACATGGTTCTCTGATTTCTATTTAAAAAAACAACTTTGATTTCCACAGGAGTTTATACCAATTAGAAAGTTCCACTTATGTGTCTAAGCAGTACACAGGAATTTGGCTACTTATAAATTTATCTTTATTTCGTCTACAAAAAGTCTCAGCCTACTTCCAGGGATGGCAAGAGTAACAAACCCAAGAGAGAACATAAGACTTAGCTACCCACATGGATGTACTCATCCCGTATTGCTAGAAAGCAGGCTCACACATCCATTTGGCTGAGATGCTGAGCAATGAGTACAGGGTCAGCTCCGGGCAAAGAACCAAGGTTCTCACTCATTCAAACGTTCTAATAGGAGAAAATACATTTTAAACATCTTAGACAACCTTCCTACTCTATCAAGTATCCTCTGCGGTTGGTTATCATTCAAACCTAGGAAAATGACTACAGAACTTGTTCCAAACAGAAGAAGAATGAACTCTTAATATTTTAAGAGCCAGTTGTATTTTTTTTTTTTTAAAGAATTGCTTTTTAATTTCCGGTCCATGAAAATCAGAAAAAACACTGTGAATCTTAGTATCTATTTAACTGCCTCATCTGTCACCAAAAGGAACAACCCTCAGGCTCCCATTCAAGCACAATTCCTCCCTGCAGGTAAGTGTTTGAACAATTTCCATTAAAGGAACTTCTTTACTTCTCTTCTAAATAGAATAAAAGGAATGACGAAAAGATAGTGAAAGATTAAAGAAATGACTGCTAACAAACAAGATGAAGTTCAATAAAGACTAAAGAAAGTAGTATGATTAGTAAAGAAATACAAACCACAGCATAATGTAAATAACCTATAGTATGGGTAAGCATGCTGAGTAAGCAAAAGCAAACTTAGGAAGCCTTTTGTGAAACTGTTCTGTATGATACTATGATGTATACATGTCCTTACACATTTGTCCAAACCCACAGAATGTCCAACACCAAGAGTGAGCCCTAACATAAACTGGGGACTCTGGGTGATACTGACAGCTCTTGGTTGGGGCATCTCTGTAACAGGTGTACCACTCCCTGGGGGCTGCCCACAGGAGGGCGGGATGGGGGGAGGGCAGCAGGTACATGGAAAACCTCTGAAATTTCTGCTCAACTTTGCTGTGAACCTAAAACTGCTCTAGAAATAAAGTCTATTTAAGGGGGGCAACGAAAAAAAGAAAGCCAGCCCTTCCTTTCTGCTCTCTGCGGTCTCTGGCCATCACCGCCCACATGTTGCCACTGTTGTCTCCAGCTCTGTCCCCTTTCCCCACTGCACTTTCTCCTTTGGCAAACACACAGGCTCCCAGTGTTTGAACTACCATCTTCAGTTAATGACTTGCAAATGTGATTCCCAGCCCTAGTATCTCTCTCTTAAGCTTCAAACTTATGCCTCCATATGGAGGGCTCACTAGCGGCCCAAAATGAACATTTTTCAAAACAGAACTCAGGGCCAATGCAAAAGGCCAAGAGACTAAAATCAGAAGAATAAAAACTAAAAAGGAGGAGATAAAATTATCATTTGCCAAAGAAATGACTGTGTAAGTAGAGAATCCAAGAGAACCAACCAAAAAGCTGCATTTCTAAAACCAGTAAGATAATTTGGTAAGCTAGTGAGATACAAAATATACAGAAATCAACAGCTTTCATAAATCCAAAAATAACTAGTTAGATAATAAAATGGAAATAAAGTGGAAAGAACACCTCAATTACAACAGCAATAAAACATCAAGTATCGGGAAATAAATTTAATAAATGTATAAAACTTACGTAAGTAGAAGGAAAACTTGAACACATTCCTGAATAACCTAACAGACTTGAGCGAGAAGACACACCATGTTCTTGGATATAAAGATGCAACATCAGAAAGATATCATACCCTCCAAGGTCATCTATAAATCTAATGCCATCTGAAAGTGGCAGCTGTTTATTCTCTGTTGTAGACAGGCAGATTATAAAGATCATGAGGGGGCTTCCCTGGTGGCACAGCAGTTAAGAATCCACCTGCCAATACAGGGGACACGGGTTTGAGCCCTGGCCCGGGAAGATCCCACACGCCGCGCAGCAACTAATAAGCCCGTGAGCCGCAACTACTGAGCCTGCGCTCTAGAGCCCACGAGCCACAACTACTGAAGCCTGCATGCCACAGCTACTGAGCCCGCACACTGCAACAAGAGAAGCCACAGCAATGAGGAGCCCGCGCACCGCAACGAAGGGTAGCGCCCCCACCAACTCACCACAACTAGAGAAAGCCCGCATGCAGCAACGAAGACCCAATGCAGCCAAAAACAAAATGAAATTAATTTTTAAATAAATAAATAAAGATCACGAGGAAAAACAAGCAAACAAAAAGGGCCAGGAAAACTCTGAAAAGGAAGAAAAGCGAGAAGGGGCGAGGAACCTAACCCTAAACAATATTAAAACACCATGGCCTATAAAGAAGGAAAATCGTGTAGTCCTGACATAACAGACCAATGGAACCGAACAGTAAGTCCAGAAAGACTCAAATCAGATGGAAATTTAGTGTGTGACAAGGTGGAAAGGTAAAGATGAACTTTTTAATAAATGGTGTTGGGACAAAATAGTCTTTTGGGAAAAAAAGAGAAAGCTATATGTATACCTCACACCACACACCAAAATCAATGCCAAGTAGTTCAAAGATTTACATGCAGCAAGGGAAACTATAAACTAAAACAGACAACATTCTTTTATAATCCTGGAATAGGGAAGTCGTTTCTAAGTATGACTCAAAATTTAGATGTTGCAAAAGAAAAAAAAAATACATTTGGCTACATTAAAAAAGTAAGATTTGAGACTCCCCTGGTGGTGCAGTGGTCAAGAATCCGCCCGCCAACGCAGGGGACATGGGTTCGAGCCCTGGTCCGCGAAGATCCCGCATGCCGCGGAGCAACTAAGCCCATGCACCACAACTACTGAGTCTGAGCTCTAGAGCCCGCAAGCCCACAACTACTGAGCTCATGTGCCACAACTACTGAAGCCTGCGTGCCTAGAGCCCATGCTCCACAACAAGAAAAGCCACCACAATGAGAAGCCCGCACACTGCAATGAAGACCCAACGCAGCCAAAAAAATTCAGTAAATAAATTTATTTTAAAAAAAGAAGCTGGGGCTTCCCTGGTGGCGCAGTGGTTAAGAATCCGCCTGCCAATGCAGGGGACATGGGTTCGAGCCCTGGTCCAGGAAGATCCCACATGCCGCGGAGCAGCTAAGCCCGTGCGCCACAACTACTGAGCCTGCACCCTAGATCCGGTGCTCCACAACAACAGAAGCCGCCACAAAGAGAAGCCTGCGCACCGCAACGAAGAGTAGCCCCTGCTCTCCGCAACTAGAGAAAGCCTGCGCACAGCAACAAAGACCCAACACAGCCAAAAATCAATCAATAAATTAATTTTTTTAAACTATTTTTTAAAACAAGAAGCTACTGTATTAAAAAATAAATAAGATTTTCTTTATGGCAACAAAACAAGCAAATAAAAAATAAGCAAACAGAAAGTCATAAAAGCAAAGTCAAAAGAGAAATGGCAAATTGGGAGATAACATTTGCAATTCATGGGAACGAATCTCCCTAAGAAAGAATGATCTTCTAGAAGTTGAAAAGGAAAAGGTCAATAACCCAAAAGATAAATGGGCACATAATGAGAGGAAAGCAAATGAAAACTAAGATTCCATTTCTGACCCATCAGGCTGTCAAAATCCCCAAGTTGGCCAGCACTCTCTGCTGTTGAGGCTGTGGGGATTATGCACCCTCCCACGTTGCTGGTGGGAGTTAAGAGCAGTAAATGGGTGTGGAGGGAAGTCTGGTAACGTCCACCAACATCTCAAATCCATTTTCCTTTTGGATCTGGAATCCCACTTCTGAAAATTTATCTCTCAGATAAATTTGCAAAAATTGGGGATCCGTAAGGGGAGGCTATGGGATTAGCAGATGCAAACTATTGTATACAGGGTGGATAAATGACAAGGTCCTGCTGTAGAGCACAGTGAACTATATCCTGTGATAAACCAGAACGGAAAAGAAGATGAAAAAGAATGTGTGTGTGTGTGTGTGTGTGTGTGTGTGTATAAAATGTATATATATGTATGTGTATAACTGAATCACTTTGCTGTACAGCAGAAATTAACACAACACTGTAAATCAACTGTGCTTCAATAAAGTTTATTTTTAAAAGGGGAGGCTGAGTTGAGGATACATTTAGTTTGGGTTCAGTGGGATATATTCATGTGGCTTTTGGTCACTTCTGTGGATCACCTTATAGGAAAGAGGCATAATAGACAAATGACTCGAGGAATGCTCTTCCTGCCCTGCACCTACTTACCTGATGAAACCATCAACAGTGGACGGGCAGAGGGGGTATTTTACTGTGAACAGGTCTCTCAGTGCCCAACACCAGAACGGTGGTGAGGGTAGTGGAGGAGAAATGAGGTTTGAACGGTATGGGGTCAGAAGGTAGTCTGTGGAAAATGGTTCCCATCATTGGGTATGTACATTTTTAAATAGAAGATTTGATTCTAACACTGAAGTTTAATCAAAATGGAAATGCTCTCCTGTTAGGAATATACCTGATGATTACCACATGCAATAATATAAATACATCCTATTTTTTTCTTCTTTGGTGTTTATTGTGAAAAATAAAATTTATGAGAATTCCTATGTGTATAGGTTCTAAACCTGTGGTCCGGAACTAGCAAGTAGGTCTGTGTTGAAGTTGCATGTTTGATGCAGCCCAGTGAAATCACACCGTATCTGGTGCACCTTGTCCTGATAAAGTCTGGTAGTGCCAGATTCTACAGATAAAATAGCATACAAAACTGCCACCTAAGCGACAAAACAGCCTGAAGAAACATGGTTTCGGGGAGACAAAATTCCAAACCTACTCATCTACAAGTCACAATTAAATTATCTAACTCAACACAACTTAGCGGCAATTTTTAAATGCATTTCAATTGCATTTGCCACACCAGACCCTCCTCACTTCACCTCCAGCCACACCACCCCTTCCTCAAGCCCTTCTGCCTCCAAGACCTTCCTAAAGATCTGTGCAAAAATATCTCGAAACAGCATGGGGATGAGTCACGGATGATCTAAATTTCTAAAAGAATACATTTCACAAAATGGACAAATCTCCCACCAACCCCCTCCTTTTAAAAAAATTCCCCAAATGTGGGCCAAAAAGCAGGTAATGCTCCTCTAAATAAATGCAAAAAGCCAATGACAAAAATGAAACCAGACCATGGTACTTTGACCTGATGTGACCTTATCCCATGATCTAACTGACCTATGTTTTTCTCCCTCTAGTGATGTGGAATGTATATATCTTACTTTAGATTTCTAGTGGTTACCTTTAGTTTTTCAAAAACCACACCGCTAGGGCTTCCCTGGTGGTGCAGTGGTTGAGAGTCCGCCTGCCCATGGAGGGAACATGGGTTCGTGCCCCGGTCCAGGAAGATGCCACATGCCACGGAGCGGCTGGGCCCGTGAGCCATGGCCGCTGAGCCTGCACATCCGGAGCCTGTGCTCCGCAACGGGAGAGGCCACAACAGTGAGAGGCCCGCAAACCGCAAATAAATGAAAAAAAACAAAAAACAAAAAACAACCACACTGCTAACTGTATTCTTCTATTTTTCAAGATCAGAAATAAAACAGTTGATACCCCCCTTTGCAAGACAAGGCAGGACTTTAACTTTCTCCCAACCTTCCTGTCTCCCCCATCGCCTACTTCGTGGCTTATGTTAGAGTTACTTGGATCCATCTTTATTATTGCTGCCATTTTTACTGAATTAATGGGGTTTTTTCTTTTCATCACATATCTTCTCTTTCAAGATTTATGACATTTGAATTCTGATTTGTAACCAAATTTATAATTATACACTTAAATTTATGTTTACATGATTTCAATTCAATGTCAGTTTTATTTTATATCCCAACTTTCTCCTTCCTGAGTTACTTTAATTAATCTTTTAGTGGATTGGAATTTATCTTTGAAAAAGGTTATTTTGTTTGTTTGTTTTTTGCGGTACGCGGGCCTCTCACTGTTGTCACCTCTCCCGTTGCGTAGCACAGGCTCCGGACGTGCAGGCTCAGCGGCCATGGCTCACGGGCCCAGCCGCTCCGCAGCATGTGGGATCTTCCCGGACCAGGGCACGAACCCGCGTCCCCTGCATCGTCAGGCGGACTCTCAACCACTTTGCCACCGGGGAAGCCCTGAAATAGTTTTCTTTTTTTTTCAAGAAAAATTCACAGCTGGTCTGTCAGGAGGATATTAGGTACAGGTAGCAGAAAAAGAATAAGGACTAAGGAAACAAACTGGCTCTCAATTCTTAAGTGCAAAGGCAGGGTGAGCTCAAACCACAAGCAGGGTGCTAAGCCTGGCTTCTGAACCTTTAGAGAACATCTGTTTGTTGCCTTCACAGATGAACAGCAATTAGTGTAATTATTAAACTCCTGGTTACAACCTTTTTATTTATTTATTTATTTATTTTGGTTACAACCTTTTAGCCACAAAACTCTCAGCCTCCGCTCTACTATCTTGTGGCAATGTTGTAGTAAAGCCTAAAATCATTCTGATTTTTCCTCCTTTCTAGGTAGCCTTTTTCTCTCTCTCTCTCTCCTGACTGGCTGCTTGTATTTTATCTTTGAAATTTAAAAATTTCACCAGCACACAGGTGCTCTTTCCACTAATTTCATCTTAGCACAATGAGCCCTTTCAACACACAGAAGCAGCTGCTGTTTTTTTCAGCTCCAAGATATGTTTTTCCATTGTATCTCTGATTACTGTTTCTGTTCTACTTGTTTCTGTAGTTTCTTCAGGAACAACTTATTTAGATCACAGCACTAATTTAACGTGTTACATTGGAAATGATGCTCTTCCTGCAAATGCCTTTAGTATCATTACGGTTTCTTCCTCTCAGCTCATTCATTTCACTTTATCTGCCTGTTGCCTTATCTCCTCTTTCAATCATTTATTTCAGAGTATGCCTTGAATTTTATTAAAAAACAACACAAAGCAGATTCAACCTGAAATTTACTTACAGTTTCTATGATTAGTCTTCTTCAAAATTACACTTTTCCTCTGCCTCAAAAAGCATATATCCCCCCCCCTTATTTTATTTTGGCAACATGCTGTTTTTATTTATCGTTGAACAGTGATATTCAGGTGCAATTTGCCCCCAAAACAACGTCTGGTACTCCTTAGGATGCTGAGTTTGGTGGGCTTTTTTTCCCGATCTAAGTCCATAAGCTGAAGGGCTGATGCACATAAAGTTGCATCACCCATTCATGGGTGGTCCAGCTTCTCTGTGAATCTATCATGTTGGTTCTGTGACCTAGTTTCTGTATATCATTCTCCATCTGGCAGGGCTTCCGATCCAGAGAGTTGGGGTGCTCCCACTGCACCAGGGAGGACAGCTGCAGGGCAGGGGGCGGGGGACGCCCCACTAGTCTTGAGCATTTTGCAGCCGCGTGTGTCCTCCGGCCTCTGAGTACAGCTGCCCAAATACCACTGCTGCGAGGCAGCCAACCCACCCCAGCTGCCTGGGCCATGCAGCTTCACTCACCCGCTTCTCCCCCAAGTTAGCAGAGGCGATAGCATGTCCTCTTACACTTCTCCTATCCCTGCACTGTGCTCCAGGGAAAGAGCCATGAGT
>NW_006774127.1:3250819-3273168 GCF_000442215.2 Lipotes vexillifer
GGGAAAGAGCCATGAGTCAGCACTTGGTATTTCTACACCCTGATCCCGATTCTCCCCATTCATTTTTTGCACTTTTTTTTTCCCCCCTCAATCACTTCCATCAGGACCTAGTGATTCAAGGGAGGTAGAAGTTAGATAAACGCTAGTGCTCAAGTCACATCTTCCCTCGACTCTCCAAGGATCCTTTTTTTAGGTGTTCTTCTATCTTCTGAACGCTCTTTGGGGGTCAGCTATTCCCACTATAAAAATGTATTAAATTTTCTCTTCCATGTTGTCAGTTTTTCCCCATCTGTCTGGAGGCTGCTGCTGTCTGGACATTTTTATAACCGAGATGCAGCTGCGCGGCTTCCTCCATCCAGCACTGGATTAAGTACCTTCTCTCGCCTGACTTCTGTCCTGAATGGGAAGGTTCACAGTGTTTTGTCCCTGGCAGGTTTCACTTGGGATGAAAAGTCAGGGCAGAAAAAAAGCTTCACTTGGGGGTGCTGGTACCTACCCAGGGAGATCCAATTCTTCCCCAGAGAATGCTAACTCCATAAAGAAATATTTGCCTGATGGTAAAATGCTATCACCTGCCTGCCTCAAAACAAGAAGAAGGGAGAGGTGGGAATTTCCCGGCAGTCTGGTGGTTAGGACTCAGCGCTTTCACTGCCATGGGCCTGGGTTCAATCCCTGGACAGGGAACTAAGATCTTACAAGCCACGTGGTGCGGCCAAAACACAACAACAACAAGAAGAAGGGAGAGAAGAAGGGGAGAGGCTCCTCGGGGACGGCAGCAGCCCGAGTCTACGTGCGCATCCACGCTCGCTCAGCTCAGGGGACTGCCCGGGAGCCCTGCCCGCTCACTCGCAATCTGCATTCTGTTTTATCTGTTTATAGGTTCCAATTTCTTGTTTCTTCTGAAGGTTTGTTAAAAAAAAAAAAAAACTCTCCTCTGGTAAAGGTCCCTTTCCCAGTCCCTCTGCTGCTCGGAGTTTCCTATCGCTTCCTTTTTTGTTGTTTGCTGGGATTTCAGGGTGAATAGAGGATGCAAGTCTGGTCTCATGTGTCCACCGCTGGGATCACACTGGAAAAGCCTCACTGGATCCCTGACCAGAAGATTCTCCCTGCTTTTATTAACACAGTTCAGTACAGCTCCCTGGGAAATTCGGTTTCTTGAACCCATATATTGGTCTTCAGAGTAAAAATTTTCTACAGACAACATGGTTCTGCTCTGGAGGCAACCATGCACAACAGTACAGACATTATAAACTAAGGTATTATGACAGTAAGGCTTCAATTTAGCCCTTCAAGTAAAAAGGTGGAAAATAAAACTTCAACTTTCTCAATGAGGAGAAACACACACGAACCTAAAAACCTTCAAGACGGCATACGAACCACGGATTCAACCATGTGACAGAGGTGAGTAAAATCTCTCCCAACACCAAAACCAATCCAAGTCTCCCCTGCACTCACAGGAAAAGTACAGGCGCTCTACACTGAGTCATGTCAGGACGTGGATGTGCCTGGAAAATGGAATCATGCTACAACGTGGATGAACCTGCTCAGGGAAGGAAGCCAGACACCAAAGGCCACAGGGCACCTGATTCCACTTACATGAAATGTCCAGAACAGGCAAATCCATGGAGACAGAAAGTAGATGAGTGGTTACCAGGGGCAGAGTAAGGAGAATTATATGCTAATAGAGATGGGGTTCTTTTTGAGGTGATGAAATGTTCTAAAATGAGGTGATGATAGCACAACCTTGTGAATATACAATACTAAAAACCACTGAATTGTATTCTTTAAAAGGGTGACTATTCAGACATAGAAAACAAACTTGTTACCAAAGGGGAAGGGGGTCGGGGTGGAGAGGGATAAATCCAGAGTCTGGGATTAGCAGATACAAACTACTATATATAAAATAAACAACAAGGTCCTACTGTACAGCACAGGGAACTATATTCAATATCCTGTAATAAACCGTAATGGAAAAGAATATGAAAAAGAACATATATATATATATATATATATATATATATATGTATAACTGAGTCACTTTGCTGGACAGCAGAAACACATACAACACTGTAAATCAACTATACTTCAATTAAAGAAAAAGGAAAAGTTAAAAAAAAAAGGAAAAGTTAAAAAAAAAAAAAAGGAAAAGTAAAACCAGCAGGATATTTGAAAAAATGAAGTTTGAAAAAATTTTCAAAACCTAAAAACATTAAAATAAATAAATAAATAAAAGGGTGAATATACTGTTATGTAAATGATAGTTCAATTTCCCCCCAAAAAAAGAAGAGGCACTTTATTAGCAAATCAGGCTCTCACTGCTGTAACACCTTCATTAGATCAAACAACACTTCAGGAGAACAGGGTCTCTGATACTATATAGAGCAGGAAACCAATCATTTATAAATCTTTTTAAAATACCAGATTATTCTTAAGTTTAAAAAAAACCCCAAAACTATGAGTAAAACTGAGACAGGAGAGAAGTAAAGGAGACTGGCAGGAAGTATCTTGAAGGGTCGCGAAAACGCTCCTTTCAGCGGGAGACAGAAAATAGTAACTTGCGGGGACCCAGGAGACTCAAGTGTCCTAGTGTAAAACAGGTAAGGATTCTTCAAAATATCGTTCCTGCTGGTACAGATACCGCAGTGACCTGGGAAACAGAACAAAGCTCCCTTATACTTATTACGTGGTACCCATCTCTTATATACACTAAAGTGTCACTGGTTTATTTTTCCTATAAAGTTCATACAGCCTTAAGACACTCAACGCTATTTCTGTGCTAAATACTGTATTTACTACTGATGCCCTGAACCACAGAAATGTAAAGAGATCATCTAAAACTAGAGTACAGAATTTCAAGGAAACCTGTCCATAAAATCAAATCCAAAAACAACAACCCGGAAGATCACTACAGAACCGCGTGATTCCTTCACAGGCAGTGCTGGTCTCGATTTGCCCCCAAACAGGATGTCTGGCTACAATTAGAAGAAATCTGAGAAATGTGACCTCCTTAACATAAAAAAAGAAAAACAAAATGTTCAAGATACACAAGCATGTGAAAATCACTAGTCGTATGATAATTACGTTTATCACAAAAGCTGCTTCAAAACACACGATCCATCTTCAGCTACAGGGTGATGCTATGTACTTGTTCCTCGTAAGACAGAGTTGATCAGAGATACAAAGCTTTTATAGGAATTACTTCGTAGCAGACATGCAAATTTGACGTTTAATTTTACTGAACTGCTGATTCTGTACTTACTTGCTCTCTGGTAAACGCATAACTATGAGTTCTACTGAACAGGTCTAAGCAAAGAGAACGCCTCTTTTCACTCCACAGGAGTGCAGATGGGTCTTTGAGGAGTCCCTGCCCCGTTGTACAAAGGGAGGGCTCAGTCCTCTGGGTTCTCACAGGTACTATTTTCTGCCCCCCCGCCCCGCCCCGTCCCGAAAACAACACGTCAGCCTCATGCATGTTCTCTGGTTACATGGCTGTATACCTAACACGATTGAAAGGGAGAGACTAAAACACCTACTGGACGAACACTTCAGGGTGGGTCTGAAAGGGAGACTCCTGGATCAGGTCCTGCTTCTTGAATACTTCTGTAGAGTATCATTTTTTTTCCCACCCTGCCCTTTCCTTTATTGAATTTTCATACAATGAGCTTGCTATGACCATCACCGGATATACTAACAACAACAAAGAAGTTACAGCTGGATCCTGTATTAGTCTCAGCTGCAGCTGAAGTTCAAAAACGTTTAAAGCCAATAGGAAGGCGCTGAGGGAAGGGAGAAGAAAAGGACTCCTTCCTGGGAGTTGAAAGGTCTGCTCTTCCTCCAAGGTTCTGGCAGCAAAGGCATCTCTTCTGTATTATGTAAATATAGTTTGTCTTACTAAGTTTTCCAGTTCTAAAGTTCGTTTCTCTGTAAACCCATGGCCAAATATTAAAATAAAATCCTTACTGTGTTAAGCCAGATAACTAATCACCTCCACATGCGGGTAGGCCTAACCAGCCGCTGTGTATATTTGTTCCAAGTTCGCCCACGCACGTACTCCACTGACATCTGAGCTGCTTAGTAACTCCTTTTGGTCACCAATCTAATCCACATTTACCAAAGAACAAGAAAAATGAATGGGACTTTGACCCTGAATCAAGCAGATGATTTTAACATATTCATAATTTTAAAATGACATTAAAGAAACCAAAGCACTCCTCTCTTCTGTTCATATATGTAATCTAGACTGTAGGATTCAAGTAATGATATTAGGCAACCAGCCTGGACTCTTTAAAAAAGTCAGTCACTGGAAAAAACAATTTTTTTTGAGACTGAGGAGACATAACTAAATACAAGGTGTAAACCCTGATGAGAACCTAGATAGGTAAGAAAAATAGTTATAAAAGACATCTTGAGAACAAACTGGGGAAAGCAGAATTTGGACTACATGTGAAAGGATAGTATGGAATTACTATTAGTTCTCTTAAGTATGGTAATGGTTGTGTTTAAGTAGGAGAATGTCCTTAGGAAATGAACGCTGTTTAGTATTTACGGATAAAGGGTTATACTATATGTAACTTACTTTCAAACGGGTTAGCCAAAAAAAAAGTAGTACATATTAGAGATAAGGCAAATGTGGCAAAAATGCTAGCAATTAGGTTAAAGATACATGGGTACTCACTGCACTATTTCAACTCTTCTGTAGATTTGAAAATTTTCAAAATACCAAGTTGGAGGAGAAAAGAAACAATAATCATGCTGCCAATCATCAGTTACTCCTAAACCCAAACACAAAACACCTTCCAGTTCACTCTGCTGTGCTTCTAAGGGTGGGCAAGGGGCTGACTATGTTGACGACAAAAGGTTTTAAATGCCTGCTGTTTATTGGGGATTTCTGATACATTTTTCATTAAGTAACTTCACTTGGGTTTTTCAATGTCCATTTTACATATGGGAAGGTTGAAGCTCTAGGAGATTAAGTAATTTACACAATCAAGGCTAGAGGTACCACAGCTGCATATATTTGCTCAAAAATACGTCAACAACAAATAACAACCAGTTGAAATGTTTAAGCAAACCTCTCTGAGAGTCTCAGATTCTCAGAACAAACCACTAACATCACAGCCGACTATTTTCTGCCTTGAGCTGAGGAAACTGTCTGAAACATCCTTCGATGGCTGACCTGAGAGAGCAAACGGGCAAAAATTCTGAAATCGTAATTCCCAGAGATCACAAGGGGGAAGGGGGCCTCTCCACTCCCACGGGACTGAGGTTATCTGGGCAGGGGTAGCTGCGTGGTTCTCTCCGGCATGGTTCATCCCAACACAGCCCGCCAGGAGGAAGCACGGCCGAGGTCAAGGAAGGCCGTCCACCACAGCGCTGGACCATCCTGAGGCTCCCAGTTCCAGTAAATGGATGAAAGTAATGGTCTCTGAATGGAGGGGGGGGGGGCAGGAGGGACATGTTTAGGGACGTTAGGGGAGAAAAGCTTCAATAAAACATGCAGAAACGGTCTCATAAAATGAAGGGTTTACACTAAAAGACTCCCCTCTCTAGCACTGGGGGAAGATGACCAGGTTAGTTTTACCACCTGAGCTTGGCTTTTCATCTCTAACTAGTGAAAGCTGGACCGGCCCTGACTGTCAATGTACAACTCTTTAATTAAGGAAAAGGCTCTCCTGTCAAATCTGTTCCTGAAATCCCCAGTCACCGATGTGTCTCTTGACTGCTAAAACCAAGTTAAAACCGCCCGAGCCAAGCTCACGTTGACTAGAGAGCTTCCAGACATAGGGAGACAGCTGGGGCCAGCGACCAGCCAGCGAATGGGGCTGAGGATGTGCCCCCGACTCCGTACTGCTGGGCAGGCCTGCGCCACATTTGCAGGTGCAGACTTCTCTCTCAAGAGTGCAATTCTTTTTACTCTACTTCGAATTTTCACAGGTCAAAGAGAAAAGGGAGATAAGATTTCACATGCAGAAGTAGCCAGAAGACTTCTGCAAGCCTTTGTCATCTCTACATGCAGGAGGGTCTGCTCTTTGTCAGGATCATAACACTGGACAGGAAGAGATGAGAAGAGAAAGGCCTCAGACGCCCCTCCGCTGGAGGAGAAAAGGATGGAGGCCGTCCGAAGGTACCAGGGACTTAAATCCTAAAGCCAAATGTCTAAGTACTGATAGCAGCAGAGCCCAGGGGGAATATCTCTGCTTATGTTCTTTCCAGGTTAAAAAAATAATCATGTTGTGCACGTCCAGCCAAACTGCTGGGCATCTGTGAGGCAGAACCACCACAAGGGCTGCCGGAGGACGTGGGACACGCGCTCCGGATTCCTCTTGTGAGCGAGATTATCAACACCTAAAGACCAGCCTGACCCACAGGAAGGAGGGAAGAAGGCATGTGATGTTCTTTTGTCAAAATAAAAACATCATAGTAACCGTCTGTCTAGCACACAGCTTACCCACTATTTTAAATGAAAAGGCTAAGCTTTAGAAACATGTGACTTTGGGGAATCTACAGCAGATACTCTGTGATTCCTAGGGAAACGCAATGCTTGAGAAGAACAATTATCTAGCGTTAAGATTCTTGTTACACAGGCAATGAAAGGCGTCATTTTATCCTCAAGATGGTTCTTGCTCTCATGAGGGCATCACATACTGAATCAAAGTCTGCAGTCACTTGTCCTCCCACACTCGGGAAATACAGCCTCATCGTGTGAACAGGCCAAACATTTAAAAGTCACTGAAATCCTCCCATTTTCCCATACTCTAATACAAACAAAAATGAATTCATTTGCCTGTCTCAATTCAAAAAAATTTTAATCTAATTTTTGAAACTTGGAAAATGACATGCTTGATCATTTTATTTCCTCTCCAAAAAGAGCTAAAAGGAAGTCCTGTCTTCTAACAGAATATTAAATGGCCAATGCCTGCCACTTCCGATTACTGCATTTTAAAAAATATTTCTATGTTAAAATAAATGTAGTCATGGACCTCCCTGGTGGCTCAGTGGTTAAGAATCCACCTGCCAACGCAGGGGACACGGGTTCAAGCCCTGGTCCAGGAAGATCCCACATACTGTGGAGCAACTAAGCCCATGAGCCACAACTACTGAGCCTGTGCTCTAGAACCCATGAGCCACAACTACTGAGCCCATGTGCCATAGCTACTGAAGCCCAAGAGCTCTAGGGCCCAAGTGCCGCAACTACTGAGCCTGTGTGCTGCAACTACTGAAGCCCGCATGCCTAGAGCCCGTGCTCCGCAATGAGAAGCCACCGCAATGAGAAGCCCGCGCACCGCAACGAAGAGTAGCCCCCGCTCGCTGCAACTAGAGAAACCCCGGGTGCAGCAATGAAGACCCAACGCAGCAAAAATAAATATATAAATAAATAAATTTTAAAAAATAAAAATTTTATTTTTTTAAAAAAAAGAAAGAAATGTAGTCATAAGGATGTGCCAAATGAAACTGTTAATGGATTTACAAGCATGTGAAAATATATTTGGCTTTATTCAAAGTAGCAGACAGTGTTCATCTCAAAAAGAAAGTGTAACCTAGCTCAGTTCTTAAAGGGATAAATATATACACCCAGTGAACACGTGTGTCAGAGAGAAGAGGTTTCCTCTTGGCCCTCAATGGCCAAGATGAGATCCTTATTCTTAATAAATAAGAGAATGAAACCCGCCTACCACTCCAGCCAGTATCAGACAACCCCGCAGTCCTGGTTCCAGTCACTTCTCCTCAGCCCTGGAACAAGACAGGTATTTACAGTCACATAGGACAGGACACATGGAGACGCGGGGTTGGGGGGAGTTCCCCAGTGGGTGAAGCCCAGCATCTCCACCAAGGGTCCAGCAGATCATCCTCAGCGTGGGGGCCTGGAACTGGACGGACTTCAGGGACATCGTGAATGTACGTTGGCTACCTACCCAGGCCCAACAAAGGCCATCGTAAGAAGAGGAACTGTTTCTTCCCTGTGTATTTTTCCAAGAAGGAAGATACCCTTCCAAGAAGTCGGCCTGCTAACTGCCCTTCACAGCTCATTGGCCAGATTTAGCTTACACAGTCAATAAAGGAAAACGGGATTACCTCACCTGGTTTAGACCATTCAAGATTCACTTCCTCGTGGTGATAAGGTAGCTTTACAATGGACAGATTATCTGCACAAACAGGGCTGTCAAGCAAGGAAGGGAGGGAGGATGGATTTGTGATGGGAAGCACAAGGGCCTGCTACAGACTCGAATTCAGCCCTACCAAAGGCCAGCCTGCATGGCGGTGGGCAACAGAGAAACAAACCAGCTGACCGACCCTTCCCCTGCTGCCCCAAAATATCTAGATCCCGTTTTATGGTTTAAAATCAAGAGTTGTTATTTAAAAGTTACATTTTATAGAAAGGGAAACTTTTTTTAAGATTTTAAAAAGTCTATCAGCCACCCTAGCACTAAATTAACTATAGAAATAGCTAAATAGTGACTGTTTTAATGAAGCCTCATATTATAAAATTGTGGTTTTAAAGAACCTCCAGAATGTAAAATAAATGCAACCCAGATGTTCATGAAAAAAAATGAAAACAAGATTGTTTTTACTTCATAGCAACCAAATAGGTCAACCCACTTCCTCCTTCAGAGAATTCTCAGAGGACCACAAAACTCTACTAGAAGAGCATGTGTTTCATATGTATCTGTCCAAAGAAAAAGGAAACTCTGCTGTCCAAGATAAACGGAGAATATTATATGTTCCCATGAAAGTGAATTAGAAAACTGCAGTAAGGCTGTGTCTACATGTTGCCAAACATCTGGATGAAAACCGAAAAAAAGAATTCACTAATTAGCTAGATATTAGGAAATACTTTTCAATCATCATTAAAATGTCTGGCTTTATAGCAAACTGCCATTTTTATTTATTATTTACAGGAATAAGTTGTTCCAAAGAAGAGTACAGTGATTAAAAATAGCCCTGCTGCAAGTTTAAGATAGGAACCTACTTTCCCCTATTTGCACAGGGCGCCTGGTGACATCAAGTCAGCAGAAAGAGTAAATCTGCTCTATCAAAGTAAATCACAAAATACTCTTAGCCAACTAAATTGACTCAGGTGAGTCTTTTCTAATATTTACGGAATACTGAAAGATATTTACCCAAAATAAACGCTTGCTGAGTTGTCGCAGTCACGTTATAAAACACTACGGGATCTCATGTCTATTCTATCATGTCGACTGGGGGGCTGACATTAACTATAAAAAGTTTATGCTTGATTAACTTCAATATCAGGATGGAGAGTCATGTATTTTCTACTCTCATTTAAATGATTTACTATTTTCCCACAAATTCAAAATATTTAATATGCTTTATGCAGCTTTTAGGATACTTTGGTAAAACCTATTTTTTCATTTCATTTCACTTCAGAAGTTTCAATAATCCTCTACTACAAACTGATAAACCTGCTTCCCGAAGGATGTGCCAATAACCTTTAAAAGATAGTTTCTCTCTCCCAAAGTTATTTACACTAAGAGTGTGAGCGTGCAAACAGCATTACTATTCTAACTCATCTGATGAATTACTGTCGGTCCTCCATCAGAAGGACTTACTTGAGAAACGCTTAGCTGCAAAACAAACCCCCATTTCCCTCCCTAAGCTCCCCGCCACTCACCACGCCCCACGCTTTCCCTCTATTCTCACCACACTGCAAACTTGTAGGGAAGGGCCATGGCCTAGGCTTCTCCTTCGGCAAGGAAAAATCTCTTCCATTCACTCCTTATCCCTCTCCAGTCTAGCCTGCTCCCCACCTTTCACCAAACTTTTTATTTTAAAGACACCAAATCCTGTAGACACTTGTCCACCCTCATTTTAGTCCATCTCTCGGGAGCATTCAGCTGAGCTGAACACTCCCTCTTCTTAAAGCGCTCCTCCCCCCCTGCAATTCCACACAACCTTCAAGGTTTCCTCGACCTCACTGGTTACCCTTTCTTGGTCTCCTTTTCTGGGTTGTCTTCAGTCCTGGGATTTTTCTCCTCTCTCAACTCTCTCCCCTAAGTGATCTCTCACCCATTCCCATAAATTAGAAGAATTTAAATCTTCCCAATGTTTATCTCCTATCCAGACCATTCTTCTAAGCAGCAGACCACATAGCTAAGCATCTTCCTACCATCTCTACCAGGACATCTCACAAAGAAGTCCGATTTTAAACACCAAAACTGAATTCCTAAGATTCTGTTTCCAGTAAAAGCTGACCAGCTTGTTGCAGACAACCCTTCTGCCAAGAACAACTAAAAAGGCTGAGCAAATTATAAGAAACAACTGTCTGAAGGTATCAGAGAGCTACCAATGCAGTGAGAACCTAGGAGGCCAGGATCCCAGAGAGAAGGTGCAGAGAGATGAGCTCAATCATCTGAGCCACTTTTCTCCTCGAGACATTTGCCAATTCACAGCAGAAAGTCAAAGGCCAAGAAGCTAAGCAGAGACAAGTAGTTGAGAATAGAATATGAGGTCAACAGAATCTCCAGCAGTCTGATGGGACTGGGGGGACAAAATTAGAATTCAGGGGCTGCCAAGTAGAAGAGGCCCTGGTAAACACCCCAAGCTTTCAGCTGGGACCACCAAAGCGCTATACCCTGGGAGAAGGGTAAACCAGAGGCAGACCAACCCTCACAGTGTTAAAGTGATTACTTCCCCACCCTAACTGCCTGCCAGAAGCCTCTCTTGAAGAAGATAGTCTCAAACTACCTCTATAGTTTTTCATGCACATCGTCTAGAATTTAATTAAAGCTTAACAGGCAATCTAGAATCAAGATCACAGACTGAAAACCAAGGGTAAAACAGACAACTGAATATATTCACAGGATGTCCAAATATTGATGTTATCAGACACCAATAACTAATAAAGAAATTCACTAGACAAGACGAAAAATTTTAACAGAAAACTGGAATCTAATAAAAGAATCAAGAACACTGAAAAAAGCAATAACTGAAATTAAGAACTCAACAGATGGGCTTCCCTGGTGGCGCAGTGGTTGAGAGTCCGCCTGCCGATGCAGGGAACACGGGTTCGTGCCCGGGCGTGGGAAGATCCCACATGCCGCGGAGCAGCTGGGCCCGGGAGCCATGGCTGCTGAGCCTGCGCGTCTGGAGCCTGTGCTCCGCAACGGGAGAGGCCACAGCAGTGAGAGGCCCGCGGACCCCCAAAAAAAAAAAAAAAGAACTCAACAGATGGGCTTCCCTGGGGGCGCAGTGGTTGAGAGTCCGCCTGCCGATGCAGGGAACACGGGTTCGTGCCCGGGCGTGGGAAGATCCCACATGCCGCGGAGCAGCTGGGCCCGGGAGCCATGGCTGCTGAGCCTGCGCGTCTGGAGCCTGTGCTCCGCAACGGGAGAGGCCACAGCAGTGAGAGGCCCGCGGACCCCCAAAAAAAAAAAAAAAGAACTCAACAGATGGGCTTCCCTGGGGGCGCAGTGGTTGAGAGTCCGCCTGCCGATGCAGGGAACACGGGTTCGTGCCCGGGCGTGGGAAGATCCCACATGCCGCGGAGCAGCTGGGCCCGGGAGCCATGGCTGCTGAGCCTGCGCGTCTGGAGCCTGTGCTCCGCAACGGGAGAGGCCACAGCAGTGAGAGGCCCGCGGACCCCCAAAAAAAAAAAAAAAGAACTCAACAGATGGGCTTCCCTGGGGGCGCAGTGGTTGAGAGTCCGCCTGCCGATGCAGGGAACACGGGTTCGTGCCCGGGCGTGGGAAGATCCCACATGCCGCGGAGCAGCTGGGCCCGGGAGCCATGGCTGCTGAGCCTGCGCGTCTGGAGCCTGTGCTCCGCAACGGGAGAGGCCACAGCAGTGAGAGGCCCGCGGACCCCCAAAAAAAAAAAAAAAGAACTCAACAGATGGGCTTCCCTGGGGGCGCAGTGGTTGAGAGTCCGCCTGCCGATGCAGGGAACACGGGTTCGTGCCCGGGCGTGGGAAGATCCCACATGCCGCGGAGCAGCTGGGCCCGGGAGCCATGGCTGCTGAGCCTGCGCGTCTGGAGCCTGTGCTCCGCAACGGGAGAGGCCACAGCAGTGAGAGGCCCGCGGACCCCCAAAAAAAAAAAAAAAGAACTCAACAGATGGGCTTCCCTGGGGGCGCAGTGGTTGAGAGTCCGCCTGCCGATGCAGGGAACACGGGTTCGTGCCCGGGCGTGGGAAGATCCCACATGCCGCGGAGCAGCTGGGCCCGGGAGCCATGGCTGCTGAGCCTGCGCGTCTGGAGCCTGTGCTCCGCAACGGGAGAGGCCACAGCAGTGAGAGGCCCGCGGACCCCCAAAAAAAAAAAAAAAGAACTCAACAGATGGGCTTCCCTGGGGGCGCAGTGGTTGAGAGTCCGCCTGCCGATGCAGGGAACACGGGTTCGTGCCCGGGCGTGGGAAGATCCCACATGCCGCGGAGCAGCTGGGCCCGGGAGCCATGGCTGCTGAGCCTGCGCGTCTGGAGCCTGTGCTCCGCAACGGGAGAGGCCACAGCAGTGAGAGGCCCGCGGACCCCCAAAAAAAAAAAAAAAGAACTCAACAGATGGGCTTCCCTGGGGGCGCAGTGGTTGAGAGTCCGCCTGCCGATGCAGGGAACACGGGTTCGTGCCCGGGCGTGGGAAGATCCCACATGCCGCGGAGCAGCTGGGCCCGGGAGCCATGGCTGCTGAGCCTGCGCGTCTGGAGCCTGTGCTCCGCAACGGGAGAGGCCACAGCAGTGAGAGGCCCGCGGACCCCCAAAAAAAAAAAAAAAGAACTCAACAGATGGGCTTCCCTGGGGGCGCAGTGGTTGAGAGTCCGCCTGCCGATGCAGGGAACACGGGTTCGTGCCCGGGCGTGGGAAGATCCCACATGCCGCGGAGCAGCTGGGCCCGGGAGCCATGGCTGCTGAGCCTGCGCGTCTGGAGCCTGTGCTCCGCAACGGGAGAGGCCACAGCAGTGAGAGGCCCGCGGACCCCCAAAAAAAAAAAAAAAGAACTCAACAGATGGGCTTCCCTGGGGGCGCAGTGGTTGAGAGTCCGCCTGCCGATGCAGGGAACACGGGTTCGTGCCCGGGCGTGGGAAGATCCCACATGCCGCGGAGCAGCTGGGCCCGGGAGCCATGGCTGCTGAGCCTGCGCGTCTGGAGCCTGTGCTCCGCAACGGGAGAGGCCACAGCAGTGAGAGGCCCGCGGACCCCCAAAAAAAAAAAAAAAGAACTCAACAGATGGGCTTCCCTGGGGGCGCAGTGGTTGAGAGTCCGCCTGCCGATGCAGGGAACACGGGTTCGTGCCCGGGCGTGGGAAGATCCCACATGCCGCGGAGCAGCTGGGCCCGGGAGCCATGGCTGCTGAGCCTGCGCGTCTGGAGCCTGTGCTCCGCAACGGGAGAGGCCACAGCAGTGAGAGGCCCGCGGACCCCCAAAAAAAAAAAAAAAGAACTCAACAGATGGGCTTCCCTGGGGGCGCAGTGGTTGAGAGTCCGCCTGCCGATGCAGGGAACACGGGTTCGTGCCCGGGCGTGGGAAGATCCCACATGCCGCGGAGCAGCTGGGCCCGGGAGCCATGGCTGCTGAGCCTGCGCGTCTGGAGCCTGTGCTCCGCAACGGGAGAGGCCACAGCAGTGAGAGGCCCGCGGACCCCCAAAAAAAAAAAAAAAGAACTCAACAGATGGGCTTCCCTGGGGGCGCAGTGGTTGAGAGTCCGCCTGCCGATGCAGGGAACACGGGTTCGTGCCCGGGCGTGGGAAGATCCCACATGCCGCGGAGCAGCTGGGCCCGGGAGCCATGGCTGCTGAGCCTGCGCGTCTGGAGCCTGTGCTCCGCAACGGGAGAGGCCACAGCAGTGAGAGGCCCGCGGACCCCCAAAAAAAAAAAAAAAAAAGAACTCAACAGATGGGTTTAAAAGCAGATTAGATAGAGATGAAGAAAGGATTGATGCACTGGAATGTAGATCAGGGGAAAATATACAGAATGAAGCATGGAGAGATCAAAAGGATGAGAATGGAAGTCGAAGAGATATACAGGACACAATGAAAAGGTAATTAGTGTCCCAGAGGAGAAGTGACAGGAAATGCAGCCAAAGTAGTAAATGTAGAGATAGTGGCTAAGAGTTCTCCAAATCTAATTTAAGATTAAGTCTTGGGGCTTCCCTGGTGGCGCAGTGGTTGAGAGTCCGCCTGCCGACGCAGGGGACACGGGTTCGTGCCCCGGTCCGGGAAGATCCCACATGCCGCGGAGCAGCTGTGCCCGTGAGCCATGGCCACTGAGCCTGCATGTCCAGAGCCTGTGCACCGCAATGGGAGAGGCCACAGTAGTGAGAGGCCCGCGTACCGCAAAAAAAAAAAAAAAAAAAAAAAAACCCACCAATCTCAATAAGAATGAATTCAAAGAAAACCACATCTGGACACTTTACAATAACACAGCTAAAAACCAAAGGCAAGAGAAAAATATATTTTTTTAAAGGTTTCTGTGTGTGTGTGTGTGTGTGTGTGTGTGTGTGTGTGTGTGTGAGATGTGGACCATTTTTAAAGTCTTTATTGAACTTGTTACAATACTGCTTCTGTTTTATGTTTTAGTTTTTTTGGCCGCGAGGCATGTGGGATCTTAGCTCCACAACCAGGGATCGAACCCGCACCCCCTGCATTGGGAGGAGAAGTCTTAACCACTGGACCGCCAGGGAAGTCCTGAGAAAAATCTTAAAAGCAGCCAAAGGGGAGGAGAAAGACACACTATCTTCAACAGGACAAGACTGATACAGCTGATTTCTCAACAGCAGCGATGGAAGCCAGAAGGGAATGACCTGACACATCAAAGCACCACAAGGAATTAACCTGCTAACCTACAACTGTACACCCAGGGAAAATGTCTTTCAAAAGTGAGGACAAAATAATGACATCTTCAACAAAAAAACAAATGAGCCCTCCAAATGGTTTTCTCTCAAGACTCCCCTTCTCCTGAAGCAGCACCACCCACAGTCACGTGAGCCAGAAACCTAGGAGTCATCTCTGATTCCTGCAGTTCCTTCGCCTTTAACCTCCCAGCTGTCAATATGCCCATTTGATCCTCCAAGATACATCTAGCAAAGCAATGCAAATTATAACAGTACATCATTTCCTACCCAGGAGATAGGCAAACACTTAAAAGTCTGACAAATGCCAAGAGCTGATTACGATGCTGATAATACACCTAGTGAGAAATCAACCTGCCAGCATCTGGCGAAACAGAGAGCACACCTATAACCCACAACTGCGATTCTAGAGAGATACTCAAGAGAAACTTTCACAGTTTGTAAAAGGAGAGGAGCCTTGGTATTTTTTGCAACAATGTACAATCAACATAACAGTCCAAGGCAGGACAAGAAAAATAAAACGTTATGGCAGTTAAAAGAAACAAACAGGGTCTCTACATAATAATATGGATAACCTCAAACACAAGCTGCAGAACATTACACAGAGTATGATGCCATTTTTTGATAATTTTTTAAACAAACCAAAAAGAGATCCATATATTGCTTACAGACACACACACATACACATTCCAGTATGAAAACTATTCCAGAGGGCCCACATCACGTTCATCATGGTTGCCTTTAGGAAATACAAAAGACAGGAAGGGGAAGAGGACCAGAAGCGCTCGACAGGAGCGAGCCCCATTTTACTCAGTGCTTATTAACAAGTATTCACTGAAGGCCTATTCCACACGACGTCTCAGGTCTTGGAGACACAGCAGTGGTTCAAAGCAGATGCTATTCCTTCTTTCACAGAACTTACATTCTAAGAGAGAAGAGACGAACGATGAACAGGTGTGCAGCAGATGAGGAGTGCTAAGAGCGAAGAGGAAAGATGAGGCTGGGGACAGCGGGGTGCTACTTGAGACAGGCTGGTGGACGAAGGCTTCTGTGGCAGGGAGACGTGCGAGCAGAAACCTGAAGGGAGCAAAGCAAGCAGATACCTAAGGGGAAATCACCGTGGGCAGAGCAAGTGCCAAGGCAGGGAGTCAGGGCAGCGCTTGGCAAGTTCACCGAACAGCAAGGAGACCAGCATGGTGACAAAAGTGAGGGAAACTATCAGAGACCACAGGGGACTAGAACAGGGGCAAGGACAGCCCCAAGGTGAGAACATTTTTTTATGTTTTTAAGGGGTTATCAAGAAGAGTGTGTGAGAGCCCAAGTGTGGCCCACACAGCTGAGAACATCTGCTGTCGGGCCTTCTTACAGGAAAAGTGTGTAGGCCCCTGGCCTAGAGCACAGGGACCCGACACTGCAGGCAGCAGGGGACTCTGAGTGTGCCAAGGACGGTGCCGACTTGGAGAGGAGTGACACGACCTCTGCTTTAGAGAGACTGCTCTGGCTGCTGTGTGGACAAGGGCAGCGGCAACGAGAATGCTGGACGGCTAAGGCAAAGGAAGTGGAAGACCGCACCAAAATCTGGGCCTGAACGATGCTGCCAGGCGCTAGGATGGAGACACTTACCTGAGATGCTTTCATTAGTTTTTGTAAAGACCTTAAACGATGGGACAGAACATTAACAGCCACTACATGGATTCTGAGTAATGGGAACGTGTTTGTTTCATTGCTTTCTGTACTTTTCCGTGAGTTTTTATATAGGTTTGTCCTACACCAGTCTTTCCCTTCACTCTTGCCACCCCCCGCAATCCACCTCGCCCCTATAACTCCCACCCGAACCCCTCCTCCCTGGCGCCTATCCCCACGTCCTCTCTTCCCCTCCTCCACTCTGTTCCCCACTCGGTAGCCGAGGACACTCTCCTTACAAGGCAGGGTGTCCAATGCTTGAGAACATGGCCTCTGAAGCCAGGACGCCTGGGTTCAAAGCTCGGCTCCACTACTTACTAGCTGTAAGCTACTTGGCTTCCCTGTGCCTCAGCTGTCCACTGTCATCCGTAAATGGTGCTCATGTTATTGCGAAAAGTAAATAGGTTAAGATCCGTAAAGCAGGCGGGGCAGAACTGGACACAGAGACCACTGTGTAAATATTAGCTACAATTACTTAAACATAAATCGAATGTCATCCCGCAGTTTAAAACCCTTCATTGGCTTCACGTACTTAGAATAAAATGTAAATTCCTTACCTACTCAAACTGCCTGAAGCGTCCCGGTTCACTGCTGGCTCAGACCACACACAGCAGCTTTCAGCCCTCTGGAGGCGCTCTGCTTCCCCAAGCCCCGGGCCCAGCCTCTGCCTGGTCCTCGACCCCTTTAGGTCACACCTGAAAGAGTTTTCCCTCCAAGAGGCCTCCCCCGGCTACGGGCCCTACCTACCCCTCCCACCACAGGCCCCCAACTCTCCCCTCAACCCCTTGTTGATTTCCTTTCACACATCAGCATAATTTGCAATGACTTTATACATCTGTTTACATTTTTCTTCAGTCTCCCGTCTAAACAAAAGCTCCAGGAACGCAGGAAATTCATCTGCTTTATTCACTGTATTCACCCTTCCGCCAAGCACAGGACCTGGCATTTGGTCGGGATGCTATCAATATTTGTTGAATAAATAAATGTTCTAGAAAACAATACGCTCTAAGCATACCCTAAAAGCACCTATCATGTCACTTTTTAAACATTCAAAAGAAAGCAGTTGGGCTTCCCTAGTGGCGCAGTGGTTGAGAGTCCGCCTGCCGATGCAGGGGCCACGGGTTCGTGCCCCGGTCCGGGAGGATCCCACACGCCGTGGAGCAGCTGGGCCCGTGAGCCATGGCCGCTGAGCCTGTGCGTCCGGAGCCTGTGCTCCACAACAGGAGAGCCCACAACAGTGAGAGGCCCGCGTACAGCAAAAAAAAAAAAAAAAAAAAAAAAAAAAAAAAAAAGCAGTTAACTTCCTATGCAGACTGAAAAAATAATTTATTTTATAACTTTCTACATGTTACATTGATTTTTTTAATATACAAAAACTCCAAAAATATCGAATCACTTTGTTGTACACCTAAAACATAACATTGTAAATCAACTATAACTCAATTTTTAAAATTCTCTCAAAAAGGATGTTTTCATACTATTTTTCTGTGAAACTGGTTTCCAGTTTGGCAAACAGTGGAGACGGACAAGCTTTTCTGAATTGCAAAATATAAAAAGGCATAAAGCGAAGTTTCCTGGGCACTGACATTCCCCATCTGCTTGGTTCCCATCACCCTCCCCAACAGGTAACCATTGTTATTAGTTCCTTGCTTAGCCTTCCAGAGAATTTTCATGCATATGTAACCACTTCCTTTTTTTCTTTTTAACAGAAATGGTAACAAACAGTGCACGTTTGCCTACACTTTGCTTCTGTAACTTAGTAAAATATTTCGGAAACCTCTGCCTATTAGTTCATAAGGAGCCTCCTCATTCCTTTACACAGACTCACGACTTCAATCGCCATATGCGGGTACATAACATGCAGTGAACACTCGGGTTATTCTCCACCTTTTACTATTACAAACAAGGCAGTGAATACTCTTGTACCTACGGTATCTCAGGCATGTAGAAATATACCTACACGTTAAATTCCTAGAACTGCTATTGCTGCGTCAAAGGATGTACCTGCTTGTAATTTTAAAAGCTGCTGCCCAAGGCACCTGTATCTATCGGGGTCCAACCAGAGAAACAGAAGGCCCTCAAGGGGCTGAAGCAGAGGGAATTTAAAACAAGGAATTGGTTACACATACAATAGAAAAGCTGAGAATCATACAGGAAATGGTAAGACAATGCAGAGATTAACAAGAGGAACAAGCTGCTACCACCTCTAAACTGGAGGGTCACAGGGAGGAGGTCCTTCCAAAGCTCGGGGGCTCGGTCAACAGGCAGGAGCTGGAGCCAAAAGGAGACCAACCGCCAGACACAGGCTGAAGGCAGAATGCAAGCGAAGACGATAACCTGGCCTCTCCCTTCCTCCTGCCATCCAATCACCCACCAGCGGCTCCCACTGGCCACACCCAGCCCCAAGCCAGCCGACCCAGGCTCTGGGAAATGTCCCTCTACAGGCGAAGGGCAAGCAATGGATCCAAGCCAACCAAGCACAGGCTGGCGCAGCCTCCTTAAGAGTGGTAACTAATTTACACTCCCATCGCCCAGATGGTTTCAAATGTAGGGGTTATCGCTTGCCTGACAGGCAAAATCTGGGATCTCAGCCTGGCCTTAATTTATATTAACTTTATTGGGTGAGGGAGCAGCTCTTCACGTGAAGCACAGGCTTACGTCTCAGCTATGCTGATTGGAGTGGTGGGGGAGTGCAGGAGGGAGGGGAAATCAGTAAAGTTATTCACCTCATCTGCCACAGATGGTCCGTTCAGGAAGTTCAATCACACAGACTCCCAAACTGAGCATTAGGATGATGGCAATGAACCAAACTAGCCAGTCACCTTCCAAGTAGAGACATATCTCAAGAACTGTTCTAGAAAAACTGAAAGGCAACAAGGCCCCAAAGGAATGAAAGATACCTTAACTACACTCAGCACACATTATAAATAAGTGTGTTCTTGTAATCTAGTACCCCCCATGTGTTCCTCCTTAGAACTGCCTTCCAGCCATTCCTACCACCACCCTCTCTCTTTATCCTACAGTTAAAGAACAAACAGTAATACCCCGGACAAAAACTTAAAAGTATCAAAACAGCAAGCAGGAATCATTTTCTGAAGTCTTCTAACCGGACCAACACATTAGCAAAAAAGATATTTTAATTCTTTTGCCCCTGGCATAACTACTGTTTGAATAGATTATTTACCCTCTCTGGTAAACAAGCTGAAACTGACTTCCCCATATACAGTTCAAAGTTCTGTACTACACTCTAAAAATATACCCAAAAAAGTTATGTTTTGCAAATGACTGGCAAGCGAAACTATTCTTTCGAAGGGCTGAACTTTATTTTTAAAAACATGAATTTTAAAGCAAAGCATTTTTAGAAATCTAAATGGTGATAAAAACTAATGAACCATAAAGAAGTATGTTAACTTCAAAACTTCCATCAATCAAGAGTTAAATATAAGCACATCAAATTTATATGACAAGCACTATATGACTCTTCTTTCAAAACGCTTAAGATTTCCATCTATTCAAAAGCACACTTACTCTAAGAATGCCAAACATTTTAAAGTGTCCTCCATAAGGCAAGGAAGAAAGAATTTAATAAACCATATCAATAAAGCTTAATGAGGCAGGGACATTTTAGTAGATAATCAATAAATATCTGTTCATTGTTGACTGTTCCAGTGAAGTGAATTAAATGATACATTAAAAACAATCATACCCTTTTTCCCACTGCAGGGTAATTTTTTTTTTGGAAGAGATGATTTTATATAATTTCAAACATTCAGAAAAGTTCCAAGAATTGTACAATGAATATCAATATACCCTTGACCCAGATACACCAAGTATTTACATTTTGCCCCACATGTTTATCGTTCTGTCTCTATTTTTTTCATGTGTGTGAACATTTTTTTCTGAACCACCTGAGAGTAAGCTGAGGCACTGCACTTCTTTATACCTTAATAATTCAGTGTGTATTTCCTAAGAAAAGGAATATTTTCTCTATTTTTATTATCAAAACCCAGAAATTTAATATTGATACAATACCATTATCTGATCTATTGCCTATTCAAATTTTATCAATTGTCTTATTAGGGTAAATTTTTTAAGTTTTTTTTTCCAAATTTGAAAGTAATATATATCATTCCAGAAACTTGGAAAATATAAAAACCGAGAAAATAAAACATCCATAATATCAGCAGTTTTTACATTGTTTAGACCATAATATATAAAACTGCTTATTTTTAATGGTTGGAAAATATTTCATCCAGTAAACTTCCCATAATTTACCTCACCAGTCTCCTATTAGGCACTGTAGTTTCCAATTTTCTATTATAAATAACGTTAATGCACAGCTCCTGTGCATGAGATTTTTTTCTTTTTTTTAATCTCAGGATTGTATTCCCAGAAGAGCTATATTAGCCCAAAGAAAGTCTTGATACTTTGGAGATGTAATACTGTCCTTCGCTATAATATGCAAGATCTATACTGGCTTCCTTTTTTCATCTTTATACCTGCTTTTACCTTCAAGTTTTCTACATTCCTTAACGGACAGAGTCCAAAACTCCTTCAAAAGAAATCACCAAGCCAGCCAGCTGCCTGGACTCGAATGTCAAACGTTTAAATATTACAGTTGTTTGTCTTTGTCTTCTAAAAAGGAGACACTTGTCTGCCGGTGCTGTTACCCCAATTTTGACAGGCAGCAAGCACCGCGTCCACGGAGAATCCATCACTTACATTCTTCAGACAGCAGCCTGGCTGGAGGAGGGTGTGCACCTGGGCTCCTCCTTTCCACAGAACTTTCCGTCAAAACAACACACCCACTCGGTGCCACAGTGCTACCCCTAGCTTCAACTATGAGAACTGAACTCGACAAATGCCAGGATTCGGGTGAACTTCCCCGCATCCCAGCCCCACCGCTTCTTGGGGCGCAAACATTTCCCCCGGAGCAGCACTTAAATGCTAGAAGGTACCTTGATTAACCACTTCATCCTGAAGCGTTCAACACTGCTGATTCTTACAGGCAGCTGCTCCGCAGCCTGTAATTAAGATTTTTTTTTTCCAAAATGCTCCCTTATTACAAGGGATTCTGATGATTCCGTCTGTCAGCATAAAGGAGATCTTTAGCAAAAACAGAGAGAGATCCTTAACTTTGGGTGTTCCTGTAAAACAGGGGTATTAACCCTTTGCTTCCCAAGCCAACGACCCCACTCCATCCACAGACACTACACAGACACGTTATTCGCTTTTAAAGGCGTAATTCGCATCATGACACAACGGTAATCTGTATTCCACCAAATAATTTACAACAAACGCGAATCTTCTAGCAAGAGGTGACCGAGCGTCAGAGGGACAGCTTGGTTTTCTGGTCTCACCTCCGGGCGGGCTGCAGCTCCTGACTCCGACCCCTCGGCTCCTCTGACTTTTTTTAAATTTATTTTTGGCTCACTCCGTAACGTTCCCCTATTTCATAAAATGCGTGCGCTCTAGCTGCCCCCTCCTCATTTAACGATCCCACTGACCACTTCTGACCTAAAGCCAAGAAAACTGTCACGACGTTCAACCCTCTCCCCCCAGCCGCCCTTCTTGGACCCGGAGGATCCCCAACTCAAAACTTTGCCATCACGGTTTCCCGTGGACTCCCCGCTTCCCACCACCTGAGAGAAGACGCGGGGAGGGTCGTCACCGACGGTTGGGCTCCGGAGGGCGTGAGAGCGCAGAAGGTCGCCCCCAAGGTCCCCCGCCTGCGGAAAGCGACCCCCGAACCCCGACCCGAGCCTCCGGGAGGCCCCGGCCGGCGGGCAGCCCAGGCCTCGTCCCAGGCCCTCGCCCGGGCTCCGCGACGACCCCGCCTCGGGGCCCCCGGACCCCCGCCTCGGGCCCC
>NW_006774127.1:3273443-3275388 GCF_000442215.2 Lipotes vexillifer
CCCGCAGCCGGCGAGCCCGGGGCCAGCGGGCGAGGGGCCGCGGGTGCGGAGCGCGCGGGCGGCCGTGCAGCTCCAGCAGCGCGCGGACCCGGTCGCTGCCCGGGCCTCCTCCCGCGGGGCGGGGCGCTCGCCGCTCGCCGCTCGGCGCCGCCGTCACGTGGCGCGCAGGCCCCGCCCCCGGCTGCGATGGGCGTGGCCTGATGCCGCGCGGCCCCGCCTGCGGGAACCCGCCCGGACCCCTCGTGAACGCGCTCGGCCCCGCCCGGAGCCCCGCGAGGGTGAGAGGGGGCCCTCCGGGGGCGAAGCGGGCGTGCACACCCGGCCCCGCCCCGCCTTCGAGCAGCCTTGGGACTGACGTGGGGTCCGGGGCAGGCGAATGCCCAGTCTACGAAACACGGCGGCGGGAGGTCCTCCTCGCACGTGCACCCAGGTTAAAAAGATCAAGAAACGTATTTAAAAGTCAAGCCTTCGCCCTTCGGCCCGAGAAATTTTACAGTAATTCCAGCCTTCCCGCTTTCTGGTGTAGAATGGAGGCTCTCCTTTCCTGGAGATGAGTGCACTTCAACAAAGTGTAAAGCTTGTAAATAAACGTTATCATGAGGTTGGAACCGAATCCCCAGCCGGCACACCTCGGGCTCACCCTCAGAGGGCTTTGTAGGGTTGGCCCGTCTGGCCCCAGTCGCTCCTGCGCTTTCTCTCCCGTCTCTCTTGGAAAGCTGCCAGCTGCCCTGGATTTATGATGCAGAAGGAGCTCTGAATTCAATTTCTCGTGGGCACAGCCGAGGTCCTCAGCACAGGCCCCCTGGGGAGAAAGCCTCAGCCCGCCCCTGCCCCATATCTTCCCCGGATCTCCTTTTCCACTCCACATCTTGCTTCCAGTAACTCCTCCTGAACCATTGAATGGGGCCCCTCCCAAGCTTTTCTGTTCAATTTGCTGGAACTAAATTGTATTAAAGAAAAGGAAACATTGTAATGGAGGAGATAATTCATTTCTAATATAATTTTCCAGCAAGTGTTTTATATTTACAAATGGAGCATTGAGTTGAAGGAACTTTCTGCTGTCATTTATCAAAATGGACATTTTTCACTTTTTTGTTCAAGGTTGTGGGATGATTCCAAAGAGTGCAATCTCCTAATAATCTCAAACACCCAGCATTCTGGTGCTGCTCAAGCCTCCCGGCACACTTCTGGGGGAGATAAGACCTGTGGCAGCTGATGTGACAAATATACAACAGAAAAGGGGTCTAGGCATCAGGAGACATAGGTTTGCGTCCCAGCCCACAGACTTGGCTTCCTGGTCTTGTTCCTGTGGGCTTAGTTATCTTGGAGATAACAGCGTAGTTACTGCGAAAAATGACAGCATACTTTGAACTTGATAATGTGACATGTGGAGCTTTGAACTCAGTGATACTATCAATTTTAACTGCTTTTAAATGTCAACTCCTAATTCTTAGGTTTCTTAGAGTGTGATCCATAGATGCTTCTCTCAAAGTTTGAGTCTGAAAATTGCTTCTCTCATCTCCACCCAAGCTCATTTCCATCAGAATCAGCCATAGCCCAGTTATTTGTAAGCAGGGTATTATATTATCCCCACAGCTAAGCCAGGGCCTCCATTTCGACAAAGCCTGCAAAAAGTGTTGGGAGAATAAAGGCTCAGATTATAAGCCTTTATTTCTGCACTTGAATGGCGTAATTGGAAGACTTAAAAACCTTCAGTATGCGAAGGAATTAATATCTAATAGAAAAATTAGATTTTTGGGAAAAGAGCTGCTTTCCAGTACCTCTTAAATGCCACCAAGATAGCAGGTATCTAATCTGCTCACATGCAGGTTGGCCCTACATAGGAACATTAAGTATCCTAATTATCCACTAAGATAGGCACTCGCTTTATGCCCATCTCTGTGTTACTCGGATGTTGAAAGCTTTATAAGTGAATCTGTAGGGA
>NW_006774127.1:3275445-3287083 GCF_000442215.2 Lipotes vexillifer
TAAGTGAATCGGTAGGGAAAACAATTCATGCAGCAGATACCACTCCAAGTGTTAAACCCAAAACCTTGTTGCAATCATTCCATCAGACAATACGTATTTAGGGACCTGCTGTGTTTCAAGCACTGTCCCAGGTGCTGGGAATATGATGATGAAAAAGATAGATTCAGTTCCTGTCCTCAAGGGACATATGGCCTAGAAGGAATACAGCCATTAAGCATATAATTACTCAAATAATTATTTAATTGAAAATTTGGTGTCCTATCCTATTTATAGACTTTCTCACAGTGTTTGCTGTTTCCTGTCTATTGGCTTTGCAGCCTTGAAACTCCTTCAGACCAAAACTGTAGTCTGTATGTATTTTGTCTCTGTGATCCACTGCAGGGCCTGGCCATATCAAAGAAATGTAGAAAGCAACAGTTTTTGCTTGAACTGGACGTATTTGGTATTGCTGCTGGAACAGGGCAAGCAAAAGTGAGAGACATCTTGAAAACATGTTGAAAGCCATTTATCAGCCCTTTGACCACTGCAGAAATAGTTTAAGAAATCAAGAATGGGCACACATTCTGGAAAGGTCAGAGGACTTCTCCTTTGTATATTCATCTCCATCCTCCAAGTGGAAGTCTATGAAATTGGACAGAAGTGTCCTCGCCCAGCACTAAGGTCACAATTGCCAAAACCCTGCCAAGGCCAGTTTCTTCGCACTCAGTCAGAAAGAGGCTGCCCACGCAGCCTACACAGAGCAGTTCCCGTCCCCTCTGATACTGATCAAGAAATGCAGAGACAGCAGTGACTGTCAGGAGATGGAAACCTCAACTAATCCATTACATCTGCTCAGGGGTCTCTGGTCCAGTCTGGGAAAGGCACACACAGCATCCAGCTCACTGCTGGCTCACGGTCATGAAAGGAGAGCAATGCTTTCTGAAATCTAATTTCATCTAGGAAAGAAAACGTCTCATTGGAATCGAGATGATCTTGTGCAGACTAGCATTCTCCGCTCTGCCCAGGCAAACAGCGGGGGTCCAACTGTCAAGTCACATCCTCATTAAATTTTCAAAAGCCCAGACATCATGTCCTTCACAGCGTCCATCTCCCTTTCCAATCGTTCAGTGCAGTCTACCTTGGTCTTATTCTCTCCCCCCTGGAATCCACACAATTGACAACAGTTCTCTGGCCTCAGATTACCAAGGGCAGCTTAACTCCTTTTAGATTGATTAGTCACTTGCATTTTTTCAAGAACAAAGGCGGTCAAATTTCTCAGTAGTGGTAAACTTGGGAAAAAAATAACTTGGCCACCATTTCAAGCTATTACTTTGGAAGAAAGGCGTTTCACATACCCACTCAAGGCAGCGTGGATATGAAGTTATCAAATGCAAAGTGTCTTCTGTAGTAATAAAAAGCTGTGTTATTTTTATCTCCTTCTTCATTTTTATAGGATGTCCCTGATCTACTAAAAACAAAAACAAACAAAAATTTTAATTTAAAAAGGTCCCCTTCAGATGTTGGTCACAGTCTGCTGTGTGCAGCTTAAACTCATCAGGAAAATCCATCCCCGGGTGCAGAGTGGACTATCGGACAGGCGATTAAAAAGGAAAACAATGTGAAAATGACAAACGTTAGTACATGGAACATCTGTCTGTAATCACTGTCCTCTGAATAGAAACTGTGCTCTTGCCAGCAATCAAGTGACAGAACAACACCCATCACAGACCGAGAGCCTAACTGTGCCCAAGCAAAGGTGAGTCTGCAATTTGACTGGTAGGATGGCAAAAGCCAGCCATGAATTCCAGTCATTCACTGACTTTGCCAAAAGGCCACATAATGCCCAGTAAGGTCATTAGGTTCCCAGCCACGATGCATCACAGCACACCACCTCTGCTAACTGGATACTGCAAGCTCTAAAGTCATACAGCCCACGTACTTTGAGTTCTTGGCTGTGTGACCTTGGGCAAATCGCTTCACCTCTCTGTGCCCTAGTTTCTGCAGCTGAAATGGAACCAACAACGACTCTGCCCCATATGGGTACTCTGAGAACTAGAACTAGATGCTATCATATACCAACAGTGTGTGGCACACAGTAAGTGCTCAATCAATGCTCATCATTGTTATGCACAGAGGCAGAAAGCTTCTCTTTCACAAGCCAGACAGGATGCATGAGACACGATAGGGAGGCAAAGCTGAATCTTAGTAAGGGCTCCCCGCCTTCACGGCTACCTTCTAACTGCTGTGTTTTCCTCCAAGTCTGTCTTCTGGAACATACCTTGCCACACTCCACGCCCTCTGCTTGTGAATTGTCCCACACTTCATACCTCATTAGTCCTCTAAAGAACTAGGTTCTTAGGGCCATGGTCACATGCATGCAGCTCCACAGGGGAATCTGGGGACTCTGTGCCCCTCCCTTGATGTTACTTTATTCATTCGAAACCTGCTTCTTAGCTCCCCCACCACGCAGGCCCTGGGGATTCAACAAGAGCCAGCAGTCAATGACGTTTAATGAGGCCCCATCAGACCTCAGCATCCAGACAGACAATAACAGCCCCAGAAACCTTCACCACACACCCCCTTGCAGCTGCCAAGTTTCCTTTTCTTAGGCAAAATAGAGGGGAAAGGTCTGGCATGCACACCCCACTCAAATACTCCTCCCTCAATAATAGATTAATCATACCTGTTTAATTTGTACAGATCTTCTGTTTGGTCAATACATTTTTAGCATTTAATAAATGTATTAAAATTCATCACTGAGGTTTCGAATACATAAACACACTATTGAGGACCCCTATTCACTGGAATAGAAACAATGCAAGTGATTGCTTGTCTTTCCATCATGTTGCCCAATGACACAATATTAAATCTCTCTTTCCCCTCCTTTAACAACATACAGGGCAGATTCTGACCATCCTGATCACTTTTGTTGTTAAAAATAATGTAGCTTAGACAGACTTCTGATTCCAAAAATATGGAGTTGATGTACTTTTTCCTATTCCTCCCGCTAAGTACAACTAAAATTCATGGACATTATACAAGAAGACTTGGAAAGATGAGGGCAGAAGGACTAGGAACATCGGGAACCAAGGAACAACATGGTGGTGAGTTCCTTGAGTTTTCTTTTTGCCTCAGAGATCCCAGACTTGATGCTGGAGAAGCCAGAAACCCAGACACACCAACTGGTGCAAAGAAGGAAAAACTACAACAAAAGCCTCCTCTCTCTAGTCGAAGGATCAGGAAAGGTACAGCCTAACAAGACAGAAAACTTTTGGATAATAAGTTTCTACTCCACTGCAGCCAGCCCCACTCCCACCAAAATCAGCAAAAGGCTGAGAGAGGAGCCTAGCTCTCCACTCTCTTCAAGCTGAAAGGAGGTAGCCCAAACCAATGCTCCCTCTCCAAGGTTGGTATTGGAGAAAGTCAAGTAGGGGACCCAGACTTTCACTCCAGCCAGGCAGTAATGAGACCCTCTCTCGCTCTCCACTGGGGTGGTGTCAGAGAAGGTCTGGGGAGCATCAGGACTTTGACCACCCTCAGCAGTGACAAGGCCCCCTGTCGCCCATGGTACCAGTGGAGGCCATGGGTAGCAGGGATAAAGCACCCCAGCCTCTCCCAGCTAAGGCAGTATCATCAGGGGCCTGGAGGAGCCTGAACTTCCATCTCCACTCAGCAGTAACAAGGTACCCTTTCCCCCAATGCAGGATGTCCACAGAGGCCAAGTGGAGAACCTGGACTTCCACCCCCCACCTGGTAGTAATGAGGAGGAATTCCCCCCCTTACTTTGCTGGAGGTGTCAGTGGAGGCAGACATAATAAAAATATTTATCGAAGGCCCAGAGTCTTATAACAATACCAAAAAGCCCAGGAAACAGTTGAAAATTACTCACCACACCAAGAACCAGGAAAATCCAGGTTGAATGAGAAAAGACAATTGATAGATTCTGATACCAAGAAGGCAGAGATGTCACAATAATATGAATAAGATTTTGAAGCAGCTATTAGAAAAATTTTCAACAAGCAATGATGTACACACTTGAAACAAACGAAAACATAGAAAGTCTCAGCAAAGAAATAGAAGATCTCGAGACTTCCCTGGTGGTCCAGTGGTAAAGAATCCGCCTTACAGTGCAGGGGATGCAGGTTCGATCCCTGGTCAGGGAACTAGGATCCCACATGCTGCAGAGCAGCTAAGCCCGCATGCCACAACTACTGAGCTCACGCACCCCAGAGCCTGCACACCGCAACTAGAGAAGAGAAAACCTGCATGCCACAACTAGAGAGAAGTCCGTACACCACAACGAAGAGCCTGTGAGCCGCAACGAAAGAACCCATGTGCCGCAACTAATACCCGACCCAGCCAAAAATAAGTAAAATAAATAAATAAGTAATTTAAAAAGAAATAGAAAATCTCAAAAAAGAAATACAAGAGGGACTTCCCTGGTGGCACAGTGGTTAAGAATCTGCCTGCCAATGCAGGGGACACGGGTTTGAGCCCTGGTCCAGGAAGATCGCACATGCCGCAGAGCAACTAAGCCTGTGCGCCACAACTACTGAAGCCCGTGTGCCTAGAGCCCATGCTCTGCAACAAGAGAAGCCACCACAATGAGAAGTCTGCACACCGCAACCAAGAGTAGACCCCGCTCACCACAACTAGAGAAAGGCTGCATGCAGCAATGAAGATCCAATGCAGCCAAAAATAAATAAATAAATTTATTTTAAAAAAAGAAATGGAAGAAACAAAGAAGAACCAAATGGAAATTTTAGAACTGAAAAAAATAACCAAGCCTCCCCCCAAAAAAAACAATTATGGGCTTACAGAAGAATGGAAGAGATGAAGGAAAGAATCAGTGAACTTGAAGAAAGAGCAACAGAAATTATCAAATCTGAACAACAGAGAAATATAGGCTGTAAAAGAATGAACAGAGCCTCAGGCATCTGTGGGACTATAACAAAAGAACACTCTTGTCATCAGAGTTCTGCAGAAAGAGAGGATAAAGAGGGTGGAGTAGAAAAAGTATTTGAAAAAATAATGGCTGGAAACTTCCCTAATTTGGCAAATATCCTAAACCTACAGATTCAAGAAGCTGAGAAAATGCCGAAGAGGATGAATCCAAAGAAGTCCATGCCAAGATACATCATAGGAAAACATTGAAAATAAAGAAATGGAAAAAAATCTTGAAAGCCATGAGAGAGAAAGGCCTTATGTTCTATATTTTTAACACAATAAAATTAATTATTTAATTAATTTTTAAAAGCTGGAAAAAAAAGTACAAAGTGAAAGAGAAAAAAAAAAGCTGGTACTTTGAAAAGATAGGTAAAATTGACAAACTTCTAGCAAGACTGAAAAAGAAAAATGAGAGGGAAAACACGCATTACCAATAACAGGAATGAAACAGTGCCTGCAGAGACTAAAAGGACAATAAAGGCATACTATGAAACCGATATACTCATAGATATATGACAACTTAGATGAAATGGGCCAATTTCTCAAAAAGCAGAAACTGTCACCACTCACCCCAAGTGAAATAGGTAATTTAAAGAACCTGTAACAATTAAGGAAATTGGAATCATAATTTTAAAACTTCCAAAAAAGAAATCTTCAGGCCCAGATAGTATTACTGGAGAAGCCTACCAAATGTTTAAATGAACATCAGTTCTACACAATTTCTTCCAGAAAAGATAAGCAAAGGAAACACTTCCCAATTCATTTTATAAAGCCAGTATTACCCTGTTAACAAAACCAGACAAAGACAGTACAAACAAGGAAAATTACAAGGTCCTTCATGAATATAGATACAAAAATCCTTAACAATATATTAACCAAAAAATGTAGCAACGTATGAAAAGAATTACACACCAGGATTGAGTGGGATCTCAGGGTGCAAGCCTGGTTCAACAGTCATATATCAACTGATGTAATCTACCATGATCACAGGCTAAGAAAAATTACATGATCATATAAACGGATGCGGAAAAAGCATTTCACAAAATTCAGTACCATTCATGATTTAAAACTCTTTGGCGCTAGGCATAAAGGGGGACTTCCTTAATTTGGTAAAGAAAAAAAAAACTACACGACCTCCCTGGTGGTCCAGTGGTTAAGACTCCACGCCTCCCCTGTTGGAGGCGGGGGCATGAGCTCGATCCTTGGTCAGGAAACTAAGATCCCGCAGGCCATGTGGCACAGCCAAAAAAAAAAATCTACCAAAACCCTATAGCTAGGACTTCCCTGGTGGCGCAGTGGTTAAGAATCCACCTGCCAATGCAGGGGACATGGGTTCGAGCCCTGATCCAGGAAGATCCCACATGCTGTGGAGCAACCAAGCCCATGCACCACAGCTACTGAGCCTGGGCTCTAGAGCCCACGAGCCACAGCTAGTGATCCCGTGTGCCACAACTACTGAAGCCCGTGCACCTAGATCACATGCTCTGCAACAAGAGAAGCCACCACAATGAGAAGCCTGCACACCACAACTAGAGAAAGCCCACACACAGCAATGAAGACCCAACAAATTTAAAATTAATTAATTAATTAATTTTAAAAAAACCCTATAGCTAACATCACACTTAATTTTGAAAGACTGATGGATGTTCCCTTAAGATTGGAAACAAAGCCGGGATTTCACTCTCAAAGCTATGGAAGTTTAACCTAAACACACACACACACACACACACACACACACACACACACACACACACAAAATGCAGTCGCTCTTAAAAGAGAAAGAGGGGAACATAGGTATCCTGGCTTGGAATCTGTGTATTAGGTTTGTGTGTTTGGGGTTTTTGGATCATTGCTGCCATTTGTAGTTTTTGTTTGTGTACCAAATCGAATAGTGTCACCCCACCCCAAAATTCATATCCACCCAGAATGTCAGAATATGACCCTATTTGGAAGTTGGGTCTTTGCAGATGTAATCAGTTAAGACGAAGCCATACTGGATTAGGGTGGGCCATAAATCCAGGGCCTCCTGTCTTTATAAGAAGAGAGGACACACACAGGGGAGATGGCCGTGTGACAGAGGCCAAGACTGGAGGGAAGCAACTACCATCTAAGCAAAGCCAAGTACTGCTGAGGACCCAAAGCTAGGAGAGAGGCACAGGTCGGCCCTACTGACACCCTGATTTCAGACTTCTGGCCTCCAAGACTGGAAGAGAATACATTTCTGTTGTTTTTAATCCACCCAGTTGGTGGTCACCTGTCACTGCTGCGCTAGGAAACAAATACAGTCCGATTCTGCCTTTCCCACGATCTAGAATAAGTGGCATCTTGCTAAGGATGCCTGGCGGGTGGGGGGATGGGGGGGCTCCTCGGGCAATCCGTGTGGTTTCCTCACAAGGAGAATGAATCCCAGATCCTATTTGGGAACCGAAGAAGTGTCTTCTACACAAGAAAAAGAGGGACACACCCTCAAGCACGCAGCATTTTTCTGTGTGTAAAAGAAGAGCAGGAAAACCCGCAAACAAAAATCACATTCTTGTACAGCCACATGAATGCACTGCCCGGGGCGCGTTCGCCTGGCGCCTGCTTGCTCAGCAGAAGGCCGCGGGTCAGCTGGCTGGGAGCTTAGTCACGGCCTTTCAAACCCTCCTCCGTAGCTTCCAAGTTCAAAGGAGAAAAGAAACAAGGCTTTGTGGACCATCTCCGTGAGACACCCTGCCGGTACATGTGAGTCAGGCTGAGACAGTATCCTAATTTCTTCAAAGGTTTTCAGGTTCTCTTGGCTCCTTCTGAGTGGAGTGGTTTTCAAGTTCCTCCTAAGTCTCGCCCTCATTCTTTACCTTTCTGCCTCTATTAATGCCCCTGGACTCAGGATCAGAGCAGGCAACCAGGGTGTGTGGCTTTTCCTGGCACCTCCACCCACAACAGCAACATCATCCTCTCCACCATCACCAGCATCATCACCATCTCCATCGTGGAATAGGTACAATATTATAGGAACGACTTCTGAGCGCCTGCTGTGTGCCAGCCTCCATACGAAGTCCCCTCCCAGCTGCCCTCCAGGTAGGCATTGTTCAGCCCCCGGAGAGGCAAGGAAGCTGAGTCTCAGTAACATAAATTAAAATTGTGTAAATAAATAGTGTGCCTGACACCACCCAAGTAGAAAGTGGAGGCCCCGCCAGCCATCCTTCCTCCACTGCCCCTGTTCTTTCAAGACACCATCCAGCCTCTGAAAGACAGAAAGAGGAAAACATTCCAGCCACTCCTGGAATACCACACGTCCAGGGAATCCCCAGCCTGCTGCCTGGACACGACCGATGTCCTCACCTGTCCCCCCACTTTCTTTTCTCATCCTTCTGTCACATCTTTGTTAAGCCCCTACCACGTGGCATGGACACCAATCAAGGGGCCTGGCTTCACATGCACGACTGAATTTTCAAGTGACTGGTCAGAGGGTTTGGGTTGGGGTGTAAGTGCTCAGTGGGTCCGGGGGTTCCCTTTGAGGTGAGGCAAATGCTTTGGAACTAGATGGAGGTGGTGGTGGCACAACATTGTGCATGTACTACGTGCCACTGAACTGTGCATTTTAAAATGGTTGATTTTTAGGGACTTACCTGGCAGTCCAGGGGTTAAGACTCCAAGCTCCTAATGCAAGGGACCCGGGTTCAATCCCTGGTCAGGGAACTATGATCCCACATGCTGTGCGGTGCAGCCAAATAAAATAAAATTACTTTTTAAAAAAATTTTAAATAAATAAAATGATACAGACTTCCCTGGTGGCGCAGTGGTTAAGAGTCCGCCTGCCGATGCAGGGGACACGGGTTCGAGCCCTGGTCCGGGAAGATCCCACATGCCACGGAGCAACTAAGCCTGTGCACCACAACTACTGAGCCTGCGCTCTAGAGCCCACAAGCCACAACTACTGAGCCCATGTGCTGCAACTACTGAAGCCTGCACGCCTAGAGCCCATGCTCTGCAACGAGAAGCCACCGCAATGAGAAGCCCACGCACCAAAACGAAGAATAGCCCCCCCTCGCCGTGACTAGAGAAAAGCCCGTGTGCAGCACTGAAGACCCAACGCAGCCAAAAATAATTAATTAATTGTAAATAAATAAATAAATTAATTAATTAAATGGTTGAGTTTTAGATAATCAACAAGGACATACTGTATGGCACAGGGAACTCTATTCAATACTCTGTAATAACCTATATGGGAGAAGAATCTGAAAAAGAGTGGATATATGTGTATGTATGACTGAATCACTTTGCTGTACACCTGAAACTAACACAACATTGTAAATCAACTATACTCCAATATAAAATAAAAATTAAACTCTCTCTCTCTCTCTCTGTGGATATATATATATATATATATATATATATATATATATTTTTTTAAAGAGGGAATTCCCTGGTGGTCCAGTGGTTAGGACTCTGCTCTTTCACTACCAAGTGTCCAGGTTCCATCCCTGGTTGAGGAACTAAGATCCTGCAAGCTGTGTGGTACAACCAAAAAAAAGAGGAAAAAAAAAAAGAAAGAGAAAAGAAAGAAAATGGTTGATTTTATGTGATGTGAATTTTGCCTCAATAAGTTAAAAGGGTTTGGGAATTGCATGACAAAGGAACTCCATGGCTGAGGATTTTTAATGCTGTCACAGCCTAAAAGCCCATCTCACCTCTTTCTTTGTGGGAACCACGTTCAGGCAGCAGCCCGATCCCCAGTACAGCCTTGGTGTTGGTGGGTCATTTGGTGAGCCGCGCTGGGGCACAATTTCAGTGGCACTGTCCTGCCCTCCCATTTCAGTGTCCCCATGTCTTACACATCCTGTTCACACTAAAGGTGAAGTGAGACAGGATATCCAGGGACTTGAAAGTAGGGTTTGCTGAGAGGTGACTCAGGAAGATGGATTCTCCAAGTACCTGCCCCTCCGAGGCTATGATTTCCCCTTCGGTGGTGCTTCTAGAAAACTGATGACGGACAGAACGACCCGCGCATGTCGCTGAGCACCCTCCCCAGGGAGCATGACAAGGCAGCTGCCTAATTGCTGGGTGGCCTCTGATGGCTGTGACCCTCTGACACGTGCTGCCTGGCAGGTCTTCCAAGAGATGCTGCAGGAGGCCCCAGCAGGACCAACCTGGCCACAGGTGTGGAAGGGCAGCTTTCAGCCTTCTTGACGAGGAGCGAGAGAAACGGAAACAAAAAACAGCCAAATAATCCCATCAAAGGTGCCCAAGCAAATCCTGGTCCACACACATTCACAATAGCCAAAGGTGAAATAGATAGCTAATGAGAACCTACTGTATAGCACAGGGAACTCTACCCGGTGCTCTGTGGTGACCTAAATGGGAAGGAAATCCAAAAAAGATGGGATATATGTATACGTATAACAGCAGAAAATAACACAACATTGTAAAATAACTATACTCCAATATAAATTAATTTTAAAATAAATAAAGTTCATACAATAAATTATCAAAATGGTAATTAAAAAAACAAAAAAAAATAGCCAAAGGTGGAAACATCCCAAGTGTCCATCAACTATCAATGAATGATGGATAAACAAGGGGTGGAAATCCATATGATGAAATACTGCTCAGCCATAGAGGGGAATGACACACACCACGATGTGGATGGACCCTGAAAACATGAAGCTCTGTGAAAGAAGCCAGACACAAAAAGACCACAGTCTGCATGATTCCATTTATATGATCTGTCTCAAATAAGTAAATTCATAGAGACAGAAAGTGAATTGGTGGTTGCCAGGGATGGGGGAGGGAGGGGCGTGGCAGATGATGAGTGATGCCTCATGGTATGAGTTTCCCTTTGCAGGTGATGAAAATGTTTGGGGAACTTGTTAGAGGTGGTGGTCACACAACATTGCAAATGTACTAAATGCTACTGACCTCACACTTTAAAATGGTTAATTAAAAAAATTATATACATGTTTGTAGGAAAATCTACATAACATAAAATTTACCATTTTAGCCATCTTGAAATGTCCGGTTCAGGGGCGTGAAGTGCATTCACATTGTTGTGCAACCATCACCACCACCATCCACCTCCAGGACTTCGTCATCTTCCCAAACTGAATCTCTTTCCCCTTTAAACACTAATTCCCTACCCTCCTCCTTCAGCCCTTGTCAGCCACCCTTCTACTTTCTGTCTCAACTCTAGGGACCTCTTATAAGTGGAATCATGTAATATTTGCCCTTTTGTGATTAAAATAGTTAATTTTATGTCATGTGAATTTCATGTTGATTGGAAGGAAAGGGAGAAAGAAAGAAAGGAAGGAAGAAAGAAAGGAAGGAAGGAAGGAAGGGAGGGAGGAAGGGAGGAAGGAAGAAAGGGAGAGAGAGGGAGGGAGGGAAGGAAGGGTGGAAGAAAAGAAAAGAAACCAATCAATCCATCTTAGCCCCCTCCTCACTGAGACTGTTGTAGCCACAGACTGGATCTGGGTCAAGGTGACCGCAGCCCCTTCTGAATCTACCCTTCACCCTCCACTGTCATCCCCAGGGATGAGACTGAATTGGCAGCAGGTCAAAATAAAATGTTTGTGGGGCAGTAGCAGCCTTAGGGGGCCTGTGAGATGCTGGCGGGAGAAAATGCCGTCCTCAGATAACAGCTTCATGAACAACTCTCAGGTTTAAGTGCATGAGAAAAGTGTCTCGGCTGTGGTTTCCTCTCTAAGTGTTCCAGAGTGGACAGCTCATTCCT
>NW_006774127.1:3287102-3312092 GCF_000442215.2 Lipotes vexillifer
TAATGGAAAGGTCTGCATCCGCTTCCTGGATTTCGTGAACAGGGTAAAAACCCAGGAGGGAAGGCGCCCACGCCAGTCGCGCCCCATCCATTTGTGTGCTGAGCCTAACTTCAGGTTAATTATTTATGACGGGGCTCCAAAGGAGGCGTTAGTAAGAGACTGGCTGCCTCTTCTAATTGCCAGGTTTCTGAGAAGAAGCTTCAGCCTGGAGGGATTTTTGTGATTCGAATGAAAGGAAATATAAAAAAGCAAAGTGTGCTTTGGCCTGGTCCAAAAGAACAGACTACTGAGAACTAAAAAGAAAAATTAATTATTAATAACCAGAATATGGAAATAAAAGGGGACCACAGAGGAAAGACGGTTTCTACCCAGCGCTCACCTGAATCTCCTGCAACCAGAAGCCAAGGGGAGCTGCCCACAGAGTCATACACCAGACGTGGAGCAGATCGGTTGTTGATTCTGAAGATGAAACCGCATAAGGCTGCCTTCTGTTGGGAAATCTCAGAGCCAGGGGTCTAAGGTAGAGGGGGCTTCACCATGAAATCAAATTGAACTTTGGTTTTCCAAAAACAGCACGTGTGACACCTATTTAATTTCTAGCCATTTTTCTCTTATAAGCGCATCATCTAACTTTACAAAAACATTTTTTTATTGAAGTATATTTGATTTACAAAGTTGTGTTAATTGCTGCTGTACAGCAAAGTGACTCAGTTATACATATGTATATATATTTTAATATTCTTTTCCATTATGGTTTATCATAGGAAATTGAATATAGTTCCCTGTGCTATACAGTAGGACCTTGCTGTTTGTCCATCCTGTATATAAAAGCTTACATCTGCTAACCCCAACCTCCCAGTCCATCCCTCCACCAACCCCCTCCCCCTTGACAACCACCAGTCTGTTCTCTATGTCTGTGAGTCTGTTTCTGTCTCATAGATAGGTTCATTTGTGTCATATTTTAGATTCCACATATAAGTGATATTATATGGTATTTATCTTTCTCTTTCTGACTTACTTGGCTTAGTATGATAATCTCTAGTTGCATCCATGTTGCTGCAAATGGCATCACTTCATTCTTTTTATGGCTGAGTAGTATTCCATTGTATATATGTACCATATCTTCTCTATCCATTCATCTGTTGATGGACATTTAGGTTGTTTCCGTGTCTTGGCTATTGTGAATAGTGCTGCTGTGAACATAGGGATGCATGTATCTTTTTGAATTAGACTTTTGTCTGGATATATACACAGAAGTGGAATTGCTGGATCATATGGTAGTTCTATTTTTAGTTTTCTGAGGAAACTCAGTACTGTTTTCCACAGTGGCTGCACCAACTTACATTCCCACCAACAGTGTAGGAGGGTCCCCTTTTCTCCACATCCTCTCCAGCATTTGTTATTTGTAGAGTTTTCAATGATGGCCATTCTGACTGGTGTGAGGTGGAACTTCATTGTAGTTTTGATTTGCATTTCTCCAACAATTATCGACGATGAGAGTCTTTTCATGTGCCTCTTGGCCATTTGTATTTCTTCTTTGGAGAAATGTCTATTTAGCTCTTCTCATCTAACGTTTTTGTAGCTGCTTCTGACTTGGGCAATGAGTACCCAGACCTTGGATCATTCACATCCCGCAAGATCAGAAAGGAAGAAAAAAATAGAAAGAAAAAAGGCTTCCAAATAGTCCCATTTTGCTTCTCAGAGGAAATTTGGTAGGGGGAGAAGTTATAATGATAGCACATAAAATGCAATTTAAAAGTTACCTGTTTATTTATGTATCACCCTTGTCCCCAGCCATCACTGACAACTAAGAGTTGACTTATTTATCAGTTTAAATCCCAGGTACTCTTCCTTGGGAGCAAGAAGTGGCATATCAGGAAACGGTGAGAAGTTCCGTGGCAAAGACACAATTTGTAGCTCAACTGCTGGAGGATTTTTTCATTTGCATCCCACCAGGCAAACTCAAGTCTGAGTTTCTATGACTTTTGAGGCACATTTTACTTCCTTGCCTGGCACTCCACTCACCTCAGCAAGAACTATCCATTAAGGTGTGGAATTTAATAACAGGCATGCTTAATTATAGACGTTGCATTTGCCTGTCCTGGAGGATTGAAAACAAAGTGTCTCCCCAAAATCTCAAGACCGGGGTCATGAAGGGGATCAGACTCACAGATCAAGAAATGCCACCAGACGTTTAAGAAAGGGATGGATGGGGACTTCCCTGGTGGAACAGTGGCTAAGACTCTGCGTTCCCAACGCATGGGGCCTGGGTTCGATCCCTGGTCAGGGAACTATATCCCACATGCTGCAATGCAGATCCCGCAGGCAGCAACGAAGACCCGACAGAGACAAATAAATAAATGAATAAAATATTAAAAAAAAAAAAAAAAAAAAGGACGGATGATGAAGCAGGGAGGGGCTGTGTATGGTGACTGAAACTCTTCCAGGGTTATCCACTAGAGGACCCGCCCCGGCGAGGCCCCTGATGATATGGGCAGTGCAGCTCACAGGTCCAAGTTGGAAAATATTGCTATGACTTTTCCTCTGCCAGGAAGGTACCTCCCTGTTTCTTTCCTCAGTCAACTCAACTCCCTCAAGACAGTTGTCTGACGATGTAATTGTCCCCCCCCCATGGTGGAGTGAGCTCCCCATCACAGGAAACATTCAAGTAGAAATAAGAGAAAATACGTCTGTACTACATTTGTTCCAAAGTCCCTTCCAGCTCTTCAGACTGTGTGAATTTTCAGGTTAACAGAAGTGAAGGTCATTCCCAAATCACAACAGCTGCTCTCCGGCCAACATTCCATTTGGTGAATCATGGAGGGAAACAGCGGTGGAGGTTATCAAAACTAATGATGGACAAAACTGTGACTGTGAATCAGAGAGGGGCCCCCCCAGCTTCAAGGTAGGGTTCCCATCTGAGGATGTGGGAAACTGGCACCCTCGTGCCTTGCTGGTGGGAACGTAAAATGGTGCAGCCGTTGTGGAACACAGTTTGACAGTGCATCAAAAGGTTAAAGATGGAATCACCATGCGACCCATCAATTTCACTCCTAGGTGTATCGTATACCCAAAAGGATTGAAAACAGGTATTAAAACAAATACAGCTGGCCATTGAACAATAAGGGGGGTCAGGGACACCGACCCTCCGCCCAGTTGAAAATCTGCATTTAACTTATAGTCAGCCCTTCACATATGGAGTTCCCCCATATCCGAGGTTCCCTGTCCCCGGATTCAACCAACCACGGATAATGTAGTACCTTAGTATTGACTATTGAAAAACGTCTGCCATACAGTTCAAACTGATGTGGTTCAAGGGTCAACTTATATACACAGTTCATAGAAGCATTATTCAAATAGCAAATAGCAAAAAGATGGAAACAGCCAAAATGGCCATCAATGGATAAATGAATAAACAAATTGTGTTTTTATATATACACAAAGTATTTTAATATACATTATTATATACACAATTATGTATATATTATATAATATATATAATGGAATATTTCTCAACCATAAAAAGGAATGAAGTATTGATATATGCTATGTGATGAGCCTTGAAAACATTACACTAAGTGAAAGAAGCCAGACACAGAAGGTCCCATGCTGTATGATTCCATTTACATGAAATATGCAGACTAGGTAGAGCCACAGAGACAGAGGCAGATTGATGGTGGCTAGATGCTGGAGGGCGGGAGGAATGGGGAGTGACCATTTAATGGGTACCGGGTTTCCTTTGGGGATGATGAAAATATTTTGGAACTCGATAGCTGTGGTGGTGACACAACACTGTGAATGCACTAAATGCCACTGAATTGTTCACTTTAAAATAGTTAACTTTATGGGACTTCCCTGGTGGTCCAGTGGTTAAGAATCTGCCTTCCAATGCAGGGGACGCAGGTTCAATCCCTGGTCTGGGAACTAAGATCCCACATGCCACGGGGCAACTAAGCCTGCACGCCACAGCTAGAGAGAAACCCGCCAGCCGCAACTAAGGCCCAAACGCAGCCGAAAATAAAATAAATAAATAAATTTAGAAAAAAAAAAGGGGGCTTCCCTGGTGACGCAGTGGTTGAGAGTCCACCTGCCGATGCAGGGGACACGGGTTCGTGCCCCAGTCCGGGAAGATCCCACATGCCGCGGAGCAGCTGGCCATGGCCGCTGAGCCTGCGCATCCGGAGCCTGTGCTCCGCAACGGGAGAGGCCACAACAGTGAGAGGCCCGCGTACCGCAAAAAAAAAAGAAAGAAAGAAAAGAAATGTATCACAGAGCTAAAAAAATACATCCAACTAGTGAATATAACAAAAAAGAAGCAGACATCACAGATATAAAGAACAAACTAGTGGTTACCAGTGGGGAGAGGGGAGGGGGGGAAGGGAAATTTTAAAAAAAATAGTTAACTTTATGTTGTGCGAATTTCACCTCAGTTAAAAATCTGTAAATGGTTCCTAGCCCAGAATGAAGAGAGGTCCCTGGAGCTCACTGTTGTGTGCCTCTGGGCAAGGTGATTGACCTCTCTGTGCCTCAGCTTCTTGGTTTATCAACGAGAGACAGTAATACCTGCCTTTCAGAGTTGTTCCTAAGATTACAGATCATTTACATTATGTGCCTGGCATGTATCAACTATTATGAAAAAAAATAGGAGACACCCTGATGTGAACATTTCTAGAATGGAATGGAATGGCTCTAGAATGCAGAGCCAGGGTCCTCGCTGACATTCTTCAATCAATAAAACAGGTGGTCTAGTTGTCAGAATATACCACCTCCCTCTTGAGAATCAGTTTATAAGAGAGAGGAACAAACGTTACTATTGTATCACCTTCTGCTTACACAGCTATCAAATAGGAATCACCAGGTCGGAACTCAGCATTTACTGTGTGCCAAATGCTTTCCTTGTTGGAGCTCGCCCAACCCTGGAGGCCTTAAGCGTGTGTTATTATTCCTGTGGGTTTGAGAGCTAGGCGAGCCCTCGGAGTGAGCGGGGAGGCCCAGAGAGGTGATTCGTTGCCCACCATCACACAGCTTAGGACCCACGACCTAGCCCCTTTGGGAGGCCCCTTTCCACCTCTCCAAGGTGCACTGGAGGGCAGCTCAGAAATTTGCTAGAAAGCAGAAAAAAAATCCTACATGAGATTTGAAATCTGACATGAAGGACGGGTGACGTGCACCCCTGAAACTCAGCAGTACACCCCGAAAAGTCAGTGTCCCCGCAGAATTTTTCAGAAGAGTGGCTACATCTCAGCAAGCTTAGCTTTCACTGCAGTTTCGACCCTAAATTATTAAGCTGAATACAAACAGGCCATTTGTAAGAGATGATAAATGATTTAAAATATAAATAAATACATTGAATCTTACCAGCAATCCAATTAGCAAAAAAGAAAAAAAGAGAGAGAGAGATTTACCTGTGCTGAGGAAGGCACGTGTGAATGGGTAAAACCCTGTAGGAAGAGTAAATTGACAATATCTTTTAAAAGCCTTTCAGGGGCTTCCCTAGTGGCGTGGTGGTTAAGAATCCGCCTGCTAGTGAAGGGGACATGGGTTCAAGCCCTGGTCCAGGAAGATCCCACATGCCGCAGAGCAACTAAGACCGTGCACCAGAACTACTGAGCCTGTGCTCTAGAGCCCAGGAGCCACAACTACTGAGCCCACTGCCACAACTACTGAAGCCCATGCGCCTAGAGCCCGTGCTCCGCAACAAGAGAAGACACTGCAATGAGAAGCCCGCGCACTGCAACAAAGAGCAGCCCCCGCTCCCTGCAACTAGGGAAAGCCCGCGCACAGCAACAAAGACCCAATGCAGCCCAAAATAAATAAATAAATAAATAAATTTATATTTTAGAAAGGCTTTCAAACGTTCACACCCGCTCTGATCGTGCTGCCGGCGTGCAAGATGGCGGTGAAGAAAGACAAGAAGCCTAAGAAGTAAACCTGGAAGTTTAATTTGGACCTTACTCATCCAGTAGAAGATGGAATCTTTTTTTTTTTTTTTGCGGTACGCGGGCTTCTCACTGTTGTGGCCTCTCCCGCTGCGGAGCACAGGCTCCGGACGTGCAGGCTCAGCGGCCATGGCTCACGGGCCCAGCCGCTCCGCGGCATGTGGGATCTTCCCGGACTGGGGCACGAACCCGTGTCCCCTGCATCGGCAGGAGGACTCTCAACCACTGTGCCACCAGGGAAGCCTGAAGATGGAATTTTTGATTCTGGAAATTTTGAACAGTTTCTACGGGAGAAGGTTAAAGTGAATGAAAAAACTGGAAATCTTGGGAATGTCGTTCACACTGAACGCTTCAAGAACAAAATCACAGTTGTTTCTGAGAAACAGTTCTCTAAAAGGTATTTGAAACACCTTACCGAGAAATACCTTAAAAAGAACAATCTTCATGATTGCCTTCGTGTGGTTGCATCTGACAAGGAGACTTATGAACCTTGTTACTTCCAGATGAGTCAAGATGAAGATGGATCCGAGTCTGAGGACTAGATGAAGTCGTCCCTTTCAGGGCTTTGCTTGCTAACAAAACACATGAAGTATATAAGAGAAACATCTTGAAATGGACCTTTAGTTTATCAGTGAATAAAAAACATTACTCTGAAAAAAAAAAACATTACTCTGTATGTTAAGCATTCATCTCTTTAAATGTATGCTGTTTATATGGTGCTGGCTTTCCTTTAATACTTTTTAAAAAAAAATTTTATTGGAGTATTGTTGATTTACAATGTTTTGCTGGTTTCGGGTATACAGCAAAGTGAATCAGTTATACACGTGCACTCCTTTTCTTTTTTAAGATTCTTTTCCCATATAGGCCATTACAGAGCATTGAGTAGAGTTCCTTGTGCTATACAGCAGGTTCTTATTAGTAACCTGTTTTATGTATAGTAGTATGTACATGTCAGTCCCAATCTCCCAGTTTATCTGGCCCCACTCCGCCACCCTTATCCCCTGGAAAACATAAGTTTGTTTTCTACGTCTGTTACTCTACTTCTGTTTTGTAAATAAGTTCTTTTGTACTCCTCTGTTGTTGTTTTTTTTAATACTTTCTGTAAGCAGTATTTAAATAGCCTATAGCTAATGGACTTTCTTCCAGGATTTCTGAAGCTTACTACTTTTACAAACGTCCTTGAGTTAAAGTATATAGTGAAAAAATGAAGCACAATTTTGGGTGTAACTTTATATAGTAAAATATTTAAATTCTCAAAAAAAAACCCAAAAAACAAAAAAAAAACGTTCACACGCTTTCACCCCATGATTTCCCCTTCTAGGACCCGATCCTAAAAAACACAGAAGAACAGATAATGTTTTATGTCCCCAATGCTAATCAAAGTATTATTTATAATGGAAAAGTAGAAAAAGCCTAGAAGACCAACAGTAGGGCTACAGTTCAGTAAATCATTACACAAATCCACACAATGGAATAGTAAGCAGCCATTAAATGATCCTAATAATATGGGAAAATACTTATGATATAATATTGTTCCAAAAAGCAGGATAACATAGAGACAGATTCATAGAGACAGAAAGTAGAATAGTAGTTGCCAGGGGCGGAAAGGAAGGGAGAATAGTGAGTTATTATTTAATGGGTACCAAGTTGCAGTTTGGGAAAATGAAAAAGTTCTCAAGATGGATGATAGTGATGGTTGTGCAAAAATGTAAATGGACTTAACGCTACTGAACTGTACGTTTTAAAATGGTTAAACAATGTTCATTCCCTCACTATTTACAATAGCCAGGACATGGAAGCAACCTAAGTGTCCATCGACAGGTGAATGGATAAAGAAGATGTGGCACATATATACAATGGAATATTACTCAGCCATAAAAAGAAATGAAATTGAGTTATTTGTAGTGAGGTGGATGGACCTAGAGTCTGTCATACAGAATGAAGTAAGTCAGAAAGAGAAAAACAAATACCATATGCTAACACATATATATGGAGTCTAAAAAAAAAAATTGGTTCTGATGAACCTAAGGGCAGGACAGGAATAAAGACGCAGACATAGAGAATGGACTCGAGGACACGGGGAGAGGGAAGGGTAAGCTGGGACAAAGTGAGAGAGTGGCATGGACATATATACACTACCAAATGTAAAATAGATAGCTAGTGGGAAGCAGGTGCATAGCATGGGGAGATCAGCTTGGTGCTTTGCGACCACCTAGAGGGGTGGGATAAGGAGGGTGGGAGGGAGAAGCAAGAGGGAGGGGACATGGGGATATATGTATGCATATAGCTGATTCACTTTGTTATACAGCAGAAACCAACACAACACTATAAAGCAATTATACTCCAATAAAGATGTTAAAAAAAATGGTAGATTTTGTTATGTGCATTTTTTACCACAATAAAAAAAGCAGGATAAAAAACATACATATATGATATGATCCTAACCACATAAGAAAAAAATTTATATACGAAATATTACCAACAAAATAGAACAAAATAGTAATATTGGTTGCCTCTTGATAAGAGTTAGATGACTTTAGGGTCTTCCCTGGTGGCACAGTGGCTAAGACTCCATGCTCCCAATGCAGGGGGCCTGGGATTGATCCCTGGTCAGGGAACTAGATCCCACATGCTGCAACTAAGAGTTCGCATTGCCACAACTAAGGAGCCCGCCTGCCGCAACTAAGACCTGGTGCAACCAAATAAATAAATAAATGTTTTTAAAAAATAATATCTAAAAAAAAAGGAGAGAGACAGATGACTTTAATTTTCATGTCTCTATTTTTCTGTATTTTCTATATATTCTATTATGTGGATGTATATTGTAATATTCAGGAAAAAATAAACTTGAATTTTTAAATGCAGCCTAATTGAACAAAGGAAGAATTAAGAGTTTCTAGTGTAGCTTTTTCCCCACAATTTGCTCACAAACATAACAACCTACCCTCCGCATTCTTTTCAGAGATGAGAAATTGTTCTATAAAACAGTTTTAAAGCCCAGCATTTCAGAAGAAAAAATTATGGAAGATAAAGTCCGTGTGTGTTTACAGTGTCTCGATTTGCCATCATGTTTTGTCTTAACCCATCTTATTCTCTTTAATTCCCCATGAACTTAGAAGACACAGTCACAGTGCAGCTAAAACTTTGCCTTTGCTATGACTTAGTTTATGAATGTTATAAATATAACTGATTTGTAAGGGAGAAAGCACATTCTTGGCAAAAACCAAATGTCTCTTAAGATGGGCTTAATTAAAACAAAATACTCTCTAAATAGAATACCTCATCAGAATGCATGAAAATTTTAGAAGTTGGACATGACAAAGTAGGTTTAAAGACATAAGATTATTCAAAGCAAAACATTCTTCTTTGTAAGAGACCCAAAATACGTCTAAGGGTGCACGAAAAGTCAAGACTGCAGAACAAAGACTCTGTGTTTGAAATTTTAATGTGCACATTTTAAAAAAGCCAAGAAATACGACCGTAATCTGGGTGAGATTAGACAAAACCAGGAAGGTGATAAAATAGCAGAAGGAAGTGCCTTTCAACAGAAGAATTTTAGGCTTTATACGAGAGACCTTAGCTCTAAAAATGACAGTGGCAAGCAGCCATAGTCAAGGCAAAACTTCATGGTTAAAAGACAAAGGGCATTTTTAGAAGTTATTTCCATTTTCCCCCTCTGGAAAGGGTTTTTTCATTTGCTCAGTTAACTATGAAATTTTACTACATTTCCCAAATGATCTTGACCACATACCATGTAAGTAACCAGGAATGAAGTCCTCCCAATTTGAATTTCTGAAACAGCTATGAGTTGAGAAGGTATACCTAGTGCAGCCTCATATTCCAAAGGGTCAGTTAAAAAACAACCTCTGAAGAGCAACAGCCTTTAAAATGTATTTGCCAAAAAGCAAGCATCCCATTTTAAGTTCAAAGTTTTATCTGTTCTGTTTGCTGACACTTAAAAGGTGAATTTGGGGGAGATGTTGGATTGTCGAGTCCCATGGGGCAGATTTTTTTTTTATCGGTAAGGACCCTGAATGCCTGGGTCTGCTCACCTGGGCCTCCTGCACCCAGCATCCCTGGCCAGATCCTTGTTTTCATTGTTGACCCACCTAAGAAACGTTGTGTGGTTGAAAAGCACATAAGACTAAATTATATTTAATTTTTCCACGTGCAGTTAAATAACTAACTCAAGAGTATATCATTTTTTACCTGTCTATCTGGAATTCTCAGGGCCTGAAGGGTTTTAAGGTAATTTTTCAAGGATGGGTAAACTCAGAGTACTTACATGTTTCCCAAGTAAAGAACTTACTTTCTGTTTCCAAAAATATCAAATGCTCTGAGCACCATTATGTTCCTTATCTTTTTTTTTCCAGGCAGGATCAGAGTGGGCTGGGATAAAGGTAAAGTACCTCTTTATAGTGAGGTATACTACACTCTGAATCTTTCAATGTTGTGATTAATCGCTCCAGACTTTTATGAGAGATGCCTGGGAGTCATTACTTGGGGAAGGTAATTGGGACATATTTGCATTTTAGAAAGATGTGTGTGGGAGAGGGAGGTTTAGAGGGTCAAGACAGGAGGCAAAAAGACAAGTTTGGAATTCGATGCAGGTCAAAGACAAGACAAGGGTCCAAGCTCTGATGGTAGAAGGTGGAGATGGACAGGGAGAAGTGGCCAGATTCAGACATAAAAAGAGATAGAATTGGCAAGACAGCATCTTTATCCTTGTTCTAGTTACTACTGCTGTGTAACAAGTCAGCCCCAAACCTAGAGGCATAAAACAACCCTTCTGTTATGTTGATGGATTTTGTGGGTGTGGAATTAACACTGGGCACAGCAAGGATGGCTTGTCCCTCCTCCTTGATGTCTGAGGCTTCAGCTGGGACGATTCAAAGGCTGGGAGGCATGGGGGGCAACTGGATGGCTGCGGGGGCTGGAATCATCTGGAGGCACCTTTACTCACTGTTTGGCAACTGACGCCCGTTTTCAGCCACGACCTCAGCTGGGGCTGACAGCCAGAACACCTATGTGTGGTCTGCACTTCCTCACAGTACGGTGGCCTCATGTAAGGTCTCTGACATGATGTCAACTCAGTGCTCCAAACACAAGTGTTCCAGCGAACAAGGCAAGAGCTGCATAGCCTTGGAAGTCATTTAGTGTCATAGGTCACATTAGTTACAAGTGAGTCATAAATTTGCCTAGACTCAAGGAGTGGGGGTGATTTGCACTCCATCTCTTGAAGGGGTGACAAGGTTCTAGAAGGGCATGTGGGACAGGAGTTCTTGTTGTGGCCGTCTTTGTGAAATACAATCTGCCACAATCATCAACCATTCTCTCTGCAATGACCAAGTGCCAGCCCATGTAATCCCCACAGTGACCACGAGACAGGTGTTATCAACTCATTTCACAGGCTTAGTGAGGTTGAGTGACTCGTTCAAGGGTATTAGGCCAATGAATGAAGACCCAGAAGCAGGGGGTCTGACTCCGAAGTCCCTTTCCTTATCCATTCTCTGGTTGTAAGTGATTATGGGGGTCTGAGGACAGGAAAAGTAGAAGTCAGGACCCTCACAATGGACAATGAAGGGAGAACAGGAGAAGGAACAGGCTTTTGTTGTGGCACCGAGGTGAGGCCAGTGCTGGAACCCTGCAGAGATGCCCAGGACAGAGCCAAATGTCTGGACCGCAAGTGCCCAGAGAGTCAGAATGGGAGCTATCAGCTGGGAAGAGGGTGTGGAGGTGGAGGGAGAGGAAGCCGCTGAGCACCGAGGTCCAGAAAACACCAGGCTGTTCCCTGGAGAGGACCGGAGAACGGGGCGCTGGGCAGGGATTGGCGGTTGGGTCAGACGAGAGGCCGGGGCCGGAAGCACTGAGACCATGGAAGTTAGGCTGATGGAGGACCCAACAGGAACGCAGACTGTCATTGTAGAGTCACGAGTCTGATCCCCAAAAATCTATCATCTGAAAATACCGTGCTAAGTGAAAGAAGCCAGGCACAAAAGGCCACATGTTATATGATTCCGTTTATCTGTGAAATGTCCAGAGTTGGCAAACCCATAGAGATAGAAAACTGGGGCTGTGCGGAGGAGGGAATGAGCCTGGGGTTTCCTCCCGGAGTGATGAAAATGTCTGGAACTAGACAGTAGCGATGGTTGCGCAACATCCTGAATGTACTAAATGGCTGCTAATAGTAAATTTGGTGTCATGTTTTATGACAATAAAAAATAAAATCATCCCATATCCATAAAGAGAAAAATGGATAAATTGAACCTCGTTAAAACTAAAAAGATTTGCTCTGCAAAAGACCCTGATAAGGCTATGAGGAGACATCTCACAGACTGGGAAAAATTATTCGCAAATCACATAACCAACAGAGGACTCGTATTGAGAATATATAATTTTCAAAACTCAACAGTAAAAAAAAAAAAAAGTGGGCCACTTGGATCCAGTGAAAAGGGAGTGGAGGAGAAATGCCTTTCCACGGCTCTCTTTAAAAGAAGTAGCCTGTGTGATTGTCTGACCAATGTCTGTGCGTCCCCAGTTAGAGCCCAGGAAATCAGTCGCTAGGCCTGGTTTTGCTCACTATGTGTCCCATGCCTGGCCCAGCGGCCAGCACATAGTAGAAGCAGAATAAGTATGAATGAATGAATGAACAAACCAATGAGCAGGGGCAGGGACCTGGTAAGCGCTGGCCAAATGGATCTAGAACCTCTAAAGTATGATGACTGGAGATCCCATTGAACACAGACCCCCAAAAACAGCAACAAGGAGCACATTCATTCATTCATTCATTCGGTGAATATTTGTTGAGCACCTACTGTGTACCAGATTCTGTTTTAAGCATATGAAATACATCGATGATCAAAACACACAACAACCCCTGCACTCATGGAACATAACTTTACACTATATGAAAAGACAAGGCATTATTCACAACAGCTGAAAAATGGTAGCAACCCAAGTATCCATGGATGGATGAATGGATAAACACAATGCGTCCATCCATCCGACAGAACACTCCTCAGCCTTAGAAAGGAAGGAAATTCTGACACCTGCTACAACGTGGACGAACCTTGAGGACATTACGCTAAGTGAAATAAACCAGACACGAAAGGACAAATACTGTGTGATCCCACTTCTATAAGGTCCCTGGAGGAGCCAGATCCATAGAGACAGAAAGTAGAGGGTGGGGCCCGGGGCTGGGGAAGGGGGAGGGGAGTTAGTGTGTAATGGGGACAGAGTCTCAGTTTGGGAAGATGAAATGAGTTCTGGAAATGGACGGTGATGATGGCTGCACAACAATGTAAGTGCACTTAATGCCGCTGAATTGGATGCCTAAAACTGGTTAAAATGGTAAATTTTGTGTTAAGTGTGCTTTACCACAATTAAAAACATTCTAATAATACGGGCTGTGGCGAAAGGAAATTTGTGAACGAGATTACCATTTTAAGGAGGGCAGTCAGAGTCTTGTTCATACTTCTATTCATATTCAATTGATAGGATTTTTAGCTGCTCTTGAGACATAGAATGGCATTACAAATTATTGAGGGGAGGATATTTGTGCAAAGAAGATCACTTAAGGGAATTCCCTGGCTGTCCAGTGGTTACGACTCAGTGCTCTCACTGCCGGGGCTGCAGGTTCCATCCCTGGTCGGGGGAAATAAGATCCCACAAGCCATGTGGCGGCGTGACCAAAAAAACTAAAACTAAAAATTTAAAAAAAGTTTTAAAAAAGAGAACATAGGACTTCCCTGGTGGTGCAGTGGTTAAGAATCCACCTGCCAACGCAGGGGACACAGGTTCCAGCCCTGGACCGGGAAGATCCCACATGTTGCAGAGCAACTAAGTCCGTGCGCCACAACTACTGAAGGCTGTGAGCTCTACAGCCCATGCTGCGCAACTACTGAGCCCACGTGCTGCAACTACTGAAGCCCAAGCGCCTAGAGCCCATGCTCTGCAACAAGAGAAGCCACCACAATGAGAAGCCAGTGCACCGCAAAGAAGAGTAGCCCCCGCTCACTGCAACTAGAGAAAAGCCTGTGCGCAGCAACGAAGACCCAACACAGCCAAAAATAAATAAATTAATTAATTTTTTTAAAAAAAGAGAGAGATCACTTTATTTATATCTTTCTGTTAGCCAGAATAAAGGGTGGTGAAGATTCTGGATATTCAAGAGCTATGTCTTACACTGTTGAAACATTTCCCCAAACCTTTCTGTTGAAAATAAGTATAAACTGGGAAATCATACCACTGACCTGCCTTGATAAACATACTATACTTAATTAAAGTACCTAATTTTTTTTTTTTTAAGGAGCAAGACTTGAATGGGATGAGGGGGTGGGAAGCAGGTCAAAGAACAAGGCTTTTGGGGACAGACACAGAGGCTGCTGCAGCTGGAATCAGTGACACATGAGGCAGGAGAGGAGGTCAGGAAAGAACAGGGCACAGATGACACAGGACCTGGGAGGCACTGTTAGGGCTTGACTTTTAATCTACATCAGAAGGAGAGGAAGAAGCTTTTGTGCAAAACATCAGATCAATTTCCACAAAGCAACAAAGAAAAGATCCCAAAGCTCTGTTCCCAGGGCTGGTTTTAGCTTCTCACCCAGGGATGTCATGGTTTTTCCTGCTGCTTAGTCCACGCCAGAATCAGAGGCTCCTAGAGAAAAAAACTGGGGGCAAGGAGGGTCACAGGCTCTTAAGAAAACTTGATAAAAACTTAACAGGCCATTGGTCCATATGACTAATATCTCAGTTTCAAGCATGAGCTCAGGGAAACCTGGGAGTTGTCTTGGCTTCTAAGGTACTAAACAACCGTATGCTTCAGGATGATAACTCCCCAACATAAATGAAACAAAATACAATGGGAACTTTCCTGGCTTTCAAGTGAATGCTTTCATCGTAGTTCTGAAGTCTCACATGTACTACTGAATTACTATGCAGATGTTAAAAGGTATGAGGTAGGTCTCTACCAACCATGTGAAAAGATGTCCAGGATACATTATGAAATGGAGGGGGAAAAAAAAGCAGTTTTATAGCAGTTTGCATTCATCTCATTTTGGTTTTAAAAAAAAACTATTTATGCGAATAGGTTTATAGTACATGCAAAAGCAAAAAAATCCTCTGATATCAGTTAATATGGTTACATATGTGCTAGAATAACAGAAAACTTTCACATTCTATGTTATATATTTCAGAAGTGCTGGAATTTTAAAATAATGAGCATGCATTACCTCTGTAGTCAGAAAAGATGATAAGAATGTTTTCAGTGGAATATCTAGAATACGTAAATGTCTCTCAAAATCCAACAGTAAAAAACTCTATACAATAAAAATAAACAAGAAATCTAGGGTAATTCCCTGGCAGTCCAGTGGTTAGGACCCAGCCCTTTCACTGCGTTGGCCTGGGGTCAATCCCTGGTGGGGGAACTAAGATCCCACAAGCCGCACGGCTCGGCCAAAGAAACAAAAAGAAAAAGAAATCTGATTTAAAAATGGGCAAAAGACATGCATAGATATTTCACTGAAACGAATATAGAGATAGCGAACAAGCACATGAAAAGATGTTCAACTTCATTAGCCGTTAGGAAAATGCAAATTAAGACCACAATGAGATATCACTATGCATTTGTCAGAATGGCTAAAATTAAAAATAGTGACAATACCAAATGCTGGTGATGATGTGGAGAAACCAGATCACACATCCATTGCTGGTAGGAATATAAAATGATACAGCCTCTCTGGGAAACAGTCTGGTGGTTTCTTAAAAAACTAAATATGTACTGACCATATGGCATTTATCCCAGCAAAATGGAAATCTATGTTCACACAAAACCTGTGCATGAATGTTCATAGCAGCTCTATTTGTAGTAACTCAAAGTGGAAACAATAAAATTGTCCTAGAGCAGGTAAATGGTTTCACAAACTGTGAGTTATCTATACCATGGAGTATTATGCATCAATAAAGAAGTAAATGATTAATACAATGCAACAACTTGGATGAGTCTCCAGGGAATTATGCTGAGTTAAAAAAGCCAATATCAAAAAGTTACATACTGTATGATTCCATCATAGAGACAGAAAGCAGATTAGAACTAGTGGTTGCCTAACCATGGGGTGCAGGAAGAAAAGCAAGTGTGGCTAGAAAGAGATATCACAAGGGGACCCTTGTGTGATAGAACCATCCTGCCTCTTAATTGTGATGGTGTTTACATAAATCTACGTGTGTGATAAAATTGCATACAGGCACACACACACACACACAAATGAGTAAAACTGGTGAAATCTGAATCAGTTCTGTAGATTTTATCAATGTCAATTTCCTAGTTATTATATGTTACATTATCTACATATATGTTACTATCTGTATAATAACATATTATATTACTACAGTCATGCAAGATGTTACCACTGGGTAAAACTGGATGAAGGGTATAGGGCACCTCCCTGGACATTTTGGTAACTTCCCATGAATTTAGAATTATTATTTTTCCAAAGTTAAAAAACTCATATGGGGACAGATATAAAGTTCCTCTGGATTACCCACTTTCTTCAAAAATTTTAAAATATTTCTTCCATTTGCACTTAACATATATCTTACGGGGATGGATTCTTTGGGACATTAATGAATTATTTTAAACATATCTTTCAGCTTGTATGTCAAAAAATGTTCCATCATCCAATCTGATAGATTTTTATTGGATAACTCAGGACATCTTTATCTGCCACAGTTTCACAAATATAATCTATAAACCACCTGGTATGCATAAAAAGATGCAGATTCTGGGGCCCATCCAACCCTTCTAAATTGGGTTATCTGGAGATAGGATCTGGCCGTCTGCCCTTGTATTAAGCATCTTCAGTGGTTCTTAGGATCAGCCAAGCTCAAGAATCACTGGTACAGTTTATGAAACTGAAGTTAGAGCTCCAAATAAAACACATATTTTGCATGGTTTAGAAGAAAACACTAGAGAGTTGACTAAAGTGACAGTGACCTTATATAATTTTCTGACATTAAAAAGAAAACAAAGTCTTCCAAATGTCAAATACAAAAATGGATCCTAGGAGAATAAAAGTCTCCAAAGGGTAATAATTTACAAACTCCAGATCTAGGAATGTCACTGAAATTCAATTTCATTTATTGAATTTCATATATATCCACTGTTCTGGCATGTAAAGAGGAAAATGACGCAAGGTCGGGGGGAGGGGGCAGTTGGGCTGATAATCCGCCATTCTAGCATGGTCGCAAGGGCCAGTATGGTCCATCAGGCTGGCTGAAAACAGCCCAGATGTGCATCAACTAATGAATAGGAAAACAAATTTTGGTTATGTCCATGCAACAGAATATTATTCAACCATAAAAAAGAATGCAGTACTGGGACTTCCCTGGTGGTCCAGTGGTTAAGAATCAGCCGCCTAATGCAGGGGACACAAGTTGTTCCCTGCTGGGGGAACTAAGATCCCACATGCCACGGGGGAACTAAGCCCGCACCAGAACTACTGAGCCAGCATGCTCTGGAGCCCACACACTGCAACTAGAGAGAAGCCTGCGTGCCGCAATGAAGATACTGCGTGCCACAACTAAGACCCGACACAGACAAATAAATAAATAAATAGATATTATAAATAAATAAAAGGAACATTTCTCTAAAAAAAAGAATGAAGAACTGATAAAGTGCTAGAATATGGATAAAACATTCAAACATTATGCTAAGTGAAAGAAGCCAATCACAAAAGTCACGTATAATATGATTCCATTTATGTGAACTATTCAGCATAAGTAAATCCACAGAAAAAGAATGCAGATTGGTGGCTGCCAGTAGGGTGGGGGGAATGGGGAGTAACAGTTTAATGGGTACAAATTTCCTTTTGGGATCATGAAAATGTTCTGGAACTAGACAGAGGTGGCATTCTCACAACATCGTGGATGTTCTAAATGCCACTGAATTGTTTACCTTAAACAAGTTAATTTATGTTACAGAAATTTTACCTTGATTAAAAAAATGTTTTAACAACAATGTAAGGAAAATAATTTGGTAAGCAAAGTAATCTGAGTATCACGATCAACTGAAAAGATGCTTTGTAGACAGGGGAAAAAAATTTGTTTAAGGAAGGCATAAGCTGATGCCTCAATCCTCCCAAACCAAAATTAAACACATGCCTTTAGCCCTAAATAATTCTATAAGACATTAAAGCTCAGTTTAAATGAATTTCTTCCAACTTCTCCTAGTTTTATTTGAAATGCAAAACAGAAATATTGAGAGACTGACCAAACTGATAATTTATTAGATGTTGAGTGCTGTTAGGTAAGGTGGCTGGTCAAATCAAGAAAGCTGAGGAGGGCTTCCCTGGTGGCACAGTGATTAAGAATCTGCCTGCCAATGCAGGGTACACGGGTTCCATCCCTGGTCCAGGAAGATCTCACATGCCGTGGAGCAACTAAGCCCATGCACCACAGCTACTGAACCTGCTCTCTAGAGCCCGCGAGCCACAACTACTGAGCCTGTGAGCCTAGAGCCCATGCTCCGCAACAAGAGAAGCCACCACAGTGAGAAGCCCACGCACCACAATGAAGAGTAGCCCCTGCTCGCCGCAACTAGAGAAAGCCTGCGCGCAGCAACAAAGACCCAACACAGCCGAAAATAAATAAATAAATAAATAAATAAGTTTATTAAAAAAGAAAAAAGAAAGCTGAGGAGCCCAAACTCTAGCAAGCAGAAAGCAGGGACACTAAAAACTTGGCCAAAAACACAAATGCTGTTTAAAGTAGTTTTGGGTTTTTTTTTTTTAATGTTTTTGGCCGCACCATGTGGCATGTGGTATCTTAGTTCCCCAGCCGGGGATCAAACCTGCGTCCCCTGCATTGGAAGCAGAGTCTTAACCACTGGCCCAGGGAAGTCCCTAAAGCAGTTTTTATGTGGGACTTCCCCGGCAGTCCAGTGGTTAAGACTCCACGCTTCCACTGCAGGGGGCACGGGCTCGATCCCTGCATGGGGAACCAAGATCCCGCATGTTGCATGGTGCGGCCAAAAGATAAAGTAGTTTTGGGGTCTCCCAGCAGGCCTCAAAGTTACTGTCCAAATAAGTTCAGCAGACTTTCTTCAAGACCATTTACGAGGGATTTCCCTGGTGGCACAGTGGTTAAGAATCCGTCTGCCAATGTAGGGGACACGGGTTCAAGCCCTGGTCTGGGAAGATCCCACATGCTGCGGAACAACTAAGCCCGTGAGCCACAACTACTTAGCCTGTGCTCTAGAGCCCGTGAGCCACAACTACTGAGCCCACGTGCCGCAACTACTGAAGCCTGCGCGCCTAGAGCCCGTGCTCCGCAACAAGAGAAGCCACTGCAGTGAGAAGCCCACTCACTGCAACGAAGACCCAACACAGCCGAAAAAAAGAAAAAAAGACCATTTAAGAGTTGTCTGTGATCTCCAACACTGAAGTTGGCCATGGCTGGGAAGGGTTGAGGCTGGGCCACCTGCCCAGGCAGCCCGCCATGAAAACCCACACACTTAGGCTAGTAAGCACCCAGACATTGTTGGCTGACTGAGTACATAACCTTTTTATTTTTACCTTTTGAATATTTCTAACAGAATTTACTTATTTCACATACTTCTGATTCTCATCCCTGACTATTCATCGCGAACCTTCCCCTCATGGTATTTTCTCTTTAACCGCCAACAATCATGCCAATAGTAACCAGATATGAAGTTTGGCAGTAGAACAATGCTTCCTGGTGACCCCAATGTACACACATAGTATTGAGGACATATCTGCATGTGGGATTAGCAACTATGAGACTGAAAATTAGTTTTTGATCTAATTTTAACCGGTTTGCTAGTAGAAAGTTTGAAAAAGAAGTCTTAACACTATTAGAGCTAGCTAGTGAAACTCTGATTTCCTAGTATTTAAAGGAATTTAAGCTCTCAGGTAGACGGTGACTCTACTCCCAATTGTCTCTGCTGCTGGTTGGGTGTCTAGCATGTGCCAAGTTCAGACAAAGTACTTTGCATGCTTTAGCACCCAAGGTCCTCCACAATGGCCTAAGGACAGGAACATTACCAACACCGTAATGAAGACAGCTGAGGGACAGAGGTTATGTGCCTTGCCAGGGTCACCCAGGAGTAAGTAAGCGGTGGAGGCAGGATCTAGATCCTGGTCTGAATGCCAGCAACCCCCGCAGTCTTCCTGCAGAGGCCCCTGAACAGAGAGCTTCATACTGGCTAACGCACTGTGTGTGTGTGTGTGTGTGTCTGTGTGTGTGTGTTTGCATGTGTGTTCGTGTGAACTTTTCTTTTATTGTGACAAAATATCCAAAACATAAAATTTACCATTTTAACCATTTTTAAGTGCGCACTTCAGTGGCATTAAGTACGTTCACATTGTCGTGCAACCATCACCACCAACCATCTCCAGAACTTTGTCATCTTCCCAAACGGAAACTCTGTCCATCCCCCATCCCCAGCCCCTGGCACCCACCCTTCTATATTCCATCTCTATGAATTTGACTACAGTAGGTACCACAATCTAAACGGAATCATACAATAGGCGTAACTTTGAGTTTGGCTTATTTCACTTAGCATAAATTTTTTTCAAGGGTGTGTTTGTGTTTAAAGTTAAAAAAGGAACCTTTCCTAAAGGAAAATACTGTTTACCTGCAACCTTTGAAGACAAAGCCTGACTCTGGGGGTTGCCACCAGAGTTGAAGGAGGCTGACACCTGCACCCCTAAAACAATGGGGAGAGCCCCAAGACCAAGTGATTCCCAAAGACACAGAAATGGATCAGACCCACTGAGCTAAGCCAGCAGGTGTACAGGGTTGACCCAAAAGAGGTTAGTGGACTCTAACTTACATTTCGGGGGATGCCTTTCTGGGTCAGGTATATGCTGTTAATCATTGATGAAGGTAAACTTTCTAGTTTAAAAAAAAAAAAGAAATCTTGCTTCTAGAAAAGAATTCACTGTTCATAGATGTCCATAGAAATTCTCAGTTTTTCTTCTTTCCTTTTCACCCCAGAGAGCTTCATTGAACAGAAGCAGCACCTGTCTTTCCCAGATTTAAGCTATTTAACAAGCAGCTATTTTTGCTAATCTTTTGGATTACTCTTTCTAATTGCCTGAGAAACAGCGCCTTAAAAAGGAAAAATTTCTGCCTTTGAACTTAAACCAGGTTGAAAATAGTCATGATCAGTTAAAAATAATAATACTGCGTAAGTATCCAAACGATTTACCTTAAAAACTGGTCCAACTGGCTAAAAATAACCTCTAAACAAATAACAAAACCTAGATGAGACCCGTGGAAGAACCAGAGCCAACAGATTCTTCAGAAGTGAGGCGGGAGGATTGACCAGCTCCTGGCTTAGTTTGATCTGGTGCAAAGATCAAAGGCTGGTGCAGGTCCCTAAAGACAACAGCAACAAAAGCAAAAATAAACAAATGGGCCACATCTAACTCAAACGCTTCTGCACAGCAAGGGAAAGCATCCACAAAATGAAAAGGCAATCTCCAAAATGGGAGAAAATATTTGCAATCAGCCATCTGATAAGAGGTTAATATCCAAAAGATGTAAAGAACTCACACAACTCAATAGAGTAAAAAAAAAAAAAAAATCTGATTTAAAACTGGGCACTACCAAACGTAAAATAGATAGATAGTGGGAAGCAGCCGCATAGCACAGGGAGATCAGCTCGGTGCTTTGTGACCACCTAGAGGGGTGGGATAGGGAGGGTGGGAGGGAGGGAGACGCAAGAGGGAAGAGATATGGGAACATATGTATATGTATAACTGATTCACTTTGTTATAAAGCAGAAACTAACACACCATTTGTAAAGCAATTATACTCCAATAAAGATGTTAAAAAAATAAAACTGGGGACAAGGGGCTTCCCTGGTGGTCCAGTGGTTAAGAATCCGCCTTCCAATGCCGGGAACGTGGGTTTGATCCCTAGACGGAGAACTGAGATCCCATGTGCCTCGGAGCAACTAAGCCCGCATGCCACAACTTCTGAGCACTCGAGCCACAGCTAGAGAGGCTGTGTGCTGCAATGAAGATCGCGGGCAACTAAGACCCTACGTAGCCAAAAATAAATAAATAAATATTTTTAAAATTCAAAAAAAAGAAAAAAGAAAACTGGGCACAAAAACTGCACATACATTTTTCCAAGGAAGACATACAAATGACCCACAAGTACATAAAAGGGGCTCAGCATCACTCATCATCAGGGAAATGCAAATCAAAACCACAATGAGATATCACCTCACATCTGTTAGGAGAGCAATTATCAAAAAGGCAAGAGATAACAAGCATTGGCGAGGATGTGGAGAAAAGGGAACTTTTGGACACTGTGGGTAGAAATGTAAATTGGTGCAGCCACTATGAAAAACAGTTTGGAGATTCCTCAAAAGAATTAAAAATAGAACTACCATACAATCCAGCAATCCCATTTCTGGGTATATATCCAAAGGATGTTTAAACAGGATAATTTAAAAAAGATATCTTCACTCCCATGTTCATCGCAGCATTATTCACAATAGCCAAGATATGGAAACAACCTAAGTGTCCATCAACAGATGAATGGATAAAGAAGATGTGGTGTATATACAATGGAATATTATCCAGCCATGAGAAAGAAGGAAATCCTGTCATTTGTGAAAACATAGATGGACCTTGAGGGCACTATGTTAAGTGAAATAAGCCAGAGAAAGACAAATACGGCATGATATCACTTATGTGTGAAATGTAAAAAAAAAAAAAAAAGTCAAACTCATAGAAATAGAAAGTGGAAGTGGTTGCCAGGGGCTTGGGGGTGGGGAAAGTAGGGATCCTCCCTGTGGGCCTCTGGAGCAACAAGGCGGGAGGTGACAGTCTTGGCCCTTTTGTGGCACACCCTCTAGGAAGCACAAAACAATCCTTCAAGGCACCCTTTCCTCGACAAGCAGAGGGCTCAGAAATGGGGCCCCAGGTCTGCAGACATCCCTACAGGTGATATGCCCATTGGATCCAAGGGTGTCCACCTCGTCTCAGGCTGCTACAACACAAGACCATAGACTGGGAGGTTTAAACAACAGACATTTACTTCTCATGGTTCTGGAGGCTGGAAGTCCAAGATCAAGGTGTCAGGAGATTCGGTTCTTGGTGAGGGCCCTCTTCCTGACTTACAGACGGCCACCCTCTTGCTGTGTCCTCCCATGTCAGAGAAAGAGAGAGAGAGATTGAGAGAGAGAGAGAGAGAGGAATTCCAGTTTCTTCCTCTGTTTATAAAGACATTAATCCTATCATGGGGGCTGTACCCTCAGGACCTCATCTAAACCTAATTGTCTCCCAAAGGACCCACCTCCAAATATCACATGGGGGTCACAGCTTCAACATATTGAATTTGGGGGGCACACAATCCAGTCCATGATAGAGGGTTAAGGTCTGTGGCTGGGGAATCAGAGGGTGGCCAGGGTTTGGAGGCAATCCAACTAAGAGAATAAGGGCTTCCTTGGTGGCACAGTGGTTAAGAATCCACCTGCCAATGCAGGGGACACGGGTTCAAGCCCTGGTCCAGAAAGATCCCACATGCCGCGGAGCAACTAAGCCCGTGTACCACAACTACTGAGCCTGTGCTCTAGAGCCCGCGAGCCACAACTACTGAAGCCCGCGTGCCACAACTACTGAAGCCTGCGCGCCTAGAGCCCGTGCTCCGCAGCAAGAGAAGCCACTGCAATGAGAAGCCCGCGCACCGCGATGGAGAGTAGCCCCCGCTCACCACAACTAGTGAAAGCCCGCGCCCAGCAACGGAGACCCAACGCAGCCAAAAATAAATAAATTAATTTAAAAAAAAAACGAATAAGAGAAAGAGGCATAGACAGAGGCAGAGGCAGAGCAGAGACAGACAGAGACAGAGACAGAGAGGGCCCAAAGGTCTTCTCATAACCAAGTAAGAAAGGAAGCCTGGGGCCACCAGCCACTTCATTGAGCTCTATCTCTCAAGATCCCAGAAACTTTGTTATTTCTCCTTTCAAAATAAATTTTTTAAGTTTTTATTGTGGTAAAATACATAACACGAAATTTACCATGTTTAAGCACATAGTTCAGGGGCACCAAGTACATTCACACTGTTGTGCATCCATCACCACCATCATCTCCTGGACTTGTTCATCTTCCCAAACTGAAACCCCGCCCCCATTAAATAATAACTCCCCATCCCCCCAGCCCCACACCCATTTTCTCTTCCTTGCTACCTTGCGTTCTCCTTTCTCTTCACAGTAATTACAGTGACATCTTCAAGACGACAAGCACTCATGTTTGGGGGGATGACCAGGAAGTGGGGAAACTGTGTCTGATCTGAAGATGGGAATCTCAAGAAATCAGAGTCAGTGCTGGCAGCTCAGAAGGGAAGGACAGCAGGCTGGATCCCAAGAAGCCTGGAAGGAAGTGGGAAAAAGGGGGTCAGCCAGCGACCAGCAGGAAGTCTGGGAGCCCCTAGGGGCCAGATGGGGTTCAGGGACCCGGAACCACGGGGAAAACGTCAGGCTGCAGCCACCCAGGGAGCGGGAGGGAGCGAGAGCTGCCTGGGCCTCATTCCCACCATGTGAGACACTTTCATTCTCACTCTAAGTGCTCCCAGTAATTTTCTGTCCAGTTTGGTAGCAATACACCCACTTAATAGCAAATCCAATTAACGCGGCTTTCCCCCATTTGTCATCTTAAATGGGGTCTTGCTTCCATTAGAAGTCATAATGAATTACTTCAAGCAGCAAAGCAAAAATCTGACTCTCATTTCTTATTCCCAGTTTGTTTTAAACAATTGGGTGGTGGTGATAAGGGTCTTTCTTGGGCAAAGAACCAAGGATGGCAAGGCCGCCTCGGGTGCTCAGGGCTGCAGTGGGAGCTGGCCGTCAGCCACAAAGGGGAGGACTTGGACTTAGATGATGTGGTGAGGGCACGGGAGCCACTGGCGAGGAGATGGGTACAGGCCAGGGCACAGGCAGGACCAGACTTTCAGTCTGCCTGCTTTTATAGAGCAGAGGCTTCTTTTCTTTTTTTTTTTTTTTTTTTTTTTTTTTTTTTTT
>NW_006774127.1:3312102-3323713 GCF_000442215.2 Lipotes vexillifer
CGCGGGCCTCTCACTGTTGTGGCCTCTCCCGTTGCGGAGCACAGGCTCCGGACACGCAGGCTCAGCGGCCATGGCTCATGGGCCCAGCCGCTACACGGCATGTGGGATCTTCCCGGACTGGGGCACGAACCTGTGTCCCCTGCATCGGCAGGCGGACTTTCAACCACTGCGCCACCAGGGAAGCCCAGAGCAGAGGCTTTTAACGGCTGGATTCGTCTGAGACTGGAGGGCTTTGGATCTTATGAGTTAGAAGGACGAGGGCTTTAGGGTGCTCCGGTCTCTGCCCAGCTCAGGGAGGTGAAATCCTGCTCCTCCAGCCCGGGCACCGCGTCTCACACGTGCATGTTGCAAACTGCAGCCCCTAGTGCAGGCCTGGCCGGCTCACCGCAGGGGCTCGGCAACTCTTCGTGAACCAATTAGCTGGGCCTGAGAGGGGGCTCCTGTGATAAAAGCATCCATCCAAGGAGCTAGCGGTATAGTAAGCAAGAGTCTGAGAGCCGCTTCCAGCACTTTCCGGGATGCCTCCGTCCCCCTCCGCCAGCCCCGGGAGACTTCTCAGCTCTCACAGGCAGTCTGGCTTGAGTGTCACTTTTCTCCCCAACCCATGGATGTGCCAGGTCGACTCCTGTCTTGTTTATCCTTAGACCCTGACACAGTTGCAATGAAATGAAGACATTCGCTTCTTATTGCAAATCCTGGAAAACCAAGATTACTGTTGCCAAACGCTTGGAGCCCTGGCCTGCTGGCTTCGGTCTGCTGTACGAAATTCTTAATCACCCGTTGGGCCAGTGAACCAAATTGTTGTCTGTTCTAATCGTTTGAAGGCTATGAGTGTGTTTCCCTAATGAGATGCCCTCACCCCTTTTATGAACCTCACGGAGCCCAGGACAGAGTTCAAGCAGATGCAGGTAGTATTACTCATACTTGACCATACTTTGTTCATGACATATAAACATCCAGGATCACCCAGATCTAGCCAGTCTATTTTGCTGCATAGTTTTGAAGAGATGCCGTGCTTTCAGACTGAAGAAAGTGGGCTTAGAATAAGTGCTCTGATGTTCTATTGTGAAATAGAAGGACTGTCCTTCTCAGCCCATCTCCCCGGGACATTGCAGGCCTGGCAGGAAAGCATTCACTTCCTGCCCACGACTGTGAGATGCATTATGTCACAGCGGGGATAACTTCCAAATCCTATTTTTAGAGGTGATGAGGGGTAAGCCAAGTCCAGCCTCGAGCTGGAAGGAACCCAAGGGTTCCTCTGTGAGCCCGAAGGTCTAGGGGGCAACGGCCTCCAAGACCCGCCCTAATCCCTCATGCTGTCCTCTCTCACGTTTTGAGTCCCCACGTGGCTCTACTGGGCGCGGTACAGGATGTTCTCATGAATCATCTCAAGTCCACTGAACAGTCCCAGCACCGGTGCCAAGGTCGAGCTTTAAACCTGAGTCTGTATTTCCTTCACAGTGTGCTGAACTGTAGCACACACTCCTCTCCTAGAATCGCAGGCTGGGTGACAGCCTAATACAAGATGACATGTTTCCAAAGGTGAAAGATTGAAAGAGACTTTAAAACTCATTGCTGTTGGACAATAAAATGCTTAGAATTCAGCAAAGAAAGGCCAAGGGATCTTCGTTTTAAGATATAGTTTTACTCTGATTCAAAAAGATACATGCGGGCTTCCCTGGTGGCGCAGTGGTTGTCCGCCTGCCAATGCAGGGGGCGCGGGTTCGTGCCCCGATCCAGGAAGATCCCACATGCCGCGGAACGGCTGGGCCCGTAAGCCATGGCCGCTGAGCCTGCGCGTCCGGAGCCTGTGCTCCGCAACGGGAGAGGCCACAGCAGTGAGAGGCCCACGTACAGCAAAGAAAAAAAAAGATCCATGCACCCCAACGTTCATGGCAGCACTATTCACAATAGCCAAGACACAGAAGCAACCTAAATGTCCATCAATAGAGGAATGGATAAAGAAGATGTGGTATATATATACAATGGAATATTACTCAGACATAAAAAGAATGAAATAATGCCACTTGTAGCAACATGGATGGACCTAGAGATTATCATACTGAATGAAGTAAGTCAGACAAAGACAAATATCATATGCTATCACTAATATGTGGAATATTAAAAAATGATACAAATGAACTTATTCATAAAAGAGAAGTAGACCCACAGACATAGAAAACAAACTTATGGCCACCAAAGGCGAAAGGTGGAGAGGAATACATTAGGAGCTTGGGATTAACAGATACAAACTACTATATATAAAATTGAAAAACAAAAAGGATTTATTGTGGGGCTTCCCTGGTGGCGCAGTGGTTGAGAGTCCGCCTGCCGATGCAGGGGACGCGGGTTCGTGCCCCGCTCCGGGAAGATCCCACACGCCATGGCAACTAACCCCGTGTGCCACAACTACTGAGCCCTCACACGCAGCAACGAAGACCCGATGCAGCCAAAAAATAAAATTCTTACAGGTTCAGTAAACATCCAATAGGTTTTTGTGGGGTTTTTTGCCGCTCTGCACAGCATATGGGATCTCAGTTCCCTGACAATAAACTAATAAACCATAATGGAAAGTAATATGAAAAAGAATATATATGTATGTATGTATAACTGAATCACTTTGCTGCACACCTGAAACTAACACAACACTGTAAATCAACTATACTCCAATTTTAAAATTTTTAATTAAAAAATAAAAATTAAAAGTTTTAAATTTTCAAAATCATGTGAAATAAAGACAAGGAGAGGATGCCAGTCTCTGTCACAGAACGTCTTCCACGCATGTGGCCCTTGTTCAACTTTCATGTCTTTCATTCAGAGAGAATGACGACTGGCCTCGTTGTGAAGGTGAATTTTATGTCAGCTTTACTGGGCCCAGGGATGCCCAGACAGCTGGTGAGACATTGTTTCTGGTTGTATCTGTGAGGGCGTTTCTGGAAGGGATTAGCATCTGAATCAGTAGACTGAATAAAGATGGGCTCAAACGGGGCTGGCATCATCCAATCCACTGAGGGTCTGGATAGGACAAAAAGGGCAGAGGAAGGATATTTTCGACCCCTTCTTGAGCTGGGACATCCATCATGTCGTGCCCTCAGACATCCGAGCTCTGGTTTCTGGTCCAGGAGTGTTAAGCCACCCACTTTCCCAGTTCTCTAGCTCACAGACGGCATAGCATAGCATATCTCAGCCTCCATAATTACATGAGCTGATTCCCATAATAAATCTCCTCTTCTGTATCCATGTATATCCTGCTAGTTCTGTTTCTCTGGAGAACCCTGACTGATACACTTGTGAATAAGATTAAAAGGCAGAGATTAAGACAATCCCCTTTTGTAAACACAGAAAACCATGTGCAAACTCATGATCATTTTCCCCCCTCACTTCAAGAGAATGGGGTGTTTGCCTTATATTGCTGGGTGTTAAAAGTAAAAAAAAATCACACACCATATTATATGAAAGATCTTGAAGAATGAAAGCTGTCACATGTCTGTCTATGACGGGCTATATCCAACAGAACTTTCTGTGATGGTGGAAATGTTCTTTTCCTGCACTGCCCAAAGCAGTGGCCACTAGCCCCGTACAGCTGTCAAGCCCTTGAAAGGTAGCTATTGTAAGAAATGAATTTTACATTTTATTTATTTTAATTAAAATTTAAGTAGTCACATGTAGTAGCATCTACTCTATTTGGATAGGACAGGTATAATGTCCATAACTTTAGATCCATTCAAGATCTTTTTTTTTTTTTTAGTCTTTGACCACGGGTGGAAATGTCTGAGGCTGGTGTGGCCGGTGCAGCCTGAGGTCAGTGAACATTCAAGCATGATGTGGAAGGTTTGACGTTCATCCTTGAAGACCCCCATCAACACCAAAAAGTGAACAGCGTCGTCCTCTCCAGACAAAACTTGGATTCTCTGATGTAACACCTGTCATTTTTCCCAAGCAGAAAGTCAAATATCAAATATCAGTACTTTTGTAAGAGCTGAGAGTTCCCATTTCCCCATTCATGCCCCTCGTACCTCCAGCCTTTCACTTCATTATGTAACGAGGAACCAGGAGCTGGGCTCTCCAATCTGAAGGGCTTGGTTTCATTCTCTCGTTGTCTCCAGCACCTACTAGGATGTCTGGTATACAGTAGGTGTCCAATCAGCATTTGCTGAATGTCGAATGACTATCTTGGAAGGAAGTGACAAGGAAAAAACAAAACAAAACAGCATGAACAACGAACTGTGTTCTTCAACTGTTTAAATCACGTCTCTGCCGGTTACCAGCTATGCCGTCTGGCCTCCGTGGCTACTCAAATGTAAGAGATCGTTCTGACTGGGAGAGCTACTGCCTCTTCATGCTGCAGGGGTGGGAGGTCAATGAATGGATGTTATTAGCTATCCAAATGGTCTGCTGCCTGATGGTGGTTGAAATATTCTTAGGAGTTTGAACATTATCGTTAATTTCTCTTTTAATAAAACATCCTCATTCTAATACAACTTAAGAGAACAGTAAATATGGGGATAAATCACGTTCATAAAGATAGGAGTTTTATAACATAAAGACAAGAGTTTCATGAGAAACTCAGGCCAGATTTTGGGATCTTGCAAAATCTCTGAGGAGCTCTGCATATTGCGTGTCTGAATCGAGCAGGAGAGAGGGAGCAAAACCCGAGCAATTTTGCCCCTAGAGACCCAAACGGAAATATCCCACAAAGAGGAAGCCTGGAGTTTATTCAAACTGCTTTTATTTTAATAAGTCCTAAGTGGTACTGAGAACATTTCCAAGAAATTAAATCGCTTGTAAGCTATTTATATATACTCTATTATCACAATTTATCATTTTAAAAAATTCCAGTAGATCTTTTACCAAAATGCACCATAAAGAGCAATCATTCATTGACATTTTACAGAATAACAGCCGCTCCCAATATTTTAACAGATTCTGACGTTTTAAGAATATTTCACTACGAGCCACCAAAGAAATTTAAAGTTGTGATTTCTGTAGTGAAAAAAAACGACTCATTGGTGTAGCAGATTTCCCTTTAAGGGTCTCCAAGAGGCTCTCACACATGCATCGGGCTCAGGACAAGCTCACTGTGGCCCAAGCTGGATCAGCACAGACCCAGGCCCTTCTGAAGTGGCCTGTCAGGGTTCAGCTGCTCTGGGCAGAAGTGAATACTCTGACGAAACCACTGCTCTTGTTTTTTGTTTTGTTTTTTAAATTAATTTATTTATTATTTATTTTTGGCCGTGTTGGGTCTTCGTTGCTGCGTGTGGGCTTTCTCTAGTTGTCGTAAGCAGGGGCTACTCTTTGTTGTGGTGCGCGGGCTTCTCATTGCAGTGGCTTCTCTTGTTGCGGAGCACAGGCTCTAGGCGCGCGGGCTTCAGTAGTTGTGGCACGTGGGCTCAGCAGTCGTGGCTCAAGGGCTCTAGAGCGCAGGCTCAGTAGTTATGGTGCACAGGCTTAGTTGCTCCCGCGGCACGTGGGATCTTCCAGACCAGGGCTCGAACCCGTGTCCCCTGCATTGGCAGGCGGGTTTTTAACCACTGCGCCACCAGGGAAGCCCCACCACTGCTCTTGTTGATACAGTGTGAAAATGCAGTTTCATACTGAAAGTCGCTCTCCCGAATAAACACAAAACCACCAAATTCATTTTTCTAGCACATGGACCTTCTTGTTTCAAAGCACCAGCTAAGGGTATTGATTTAAAGAGTTACAATCTTATCACTCTTGCTGAGCTTAACAAACCACAATGAACTGAACCAGTGCCAGCATTTTTACGTTCATTTTTGCTTAAGAATTTGGATAAACAAAATAACTGGAAAAAACACCCTAAGACCTTCCCTGAAACAAGACACACCCTATGTGAACACGTGGCTCCCTCTTGTGGCAAAAGCAGACCTCACATGCCCACTGCTGGGCTTGCTTCACACCCCACCCATTCATTCCCCTCAAATTAGCCAGCTACATTCAAATTACCCTGAATTACTAAGATTACTAAAAACACACAGTCTGGGCAGTAGCGTCCCATCCACTGGGGCTGGCTTCAGTTGTTCAGAGGGAGGTGAGAATATTCTGTTGAAATATGCCCAGAGTGATAAAGGCCACTTAGTAAAGTAGCTACTTGACCTTCCCATCCTACATTTGACCTCATCTGCCAACTTAAAACGCAACATGCATATGTACCCTTAGCGTCAAAAATAAGCATTACCTTCAAAACACACCCTATACTGATGGACAGATTTTTTTAAAGAAAAACCAGGTTTCTCCAGTAATACCAAGAGCCGTATCAAAGTGTTTCAACTATGAAAACGTCGGGTTTTCCCTCTGAGAGAAGGGGGCTCTCTGGGATTTAATCCCGTCTCCTCCTCAGGTCCCTTGGCCCAAACGATTTTCATCCCTTGTTCTGGATCCCACTTCCTCCTCCCAACAAACTAAATCCAGAGCCAGAAGAGTTAAGTAATTTTTGGTGTCATACTCACCATATTAAAAAATGTCATGAAGAACCTAGGGGTAAGACAGGAATAAAGACACAGACCTACTAGAGAATGGACTTGAGGATATGGGGAGGGGGAAGGGTGAGCTGTGACAAAGTGAGAGAGTGGCATGGACATATATACACTCCCAAACGTAAGGTAGATAGCTAGTGGGAAGCAGCTGCATAGCACAGGGAGATCAGCTTGGTGCTTAGTGACCGCCTGGAGGGGTGGGAGGGAGACGCAAGAGGGAAGAGATATGGGAACATATGTATGTGTATAACTGATTCACTTTGTTATAAAGCAGAAACTAACACACCATTGTAAAGCAATTATACTCCAATAAAGATATCAAAATAAAATGATACAAATGTTAAAAAACAAAACAGCTGATTCCAACCTTCCAAGACCCTTTGTAGAGACAGTGTGAAAATACAGACAATAAAGAGGCAGATCAGAGAATATAACACATCCAACCCAAATCAATATATACGCAGAACCAAAGGGAGGTGTCTGCTAAGATATTCTTGTTGGGAATCCCTAATCGAGGGAAAAAAGGAGAAGCTGATTTTAACAGAAACTCTAAATGTTTAAATGTTTTAAAATTCACGTATCTGCCAAACTTACCCTGCCTACCACTCATCTGGATGCAGGGACCAGACTGTGGTTCAATCTCCTCTCCCAAAGGCATCACAAGGCTGGAGAATGAGTTTGTTTCCCTTACCGCTGCTATCTCAGTTTCTAAGTGAATTCAGACAAGTGTATGTTTGCCCCATAGAGAACAAAGTACCTGCATGGAGTCATGGGGAGGGGGGTGACAAGGAACAGCACCATGTCCTAGCTATGATATCCCCTTATATGTCCTACAAAGAACTAGACTTTTTTTTTTTTTAATATTTATTTATTTATTTGGCTGTGCTGGGTCTTAGTTGCGGCTTGCGTTGTGGTATGCAGGACTTTTTTTTTTTAGTTGCGGCATGCGGGATCTAGTTCCCTGACAAGGGATCAAACCCAGGCCCCCGGCATTGGGATCGTGGAGTCTTAACCACTGGACCATCAGGGAAGTCCCAGAACTAGACTTTTCAATGCATCTGAGAATTTGGTTGAAAAGAGGCAGCAACGTAACCGTGATGGTTAATTTTACCTCACCTTGACATGCTAGGTGATGCCCTGATAGCTGGTAAAATATTAACTCTGGGTGTGTGAGAGTATTTCTGGAAGAGATTATTAGCACTTGAATCGGTGGATTGAGTAAAGATCACCCTCATCATTTCAGGTGGGCAACTAAAACGCTGAGGGCCTGAATAGAACAAAAAGGAGAAAGGGCAATTTTGCTCTTTGCTTGAGCTGCAACATCCACCTTCTTCTGCCCTTGGACATTGGTGTCCCTGGTTCTCAGGCCTTAGGACTTGGACTGAATGACACCACCAGCTTTCCTGAGTCTCGTTTGCAGATGGCAGATGGTGAGACTTCTCAGCCTCTATTATCATGTAAGCCAATTCCTATCATAAATCTCCTCATATCTATATCTGTATATCCTGTTGTTTGTTTTTTAAATATTTATTTGGTTGCACTGGGTCTTAGTTGCGGCAGGCAGGCTCTTTAGTTGCAGCTCTTGGGCTCCTTAGTTGCGGCATGCATGTGGGATGTAGTTCCCTAACCAGGGATCGAACCTGGGCCCCCTGCATCGGGAGCTCAGAGTCTTAGCCACTGCTCCACCATGGAAGTTCCTATCCTATTGTCTGTTTCTCTGGAGAATGACTAATACAGCAACTTAAGTCAAAGGAGCACAGAGACTTGCTGCTTTCTCCAAGTCATCTTAGATAAGCAGCAGTGGCAGAGTGCTTGTAATCTTAAAAATAAAAGAAGACAAGCTTTAAGAGCTAGAAAACTGAGCTGGTTTCCAATCTTGAAGCAAACTACTTGTTTCTGATAGAAACAGAACACTTAGTAGGTACATGGGGAAGGGAAAACAGGTTAAGCCCACTTCCTTAAAAAAACTAAAAGCAGGGCTTCCCTGGTGGCGCAGTGGTTGAGAGTCCGCCTGCCGATGGAGGGGATACGGGTTTGTGCCCGGGTCCGGGAAGATCCCACATGCCGCGGAGCAGCTGGGCCCGTGAGCCATGACCGCTGAGCCTGCACGTCCGGAGCCTGTGCTCCGCAACGGGAGAGGCAACAACAGTGAGAGGCCCGTGTACAGAAAACAAACAAACAAAACAAAACAAAAAACTAAAAGCACTGGGATTTCCCTGGTGACACACTGGTTAAGAATCCATCTGCCAATGCAGGGGACACGGGTTCGAGCCCTGGTCCGGGAAGATCCCACATGCTGCCGAGCAACTAAGCCCGTGTGCCACAACTACTGAGCCTGCGCTCTAGAGCCCGCGAGCCACAACTACTGAGCCCGTGTGCCACAACTGCTGAGCCTGCGCCTAGAGCCCGCGAGCCACAACTACTGAGCCTGCGTGCCACAACTACTGAAGCCTGAGCGCCTAGAGCCCGTGCTCCACAACAAGAAAAGCCACCTCAATGAGAAGCCCGCGCACCGCAACAAAGAGTAGCCCCCGCTCGCCACAACTAGAGAAAGCCCACGCGCAGCAAAGAAGAGCCAACGCAGCCAAAAATAAATAAATTTTAAAAACTAAAAACTAAAAGCATTAAAGTTAACTGGAGAATTCCACTCTAATACTGTGGTAAGGCACAGCTCCCCTATAAAAATTCCTTGTGTCATGTACCTGAAAATTTTCAAAAATGAACTGTAAAGAATCTACTCAAAACACAGGCAGAGCAGAACTACAGCCATGCCTGCTCCTACTCCTTAAACAAACCGCTGTTTACCAGAAGTAACCAGCCCTCAAAGATGCCTCACACCCAACGACACATGCTACAAAGATGAGGTGTGTGCCTGATCCGGCGGGGCCGCCTCACACCCTCCCAACTCAACCTGCAACACTTCAGTTAAAACATCTTGGTACGCCTCTATAAAGGAAGATCATTTGTTTCAGGATAAAGGAAACTTTATCCTAGGAAGATGACCTTTCCCAAGCAGTCAGGCCCTTTGCAAACAATATTCTCTAATCAAATTTCAGCTGTGCATATATACAGCTCAAGGGATAGTTTGCAGAGTTTGAAGTGCAAATAAGAGTGAACAGATGCTTTTTTTAAAAAAATAAATTTATTTTCGGCTGCATTGGGTCTTTGTTGCTGCACGTGGGCTTTTTCTCTAGTTGTGGCGAATGGGTGCTACTCTTTGCTGTGGTTTGCGGGCTTCTCATTGCGATGGCTTCCCTTTGCTGTGGAGCACGGGATCTAGGCGTGCGGGCTTCAGCAGTTGCAGCACGTGGGCTCAGTAGTTGTGGCTCGCAGGCTCTAGAGCACAGACTCAGTAGTTGTGGCACATGGGCTTAGTTGCTCCGCGGCATGTGGGATCTTCCCGGACCAGGGCTCAAACCCGTGTCCCCTGCAATGGCAGGCGGATTCTTAACTACTGTGCCACCAGAGAAGTCCAGAGATGCTTTTTTAAAAATTGATCCAATTCATCCAAGTTTCCATAAAATTGGAAAAAAGAGGTAACATTTTGGAAGCAAAGCAGAGCCAAGTAGAAGCAACCATCCTGTGAAATCTTGTTTAGGCCTCTGACTTCAAATGGTTACATCGAATGTACAGATTATCACTTGGATGAGGTGTGTTTCAAAGCTTCCAGCACTGGCTGCTGTTTAAAGGCCATTTCCAGCTCTGAGTTCATATGGTTTAAGAGATCCCTTAATTCTATTTCTTCTCCTTGGAAAGTTTAAGAAGAATTTAAAAATTATCTATGGCAAAGTGCAAAAAGAATCTTATAGCACATTTCTTTTCCCTTTTTTTTTTTTTTTTTTTTGGCGTGCCGAGAGGCTTGTGGGATTCTATTTCCCCAACCAGAGAGCAAACCTGGGCTTTCAGCAGTGAAAGCACAGAGTCTTATCCACTGGACTGCCAGGGAAGTCCCCACATTTCTTACTCTCTGTGAAATTATAGTAAATGGTCTATATGCATTTTAGAATACACATGCCGAGCTCCAAAATATGTCTTGCTTCCTAGCTATAAAAACAAGTCACGTAAAGAATGATCGATTTAAACGCAAGAGTTTCTTAATTTTTTATTCTCTATAGGCTTGCAACTTCATAATCACTTCAAGATCTCAACATTCATTCTCATGTTTAAAAAAAAAAAAGATTTTATGATTTCCAAATGAGAATAACCGAGTCCAAGATTTTGTGCTATACACTTTCTAAATTTAAAGTGATTGTGCTGTTCAATCTTTAAGAACAGAATCCATAAAGGCAAAAAGGAAGAAAATGCATATAAATGTCAGAATTTTTAAAACAGGCTTCCCTTAGTTTTCATTGCCAAAATGATACAACTTAAAATATTTCAAATGAGTGATCCCTTTTATAATTCAATCATGGAAACAATTTATTCAAAAGAATATCTTTTTTCTCTACTAATTGCTTCAAAAATTTAAATGTTTAGAGAAGGCCTTCTTTCACAGTCATGAAACTTCATACACTATAGTTATCATCACCTCTTTACCCCAGAACTTTCCACAGGAGAGGCCACCTTTAGACAGAACTGGAACCAATATAGCACCAAAGGGAAAAATTTCAGCTAAGTGTATTAAAAAATTAATGTAAAAAAAAAATTATTGAGAGCTCTTCCACAAAGATTTTAGAAAAAACACAACTTATTCTGATATAACCATATGAAAACACTTCAAGTTAATTTAGTTAATGCTAAGCAGGAAATTCTGTATTTGTTGTTTGCAATTGATTGAAAATTTACAGACTTGGAATTTACAAAGCAAAAAAACAAAAAAACAAAAAACAGTTGATGAGTCATAGAAAGTTCCATCTCAAAGTAGCAGACTGAGTTTAAAACAAAGAGGTGGGGGGGGGGGCAGGGAGAAGGTGTTGACAAGAAAACAGTTCCCATTCTGAAACACTGAAATGTGTCATCTCGTTTCACCACCCACGGGTGACCCCTAGGTGGAGTGTCCACTAACCAGGGCTTTAATTGTTCAGTCAAGTCGGTGTCCTTTTAGACTGGCTAGAGATCATTCCTTCCACAAGGGTTCTTACTTTGGGGTACTCTGAGCGCACCCCCCCCCCCCCCCC
>NW_006774127.1:3323723-3343444 GCF_000442215.2 Lipotes vexillifer
CCCCCCCCGTAACCAAGGAGCACAATACAGCATTCCATTACATCCGGGGAGGAAAATGAGAGTTGAGTTCCAACGTAACTTGACATTATGCTTTTCATTGTCTGCTTCCAATCTTCTAAATCAGCAAATGACTTTGTGCTAAAAGACTTGCATATGAGGAGGGCAGCATTAATAATGAAGACAAAGGGAACCAAGCCTACACAGGTAAAATACGACATTTATTATGCTAAAGAACAGGTTTTATATTTCATTTCCCCAAAACACTGCAATAGCACACAGCATAGTAATTTAGCACACAATATAAACTGATAGATGCAATCAATAATTCCGAAAATGGTTAAGCCTTACTTTCGGACTCTTTAAAAACTTACGCTCTTAAGTGCCTTTTATCCAAGTGATCAACACACAACAAAAGGTGTTTCTCTCAGAAAAAAAATCTTACTGTAAGAGATACCTCGACTCCTAGAAACTGGAAACCTTCTCTAAGGGAAATGCTTGATTTTCCTCTATAACTGAGCCCCGGCAGACAGGCTCAAGCTCATTTTTTATTCTGAGTAACACTGCTAGGGTTCCTAGCTTGAGAAAGCGTTATCTAAAGGTAAGGTTAATATTGCAACTTTCACCGTAGGGCCTCCATTTAAATTGCATGTCAAGTGGAAGGAAAGGGATGTGAGAAAAGAAATCAGACTTTGCTCAAATTATTCTGCAAAATGCAGAAATGGTAACAGCTTACCATCAACTCAGCCTGGCTCAGAGTCGACTTTACAAATATCTACTTCCATTAGATGGTCAGAGACAGTCTAGAAAGACAGTATCTGGGACAGTAGCCCTTTAGGATGGGTGCTGAAGGTAAATTAAAAACTTTGTTAAATCTTTTGATTCTAATCTGATATTTATATAGGATATATCAATATTCTCCTTGACATGGCTTCCCAATTCTGAGTGTCTTTCAAGCACAATTTAAAACTCAAAAATTTCCTTCTGTATCAACCAGCTTTCCATGAGTTTAAATTCCACTGACTTTAAGTATGTCTGGTCATACAAACCAAAGCAGGAGCTTCATGGCTGCACCCTGTGCATCCAGACTTAATGCAAAAGAAATTATTCTAGGACAACTTTTTAAATTAATCTATTTTTATTGTTCTGCCTGTACCTTAACTATGGCATAAGAGATTTGCTAATTCAGAAGCTTGTAGAGCCAGTAACGCCAGTGGTTCCTGCAGATCATCTGCGGTACTTTTTACTCGTGAAAGCATTTTCTTGTATTCTCCTCTTTGCTCTGAAAACATGGGCTTTGAATGGCCAGGGAATACACATTTTGTCTCATAATTCAAGAATATTTGGGGATGTGCGTGCAGCAGTGCAGACAGGATGGAACGTAGGCAAGAGGGTTCCAACTCAGAGTCCAGCTTCTCCAGAAAAGCACTTGGTGGTTCTTCCTCAGAAATCCCCATTTCTAACCATTTTTGATGGCACGGTAGTCCTGACCCCCAAGGCTTTCCTCTGTGGCTCCATCCTCCGTGGCTGTCGGTGGCCCTGGGCCCACCTCTCAGCCAGTCCCTACCATAAGCTCCCCTGACACCACAGGATGCCCCAGCAAAACGCTCTTCTGTGGGAGCAAAGAACGGATCGACAGTCTTGCTCTGAGCAGCTGCCGGAGCTGAATTTCTTCGTACTGGTTCTTGCAGATATGCGAGCACTTTGTTGCCATCGTGAAGCAAGAGGCTGACCTCACTCAGATCATTTTTCATTTCCAGTGGTAACTCCTCATTTTGTGGAGTTCCATTTACATCAACCGCAGGCTTGTTCATCCTGGAAGTTCTATCTGATGGGCAAGCGCTCTCCTCCTGCATCCTCTTATACAACAGTTCCCTGTACAGTAATTTTTCCGAGTCATCGCCCGCTCCCTTCTCTTCTGCGAGGCAGGTGCTGAGAGTCCCCCTTCCGTCCCTCATGCTGTGTGTTCTCTGACACCCTGAGCCCCAGGACACGCCTGTCAGTCCACGGAAGGCCTTCAATGGATCTCAATATGAACCTGGAAAAGACCAACAAATTAAAGTGTAATAATGAAGACAGGGTCTTAAGAGAGTCCACACACAGCTATTTCCCAACAAATACAAAGATCTCTTTGACAGTCTCCGGTACCCCAAGGATACCTACACTGTGACAGGAAACAGGATATCAACCTATCAACCTACCAACCTACCAATTAGAAACCACAACAAAAAGAACAGTAGTTTATTAATGCAGTGTTTCCTAAAAATACTTAAAAATAATAAAAGTATACATTCTGAGGCTCTGCACTTTTCGTGGCAATATAGTTATTCCTGTAGGTTCGATAAAAAATCTGTCCTCCTGGGGGCTTCCCTGGTGGCACAGTGGTTAAGAATCCACCTGCTTGGGCTTCCCTGGTGGCGCAGTGCTTGAGGGTCCGCCTGCCGATGCAGGGGACGCGGGTTCGTGCCCCATTTCGGGAGGATCCCACATGCCGCGGAGCGGCTGGGCCCGTGGGCCATGGCCGCTGGGCCTGCGCGTCCGGAGCCTGTGCTCCGCAAATGGGAGAGGCCACAACAGTGAGAGGCCCGCATAACGCAAGAAAAAAAAAAAAAAAAAGAATCCACCTGCCAATAGGAGACACGGGTTCGATCCCTGGTCCGGGATGATCCCACATACCGTGGAGCAACTAAGGCCAAGAGCCACAACTACTGAGCCCACGGGTCGCAACTACTGAGCCCATGTGTCGCAACTACTGAAGCACACATGCCTAGAGCCCATGCACCGCCAACGAAGAGGAGCCCCGCTTGCCACAACCAGAGGAAGCCCGCACGCAGCAATGAAGAACCAACGCAGCCAAAAATAAATTTAAAAAATCTGTCCTCCCTTTAACCAGGATAAATTGGATGACACAATTAGGCAACCGAGGTCTTACCAAAGTGTCCTATTTGAGAATGAGTCTCAGTGACTCAGGCACGACAAGCCACTTTTAAGGAATCAAGGGCAACTTTACTTATGGATCCGATGTCTACAAAGCCCTCCCAGGAAAACCAGCCTGGAGGGCTCCTGGGATCCAAGATTCCAGCCTCAGATCACCCGCCGGCTAGTCAGGAATCTCAGCAAATTTCGGAGCCCCCATAAGAGAAGAATTCACCCAGATTTTTATGTACTGCAGGTAAAAATATGGCGGAGAAAGCTTCTTGGGCTTAGTTCTCCACTCTCAGATTCCACATGAAAACTTCTGGACAGAAGTTGATCTGTGACTTCACCAGTTGTTCAAGAGCAAACTCGAGGTGGCCCATGTGGTCACTGACCCTGAGGCACCTGCAAACCCACTGAGACCAGCCTTTTTTCTGTTACCAAGAATAATCTTTCTGTGACACATTATGCTCCAAATGGGGAAGATGTAGGAAAAACTGTGAAAGGCTTTGAAATGGACCCAAAAAACAACACTACTGGGTGTGCTGTCTAGTGCATCCTCTGCGTTATCTAATTTATTTACAGGGCTCCACAACTTTCTCTTTGACGCTTCACAGCTCTAAGTTGTAGAAAACTTAAAAGGCAAGTGATTTCCTGTCCAAAGAAATGGAAATTAATATTGTCCAGAGGAATGCAACGGATTACTGCCCTATGCATATTGACCAGTTTTGCATCTATTTGTAAATTCACTTTAGTATTCCTCACTGTATGTATGTGTTTTGTCTAAATTCTGCTTTACACTGATTATAACATCTTACTAGTTCCCTCCTTAATTGATGACTTTGAAAAAGTGTCTGACACATGTTCCTTTAAAAAGGAGCATACCTCGGAGAGAACACCGATAAATGCTTCAACTTCAAAAATACATACTTTGTATTCAGTAATTTTTCTAAGAGGCTAGCCTAAGGAACAGCAACCTAGCTAAAATGCAGTAACTCTTTTTGGAAGGAGGAGGGATGGAAATGTGGGTTCAGGTAGAAGGCAGCTGCGTCTGACTTCTCCTACAGTAAGACAAAGACTAACTCAAAAAAATGAAAAGTCAAGAAGCAACACTGCGAGCGTGCAATTTAACGACAGAGAAGTAAACACTAAAGAGAACCAGCTGTAGCTGCAAGCAGTCGGCTGGATGGAGAAATGGGAGACAGGAAACTGCTGTTTCTCTTAACTAATCTCATGGCACCGGGAGACTCATTAAGCTTTATGACTGTGTAAGTTTTTTTTAAATTGAAAGAGAGTACACTGGGAAGAAAACACAGCAGGTAAGTATTACTGGAGGCTGAGGGAGGAAGCAAAGAGGGCTGAGCAACGGGGTTGCGGAGCCACTGAGGAGCAGGGCTGACAGTGAGAGGCACGCCCCTGCCCCCACCCCCACCCCGCCACCGGGCTAAGGCAGGGTGGTGGCTAGACTGGAAAGGAATCACCTTAAACAGACCAATTAGGAGGCTATTCTAATACTGCAGGGGAAAAAAGGAAGTAAGCCTGTGAGAGTAAAGAGGGGAGAGAAACTGAAGAATCTTTTTTAAGTTGGTGACTGACTAGGTGCAGAAGGTGACATGACCCGCAGGTCTCCTTTCAGTTCTGGGTAATGAAGGTGTTATTAACCGCAAAGCGGGAGAGCAGCAGGTCTGGAAAGCAGGGAAGATGCTCAGGCTGGGCAGCAGAGCTGGGCTGCGGGCTCTGGCGAACAGGTGGATCAGTAAATCCTCTACCTCAAGACAGAGGTCAGGGCTGGGGACCTCGACTCAGAAGTCGCCAGCTCTGCGGAGGCAGGTAACATGACGGCCCGGTATAACAGGTCAAGAGAGAAGGCAGAGGTACAGAAGACAGGGGTCCCCAGGATCTAAAGGTCGGACGGGCGAGGGGCCCCCCAAAGCCACTAAGGAGGGAGACTCAAAGCGCCTCGGGAGGGCTTCCCTGGTGGCGCAGTGGTTGGGAGTCCGCCTGCCGATGCAGGGGACGCGGGGTTCGTTCCCCGGTCTGGGAAGATCCCACGTGCCGCGGAGCGGCTGGGCCCGTGAGCCATGGCCGCTGAGCCTGCGCGTCCGGAGCCTGTGCTCCGCAGCGGGAGAGGCCGCAACAGTGAGAGGCCCGCGTACCGCAAAAAAAAAAAAAAAGAGCGCTTCAAAAAGAGGGCGGTTACATAGTTCCCTATGTAACGGCGGTTACAAACAACTAAGCGTCAGGTAAACTCTGAAGAACTCTTCACTCCACTAGGCCAGCGGCTGTTCAAGTGGGGTGCCCCCAACTCAAGGAGCATGGGAGAAAATATCAGAACATCTTTGCCTAGTTCATTTTTACCTTGTTCCCCTTGTAACTTTTTCTATGTTTTATAATATATACCATATTTTGGTAGAGCAAAATACATAGTTTATAAAAATAGTATGTATATGCTTATTTATACCATGGAGATATATGTATCTCCACAGGGCATGCTCAAAACTTTTTATCTGTACAAGTGTGACCATTATTACATATAACAACTGATACAAATATATTTGAGCAGTATGAAGCCATATGCAAACATAAGGTGCAATTCTTTTTTTTAAGTTGAGATATAACTAACATAAAATGTATTAATTTCAGGTATACAACATAGTAAGTCGATATTTCTATATATTGCAAAATGATCACAAGTTAACATCCATCACCTCACATAGTTACACTTGTACTTTTAAGAGGTGCAACTCCAGCTACGAATCAAAACAAACACTTTCAAAGTTCACCAAGTCAAATCTAATTAACTTCTCTTGACAGTTCTCTCAAATTAACTCTCCAAAGCATGTTATTTTAAACCTTACATTTATTTTACTGATCTGAAATGTACTAAGAATGAACATTTTCCTGAAATGGAAGCATTCCTAAATATATTTTTAATACATATTAGAACAGGTTTAAAAAAATTCTTAAGAAAAACAGGTCACTTAATGTGCGCCAACTCTCAGGAAAATTAGTTTCTAACTACTTTTATTATGTCCTTGTATGAGGACTTAGTACCATTCAGAAAGATGAAGTGTTGCCAGAATTGTGTTAAAATATTTTGAATAAGATACTATTAATGTAATCATACATTTAATAATGACAGAATAAACTGCTTACTGAAGGTCTCCTAGTTCTTTAGTAAATGCACTAATAAACTATTCAATTACCTTAAGAATACTTCAGCAGGTCAGTAAAACATTTTGGCTCTGAGCCCTCAACCAGCCACCTCTTTTGATATTAGACAGTTACACACATTACTTATATTTTGAGAGCCAGAAATAATTTTCAAGTAATTTCCAAACACGCAGTCATCTGTGAAATATTTTTTGTGGTTTATTCTCACTGTACTTTTGAATACATACATCTTGGCACACTATATCATACCAAATAAAATATGCACAATTATATAACTAACCATCCTCGGCCCCAGCTCTCTCATCATTTCCCACCCCTCAACCCCCATGTTAAGTCTACAAAATAATAAGCAGCATAAGTTATGGCAAACCATCTTATCCACAAAAACTGACACACACCCTCCCTGCCCCAGAATGAGGGAAGTCTATTCTGAAATTCAAGACAGTATGATTCAGGAAAAGCAAAGTGCAGGACTGGGAGTAAATTCCTGAACTTAAACTCTGTACCTCCCCGACAGGTGCCTCCCCCTGCCCCCTCAGAGAATGACAAAGGTTGAAAATGGAACCACAGAGGCCAGAGGGGGTGAGGTGTGCAGGGAGACGAGGTTGTCTGGTGTGTCCACGATCCTCGGGGCGGACAGGAGCAGTCTCTCCCACCAGAGTCCCCACCTGTGGAGGCAGCTGACCTGCTGCGTGACAACAGGCCTGACCCAGTTAGGCAGCTGTGCCCTCTTGGACGGCCAACACCTTACCTTCCCTAACCTGGGCTATTAATGGCCTCAGGGACGTGATGGGCTGGATACCATTGCTCTGGAAACTAAAAATATCCCAGCCTCTGTGCTCCCGAAAGCCAGCTGGCAAGGCTATTCCCAAAGCGGGCCGGCGCGGGGCTGGGGGCGCAGACACAGCTAATGGAGCAGGGGCTGCCCAGCCAGATTAGACAACAACGGGCTTGATGGGGGTTCTGCCTGGTGACAGCTCACAAATGCGCTCCAAGGCCACCTGGCTTCACGGCCTTTTTTTTAAATTGAAGTATAGGTGATTTACAATATTATATTAATTTCAGGTGTACAGCATAGTGGATTCAGTATTTTTACAGATGACACTCCATTAAAAGTTATTACAAGATGATGGCTATACAATATATCCTTGTTGCTTATCTATTTTATACATCATTGTTTGTATTTGTCAATCCCATACCCCTAATTTGCCCCCCCCACCCCGGTAACCACCAGTTTGTTTTCTGTACCTGTGAGTCTGTCTCTGCTTTGCGTGTACATTCATTTGTGTTATGTTTAGGTCCCACACATGAGTGATATCACACACTCACAGCTCTCGAGCAGAGGTGAGCATTAGCAGACCTGACCATCACTGAGCTCACCACTGAAACATCAGCCTGAGGAGGCAGCTGACACACACAAGCTGAGTAACAAATTGCTCAAGCTGCTGCTGCACAGTTTAGAGGATGAGAAACAGGAAGGCCTGGGCCATCTCTGCATTACACTGAATCATAAGCACAGGAAGCAGACCACAGGGACCAACTTCCTGCTGCAAACCACTCAGCGCGTCCAAATCACACCTGTGCTCTAAGCTGGCTGTGCAGCTCCTGCGGGCCACTACTCTGTCCCCTGCTTCGGTCACCCAAAGGCTCAAAGGTGCGCTCACACGTCTGAGGGCCGAGAGGCGAGAAGGATGGCTGAGCTAGGCTGTGTCCTCTTTCCTCAGGATGTGTGAGGACTCTTCATGTGAAAGCACCTAGCATGTTCTCTGACCAGCAGCCTGTGGCATCCAAGAAACAACTGCTATTAGTACCATTATCAGCAAGAGCATTAGAGGGAACCAGTGACAAAATGCTGAGGGGGTCTGTAAAGCAGAGGACAGAGAAGTGACCACTGGATGGCAACACGGACCTAGCACCACTGGACAAAACGCTGCTGAGGGGGTCTGTAAAGCAGAGGATAGAGAAGTGACCACTGGATGGCAACACAGAAGTGGCCTAAGCACAGACCAGCACATTGCAGTGGGGGACAGAGGCCGAGGCCCAGGCTGGAGTGGCCACAGGGAACGGGGAGCAACCAGAGGGCCGCCCGCATGGCCAGAGGGAGCACACAGTGCAGCACCTCCGTGGAAGGCAAGTTGGCAACGACTTTGAAAATTATTTACAAATGAGTATAACCTTTCCTTTGGGATTCTACACCTATGATTTTTTGCTACAGATTCAATCAGCGAGCGTTCACGGAGCCCCTAAGCCAGGCGTTGTTCTAGGCGCTGGTATCAGGACAGTGCACCAAGCAGACAAAAGGGCTCTGTCTTCTCGAAACTTGCTTTCTAGTGAATGTACGTACAAGGACAAGAATGTCATACACACGAGGTTTCTCCCGGCAGTGCTGTTCAGAGAACGGTCAGTTTGGATCAACATCATACACCATATACCAGGATAAATTCCAACACTCTACATTTAAAAGTAAAACACGGGGCTTCCCTGGTGGCACAGTGGTTGAGAGTCCTCCAGCCGATGCAGGGGACACGGGTTCGTGCCCCGGTCAAGGAAGATCCCACATGCCGTGGAGCAGCTGGGCCCGTGAGCCATGGCCGCTGAGCCTGCGCGTCCAGAGCCTGTGCTCCACAACGGGAGAGGCCACAACAGTGAGAGGCCCGCAAAGAGAACACAGAATTAATGCTGAAAACAAAAGAAAATTTTAAGTATGTTATCCTCCAAGAGATTTGTAAAGCTATCACATTTATAAATTTAAAAAGAAATAGCAGGCTGCTCGCAAAAAAAAAAAAAAAAAAAGTGAAACATGATATAATAGTACCAGAATAAATAACAGGTGAATTCCTTATATCTTTAGCATTTGGAAGACCTTTCTAACTATGACAAAACCCAAAAGTCAGAAAAGATTATTAAATTTGACTACATAAACTTCAGTATGGCAAAAACACACTATAAGCAAAGTCAAAAATATACTAACTGGAAAAAAATTTCAACTCTTATCACAGACAACTGATAAGGTGTCTGATAAGTTGGTGGGTTTCTTGGTGGCTCCAAGAAACCCACGAACAACCCACCAGAAAAGTGGGTAAAGAACATGTATAGTTCACACACAAAGAGATGCTAATGAGCTTTTCTCTCACACCACCTCTTCCTTTAAGGCAGGCAAGCCTGTTGGCTCAAACACCAAGACACACCCACAGTGCAACCTCCTCCCATCACCCCCACTGCTGCGCCCTGAGAAACCAGCAGCATCCTCTCCTGTTAATCTAAGGGTCTCCCTGCTTCCACCCTCCACTCTTACCGTGAAGTAAGAGTGATCTCTTCGAAATGGCTGAATGCAGAGTTACTATATGACCCAGCAATTCCACCCCTAGGTACATAACCAAGAGAAATGAAAACACATGCCCACACAACACCTATACAAGCAGACCTCGCTTTATTACGTTTCGCAGTGTTTTTTACAAACTGAAGGTTTATGGCAACCCCGCATTGGTGCCATTTTTCCAACAGCATTTGTTCACTTCGTATCTGCACATTTTGGTAATTCCTGAAATACTTCAAACTTTTTCATTACTATTGTATTTGTAATGGTGGTCTGTGATCAGTGACCTTTGATGTTACTACGGCAAAAATAATGACGACTCAATGGCTCAGATGATGGTTAGCATTTTTTGGCAATCAAGTATTTTTTAATTAAGGTATGTCCACTTTTTAGACATAATGCTATTGCACATTTAATAGACTACCGTATAGTGTAAACATAACTTTTACATGCACTGGGAAACCAAAAAGTTCACGTGACTCGCTTTAGCGCGATAACCGCTTTATTGCAGTGGTCTGGAACCGAACCCACAATACCTAAGGTGTGCCTGTAGAATGTGCATGGCAGTACTCACAACAGCCAAAAAGTGAAAAACACCCAAAAGTTGAAAAAACAACTGACAGACATAAAAGACAAGACTAAGGAAATTACAGACTGGATGAGACTAAGGCATGGCAACTAAATGCACTGTGGGGCCCAGGGACAGAAAAAAATTCACTGGTGGAAAAAACTGGTGAAATCCAAAGAGTATTGCACCAACGTTCACTTCTTAGTTCTGATGCCTATTCTCTGGCCAGGTAAGATGTCAACATTAGAGGAAGCTGGGGGAAGGGTCTATGCACTGATGTGCAACCTCTGTAAGGCAAATTACTTCAAAGTAAAAACTAAGCAACAAACCAGAAGAGTGATCTGTTCTGTCTGGGATTTATTTAAAATACTCCGGTGTGGGGTGATTAGATGGACACAGTGCAGGACTGGGGAGAAAAGATAAAACAGGATTAGCAAAGAGTTGATCCTTACTGAAAAGAAGTGATGGATACATGGAGTTCATTATACTACAGGTGGCCCTCCATATCTGCAAGTTCCGCATCTGAGGATTCAACCAAGAGGAAACAGAAAAAAACAGAATTTTTTTTTGGGGGGGGGGGGGAATTTCCAGAAAGTTCCAAAAAGCAAAACTTGAATTTGCTGTGTGCTAGCAACTATTTACATAGCACTTACATTGTGTTTACAACTATTTACATAGCACTTACATTGTATTAGGTATTAAAAGTAATCTAGAGATGATTTCAAGTATAAGGGAAGATGTACACGGGTTACATGCAAATACTACACAGTTTTATACAAGGGACTTAAGCATCTGTGGATTTTGGTATCCCCAGGGGTCCTGAAACCAACCCCTTGCAGGTACCAAGGGACAACTGTACTCCACTTCTGTGTATATTTGAATATTCCCATAATAAAGGTTTTTAAAAAATATGATCTTTAGAGAATTCCCTGGCGGTCCAGTGGTTAGGCCTCGGCACTTTCACTGATGGGGCTTGGGTTCAATCCCTGGTTGGCAAACTAAGATTCTGCAAGCCATGCTGCGCAGGGAAAAAAAAAAAAAAAAAATCCTTAAAAGAAAAAATAAACCTTTTTTTTAATAATAAGAAGAAAATGATCCTTTATAAAAGCAAATCAGATGAGGTCACATCTCAGTGAAATGTTTCCCATTTCACTCAGAGTAAGCCAAAATCCTTAAAAATGTACAAGCCACTGGACCCTGGCCACACCCCCGAGTTTGTTACTGTGATCATACAAGAACAAAATTAAGAATAGGCTCTTAGAAACTTCTATGGCAACTTAACACTGCCACAACAACCAACAGCATAATCACTTTTCTAGTACTTTTTAAAAAACTGCAGTAAAATATACATAAAATCTACCATCCATCACCACCACACATTTCCAGAACTTTTTCATCATTCCAAACTAGAACTGTTTCCATTAAACAATCCCCATTCCCCCTCTCCAGCCCCTGGCAACCACCTTCTACATTCTGTCTCTATGAATAGTGTCCCTAAGGTTCATCAAGGTGTAGCAGGTATCAGAACTTTATTCCTGGGACTTTCCTGGTGGTCCAGTGGTTAAGACTCCTTGCTTGCACTGTAGGGGGCACGGGTTCGACCACTGGTCAGGGAACTAAGATCCTGCAAGCCGCACGGCGCAGACAAAAAAGAACTTTATTCCTTTTCAAAGATGTATAATTTTGCATTGAAAGTGTAAAACATTCTGTTTATCCACTCATCTGTTGACGGACACTTGGATTGCATCTACCTTTTGGCTGTTGTCCATAGTGCTATGAACATTGGAGCACAAGTGCCTGAGCCCCTGTTTTCAAATCTTTGGGGTATACACCTACCAGTGAACTTGCTGAATCATACAGTGATTCTATGTTTAACTTTCTGAGGACTTGCCAAACTGCTTTCCATAGCAACTGCACCATTTTACATTCCCACCAACAGTGCACAAGGGTTTTAACCTCTCCACATCCTCGCGTTCTTTCCCTCCCCCTCACCCCATTAACAGCCGACCTAACGGGTGCTTTGATTTGCAGTTCCCTGATTCTTCTCTCCTAGCACTGGATTTTATTACCGCCCTGGCAGAGGAGAGGCATCCTAGGGGCAGTGCCAGGCCAGGCGAGGGCTGGGCAGGGGGAGTGTTTCTCAGCCTGTGTGGCTGGGCTCAGATTTGGAACTGGAGCAGTTAGTGAGGGCCCTTGGAGACTAAGCCTGGCGTGGGGGTCCCTGGGTCTGGGTTGGGAGATTCTGTCAGTGAGAAACGAGTGGTCACTCACCCTTCAGGTCCATGAGTGTCCCTGCAGCGGGATGGGGAGAGATGGGAGGAGCCGAGTCTCAGGGAGAGAAGTTGACCCGGTGGGTCTGTGAGAGCCCAGAGGCAGGGGGACACTGCGTCCACATCCTGCAGGGCTGGTATGGGGAGAGGCGCCTGGCCACCAGGGCCCCTCCTCTGGGCATCCCATGGGGCCACAAGGCTGAAGTGGGCAAGCTGGGGCTCAGAGAGAGGTCATCATAATGATGTGTCAGGGCCTCACCATAGTTGGTGGACTGGCTGCCCACAAACATGTTCCAATTGCCCATCTTTTCCTGGGTTTACTTGCCATTGATATATCTTCTTTGGAGAAATGTCTATTCAAGTCCTTTGCCAATTTTTGGATTGGGTTTTTTGTTGTTGTTGAGTTGTAAGAGTTCTTTACATATTTTGGACATTAATCCTTAACAGATGTATGGTTTGCAAATACAGGTGACCCTTGAACAACCTGGGGGCTAGGGACATTGACCCTCCTCACAGTTGAAAATCTGAGTACAACTTTACAGCAACCCTTCCTATACGTGGTTCCTCCGTCTCTGCAGTTCCACATCTGAAGATTCAACCAACCTCAGATCACGCAGTGTTAACATATACTACTGAAAAAATTCTGCGTATTACTGGACCTGCACGGTTCAAACCTGTGTTCTTCAAGGGTCAACTATACTTTCTCCCATTCTGTGAGTTGCCTCTTTCACTCTCTTGATAGTATCCTTTGATGAACCAATGTCTAATATTCACAGTCCAATTTATCTTTTTCTTTTGTTGCCTATGCTTTTGGCAAGAAATCATTGCCAAATTCAGTATCATGAAGATTTTCCCCTACATTCTAAGAACTACATTCTAAGAACTTCATTTAGTTCTTATGTTTAAAAGCAATTCATTTCTATTGGATCTTACAAACCTATCAGGAGATGCTATGGTCTGAATGTTTGTAACCCCCCAAAATTCATATGCTGAACCCCTAACCTCAAAAGATGATGGTATTAGGAGGTGAGTGAGATTAATTTTTTTTTATTTTTGGCTGCATTGGGTCTTTGTCACTGCGCGCCACCTTTCTCTAGTTGCGGTGAGCGGGGGCTACTCTTCGTTGCAGTGTGCGGGCTTCTCATTGCGGTGGCTTCTCTTGTTGCAGAGCACGGGCTATAGGCATGCAGGCTTCAGTGGTTGTGGCACACGGGCTCAGTAGTCGTGGCGCACGGGCTTAGTTGCTCCACGGCCATGTGGGATCTTCCCGGACCAGGGCTCAAACCCATGTCCCCTGCATTGGCAGGCGGATTCTTAACCACTGTGCCACCAGGGAAGCCCCAATTAATGTTCCTATAAAAAGATGCCACAGGGCTTCCCTGGTGGCGCAGTGCTTGAGAGTCCGCCTGCCGATGCAGGAGACGCGGGCAGAATCAAAATTTCAGAATAGATTTAGATTACTCTGGTTTTTGAGAAAGCATGCTACATCTACTTAGATGAAATCCCACATTACAATTAATTCCTGAAGCTTAGAAACCCAGAATTTACTCTAAAGGGTTTTTTGCAGTTAGGAAAAAAAAAAAAAAAAAGATGCCACAGAGATAGATCCCTAGCCCCTTCTACCATGTGAGGACACAGCAAGAAGGCACTGGCTACGAACCAGGACGGCCCTCAAGAGACCTTAACCATACTGGTGCCTTCATCTTGGACTTCTCGGCCTCCAGAACTGCGAGAAATTAATGTTTGTTGTTTACAAGCCATCCAGTCTGTGGAGGTGAAGAAACACCGGCCCTTCTGCACAGATCATGTGAGGAGGAATGCCCAGGCTCTCTGCTGAGTTAGGGCTGCCTCCTGGTCCTGGAATGCTTCTCCCTGCTCTAGGTATTGACAAGTGTATTTATGAAAAATTTTTTAAATGTGGTACTACTTAGATGGTTTTTAAACTTGCTTTTCTTCACTGTATATTTGGTGGATACCTTTTAACATTAGTACATATAGACCTAATTCATATACTTTAACATCTGCTTGAACCATTATGTGAGAATTTATTTCTAAGACTTTTTAAAAACTTGAGTCAAGGATACAGGTGTTCACTGTACTATTCTTTCAAATTTTACGCAGGTTAAAAATTTTTCAACATCTACTTCAACCTATCTTTATAGGTAGAACTTTTTTCAAAAGTTTATGAAAAACCATGATTATGAATTCCCTTAAAAGATAGGAAAGATTCCATGGTATTTTTATGTGTCCTACATGTTTGGAATTTTCCATCTCAAAGTATATAGCTGTTCAATACCCCAGAAGCCAGAACAAACTCCTACGTTTAACTGAGCTCATGCTTTTGACTTTGCCTCTTAAGCTTTTATGATGTTCCTTAATAGTCTATAATTTCCTCCAACTTTCTTCCAGGAGCTTGATGTAGATCAAGTAACAAAATAAAACTCATTTCAAGCTGCAGTCGACCCCTGGAACAGGGCCTTGGAATCTTTACTACTTTTTGAAATTGTCTGGCCATAAGATGATTTCAGTCAAGGCCAATGTCCCAACAGTCCAAGGCACACGAGCCTCTCAGTCCCAGCCTCCGGCCACCTCCCACTGCTCTGGGACATGCAGAGCTCTTGCACGGGCTGCAAGGCTTCTCTGCTAAGCCGGGCATCTCCATGGCTAACGCCCTCATCCCCTTCAAGTTTTGCTCACCGCTGAGGCCCACTGAGTGCTCTATTTGGAACAGCACCCAGCTTCCCCAGCACTGCGTGCATTCCTCAACTCTTTTTACCTGGTTCGAAGGAATGAATATAGATTTTCAAGTGATAGGTGAACACTGAAACCTATGGAGCTATGGATCTAGAAAGTCCCTCGGAGAGAGGAGACTGAAGAGCAGTTAGAAACAAAACAGGGAGACAGGCCGCAGAGGACGGGCCAAGAGAGGTTCTCGGCCTGGCCAGCTCAGCACAGGGCCGTGTGGCTGCCTGCTCAGAAAGCCAAGGCCACAGCTTGGTCTGACAACTATCCCTCACCTTCATGAAGTCACCTTCTCCAGCTGTTCTCTTTCAGGCCTCCTCTTTTTTTTTGGTGCGGGGTGGGGGGGGCGGTGTACGCGGGCCTCTCACTGTTGTGGCCTCTCCCGTTGCGGAGCACAGGCTCAGCGGCCATGGCTCACGGGCCCAGCCGCTCCGCGGCATGTGGGATCCTCCCAGACCGGGGCACGAACCCATGTCCCCCGCATCGGCAGGCGGACTCTCAACCACTGCGCCACCAGGGAAGCCCTCAGGCCTCCTCTTTTAATGGTTACGCGAATCTAGGTGATCTGGGGCTAAGATACTTGATTCTTTCCACAGGCAACATAACTGAAACATTGTAGGCATAACTTGTTCAATTATAGCAGGTTCTCAGAGCACTTCTTTTCATCTTCCTTTTACTACATTTAGTATTTGGTATGGATTCTCATTTTTTCCACTGCCTTGTATTTCAGATTATATATAAGTAAGTAGGATGCTAATGACTCTAGGAGATTAAGCCTTGCTTGCACACAGTATTTTTAAATCATAGCCCTTCTCAATTTACAAAGCCCCTTTGCATCTATTTTCTCATTTATCACTCTCAAATTGAAGACGAGGTATCAATCTCCTTAAACGCCTGTGGCTGCCCTACTGACAGATGGCTTGCCGGTCCTGAGTAAACATGTGGGACACAGAGTCCTTTACTCATCATTACTCACAAAACAGCCTCCAGCAGCCCTGCAAGGAAGAGGATGGACAGTGTCCTGAGTAAGCATGTGGCGGTGAGCTGGCCTGTCCCCTTACTCCTGTCCCCTATTTCCTGTTGCACTTCTCTTTACCAGAGGCCAGAATCATTAAACCTGCAAGTCAGGTAAGTTAATGATCTTCCACCAATGAAAAGAAACTCTAAACCTGCAGGGGAGTTTAAAGCAGCAGATGGAAATGTTACAGTAAAGAGACACCCCAACTCCCACCCTGCCCCCCTCAGCATGCAACAGGCTGCTGCTGCACTTGATCCAAGCCCAAGATCACACCTAAAATCCTCACGTAGTTCTCAGACAGCCCTCCCTCAAGGTACCCGGCGACCACCTTGTCTGGGCCTCCCCACCTCTCACTCACTCCTGAACTGACCAACAAAGCCCACGTTCTACAGCCAGAGCGTCCGAATTCCCCAGTACTCTAAAGCTGTGCTGTACCTGGACAATGACTTGACATCAAGTCCACCAAGTCATCCATTAGCCTGGTGTACCCAGCTCTCCCTACTGCCCACGCCACTCCTCACAGAGCCAACTTTCCGCCTCCAAAATGCATTTACCCTCAAGCATGACAGTGCAAACTCCTTGTTATGAAATCTGTATTTGAACAACCTTTCCAGAGATTATCCTACTGCCTTACAAGCAACTGGGAGATTTGGAAACCCTCATCATCATAATAGGAACGGACTCCTCTGCTCCTTGTTATGAAACAAACAAGCCTTCAGCACTCTTGCAGTGAAGAGAGCAGCTGCAAGATCATACCAATTTGGTGACCCCAAAAGACCCTCCTTGGTGACCCCAAAAGACCCCTCTGAAAGGAGAACCCGGGTGTGAGAATGTATCAGCATTCAAAGAGCCAGAGAAGAGCACTGGAGGTGGAAATAACAGCAAGTACAAGTGCCCAGGGGCTGCAAGGGCTTGGTGCATGCTAAGAGTAGAAAAGGAAAACAAGAGAAACTATAGCAAGCAAGGAACAGGCCAGGGGAGAGGTTAGAAAGACAGAAATCAGATCTGCAGGATAGAAACATGTGAACTGCATTCCACATGCAATGGGAAGCAGTTTTTGTTTCCTGTTTTTTTGTGAGGAATGACACAATGTGATTTATATTTTTAAAAGACTTCTCTAAGGGCCCTGTGGAGAATAGATGGAGGCACCTGCAATAGACCGGGTGAGTGATTATAGTAGCTTGGGCTAGGGGAGTGGTCATAAATAGCTAAGTAAGCATATGAGAAAGCTGATTTTTTTTTTTTTTAATGGTACAAAACTGGGTATTTTCAACATTACGTAGGTTTTCTCTTACAGTCATTCTTGTGATTTTTACAGACGACTGCAAATTATAAATGTAACACTAGAACAAGAGTTTCCAAAGTGGAGCTTGGGGTCAAATATTTTGTTTTGCCCACAGTTTATTTTTTGTTGATATTTAAATATCAGGATTTCCAATTTCTCCTGTAAATTGCTATATCTGACAAACAACAGTTGGCTAGTGACAAGTGGATAGAGCACAGGCTTTCTGATTTACCCCAGTCCCCACTCCCAGCACCCTTCTTTACACACTGATACCACATGCTGGAAAGGTATCCAAGTTTTCTACTCCTTTTGTCAGGAACCACTTAAGGATGCCACAAGTCTCTGCTCACATAAAAGTATCTCAGTTTGGACGCTGAAATAGAGAGGCAGGTTCATCCCAACTCACCTGAATACAATTTTGATGAACAGTGGGTTTTAAGTTTTATGTGGCCTGCCAGCACCAGTGAGAGGCACCCAAAACCTGACAGTTCAAGCTTAGAGACAATTATATTCTGATACAACTAAACCAAAGGGAAAAAAGAAAACACCTGCCCCGCCCATGTCAATACTGCGTACTCCTACTTCTCAGGCTTCCTCATTTTGCACACCAGGGAGCATCACAAGTACTGCCGGACTGTAAGCTCTCGATGGACAGGGTCCCATCCCTCCATCACAGAGCCCGTGCCTGGCACACAGCAGACACTCCACCATGTGAAAACGAAATCCAAGACACACTCAGCACTTGGCCATCTATGACACACTTGGAAAGGAATAATTCTCAATTTGATGACTTTCCATTCCACTAGAAAAAGGCATCTGGAATTTGAGGGATGTAGAAATGTCAATCATATTTACAGCAAGGATGATCTCCAAGGCGCTGGGTGTGTGTGTGTGGTGTGTGTGTTCGTGTGTGTACTATTTCACACCTGAACTGTTTCGAGCCTCTGAACCTTTGCCTCTCTGCCTCCTTCCACTTCGTTTTCTCTCATCACCCCCACTGCTTTCACCACCACCCACCCCCGCCAGGATAAATTTGATAACTCCAGCAGAACACTGGTTAACATGAACTAATCCCTCTTAAGTTTTAATTCTTTTCAAAGCTTCATAAAGTTTGGGAACTAGAAAAGCCAACCATAAACGCACCCCCAACTCCCGCGCCCCAGAATTTGCAATTTTCTGGGTAAAATTTCCTCTTCAGGGCCAGGGCCTTTGGCGCCCGTGGCAGCATCCACCTGCCTGACCGCGGAGCCCACGCCCCAGCCGCAGGCCCGTACCCGAGGCAGGGCGCTTCACGTCCCCCACCCCGCCTCGTTTGCGGAACACGGATAACAATAACCTCAGCGGGTTTTTCCCCCGTGGGGTTGCGGGAGAAATGCACGGCGTTTGGCATACATTCAGCATCCAGCTTGCCAGCTCCCGGCGGCATCTTCATTGTCCTGGGCGAGGTGTGCCGGGCCGCGCTGGGCGGACCGGCGCTCGGGGAGGGTCGGGGTACAGGGGCCGGGCGGGCGCGGCTCACCCACCTGCAGGCGGACGTTGAGCATCATGGAAGCCACGATGTAGAGGTAGGGGAAGTTGATGCGCAACCGCCAGGCCAGGTCGAAAAAGATGAGCAGCGTGCGGGTCAAGCCCTTGCAGAAGACCCCATAGGAGCGGGCGGCGGCCGAGCGCGACAGCCGGACAGCCAGGCCCGACAGAGCCGCCGCCATATAGACCGGCGCCCGCCGCCCGCCCGCCGCGCACCGACCGGCCGCGGACCTGGCGCCGCGACGCCTCCGGGCCTCCGTCCCGGCCGCTGGCCCGCTCGGAGGGAGCGAAGGAGGCGGCGGTGAGGCGGGCGGGCGGGCCGCGGGGACGGGAGTCCACGGGGAGGGGAGTCAACACGTCACGCTCGGGGAAGCGCCGCAGCGAGTCGGGGCCAGGACCCAGCCCGGCAGCGCAACCTGACGTCACACTGCCCGCGCCGCGCCTGCGTGCCCCGGCCCCGCCCCGAGGCTCCGCCCAGGTCCCGCCCCCGCTTACCTTCCCCAGGTGAGAAGCGCATGCGTGGACTAGGTGGCGCGAAGAGACCGGCTGATGCGCTGTGTTCGTCCGCCCCCTAGTGGAGGCGCTGAGGAGCTGAACAGTGGGTTTAGGATGGCACAACGACGTGAATGTACTTGACGCTGCTGTTAAAATTATTAGAATAGTAAATTTTGTGTTATGTGTCTCACCACAATTAAAAAAAGAAAAAAAGGAAAGCTTGGGGCCAACAGGCAGAACTTACTCCTCGTGTAGATTACAGTGTCAACTTACATATAGTTTAATCTTTTAGTAATTATGATATTAATTATAAAGCCTCTGATGTAAAAATTAAAAATATTGAAACTTTCAAAACTTCTAGTGTTCTGTGGTTTTAAGGGGATTTTTTTTTTACAGTGAGTTTTTACATTCCT
>NW_006774127.1:3343454-3345973 GCF_000442215.2 Lipotes vexillifer
CATATAGGTTTCTATTAAAGATTTGTGGGCCGTGTTTGTGTTTCTCGTTTCAGACACAGTATTTCATGTCATTACTTAAGCCCACCCAAGAGAAAGTCTGCGAATTTAGTTCAGGTGGGAAAAAAGTTTCATTGGTTAAATGAAAAACAAGTCAAGTCCTTTAAGAAAGAGACAATAGAAAGCAACAGTGTAAGATGGATTTAAATGTATTTAAATTTAAAAATCCTTTGTCCCCAAATGGATTTGTGATAATAATTGTTTTAAAAAATCACTTAAGGGACTTCCCTGGTGGCACAGTGGTTAAGAATACGCCTGCCAGTGCAGGGGACACGGGTTCGAGCCCTGGTCCAGGAAGATCCCACGTGCTGCAGAATAACTAAGCCAGTGCACCACAACTACTGAGCCTGCGCTCTAGAGCCCACGAGCCACAACTACTGAGCCCACATGCCACAACTAATGAACCCCGCGCACCTAGAGCCCATGCTCCGCAACAAGAGAAGCCACCGCAATGAGAAGCACGCCCACAGCAACGAAGAGTAACCCCCGCTCGCCACAACTAGAGAAAGCCCGCGTGCAGAAACAAAGACCAAACGCAGACCAAAAATAAATAAAGAGTAAAATTAAAAATTAAAAAATAAAAAATTTAAAAATCATTTAAGAGAATTCCCTTGCGGTCCAGTGGTTAGGACTCCGTGCTTCCACTGCAAGGGGAGCAGGTTCGATCCCTGGCAGGGGAACTAAGATCCCGCAAGCCTCCTGGTGCTGCCAAAAAAAAAAAAAAATCATTTAAAATTTCTCTACCACAAAATGAATTCATATTCAGAATCTTTTTTAAACATGCTTTTTTTTCCCTCTGTAGTGCAAAGGGGAAGATTATAAACTACATAGGGCATTTCTAGTATTGTCATTATAACTATTATTTAGATTATCATTTTTCTTTATATGTCTACTGTTTAAAAAGAATTGTACTTTTTTAAAAATAAATTTATTTATTTATTTATTTTGGCTGCGTTGGGTCTCTGTTGCTGCGCGGGGGCCTTCTCTGGTTGTGGCGAGCGGGGGCCACTTCGCTGCAATGCGCGGGCCTCTCATTGCCATGGCCTCTCTTGTTACAGAGCACGGGCTCCAGGCGCATGGGCTTCAGTAGTTGCAGCACATGGGCTCAGTAGTTGTGGCTCGCAGGCTTCAGTAGTTGTAATGCACAGGCTCAGTAGTGTGGCTCACGAGCTCTAGAGCACAGGCTCAGTCGTCGTGGGCTTAGTTGCTCCGTGGCATGTGGGATCTTCCCAGACCAGGGCTTGAACTTGTGTCCCCTGCATTGGCAGGCGAATTCTTAACCACTGCGCCACCAGGGAAGCCCACTTTTGGTTAATTTTGTTATTAATAAAATAATATTTTTTCAAAGGATTTGCACAAACTTTTAATTTCCCTTATTTTTGCAGCATTGCATTTTGCCACATTTATCGCTGACTTTAAAAAGCTCACTTCGCTTTTTTTGTGAGCCATGTTTTCCTTTCAGTGCATAGTGGATGCTATCTTTGAGGACGACAGAACACATTCTGCTGAATTATCATTGTTTTTCAAACCATCCCCTCCCAAAAGCAAAATGAGCTATTCTTTATACAGTTTTTAGGAGACTAAATGTTAAAGGCTAGGGTCTTCCATGGAAAATTTACCAAAAGACACAAAACCAGTCTGACAATGTGCAAACAGGTTTGGAGATCAGCTAAATTTATTCTTGGGCCTATAAAGATTTTCATGGGTGGAGAATTGGCAGTCCTGTTTATTAGAACTATGTTGAAGAACCACATGGGCTTCGGAGATGTGAGATATATATATATATATCTCCTCCCTGGTTACTCATTCTTTGTCTCCAAATGCCATTGAGGCAATGAGGCATTTTAAACAAGCTCTTCGGTTGCCATAAACAATGGCAAACAAAATTACCATAAAGCTTAACTGAGCAAGGTGAGAAGCCTGTTGTAATTAGATGTAATGAGAGGTCAAAGAGAAGACATGGGAACACTAACAAGATTTGAAGTTTACTATATATCAAGGTTAACTAGTTCCCTTGCTACAAAGCAGGCGGGTAAATCAGTGTAGCCTCATGACTTAACATTTAACTCAGCCCCAATCTTCTGACATCTCTGGGAAAGACAGTCTGCTAATTATAATTTGAGAAACAAACAGAACTAATTATGTCAGTGTGAAAAGTATTTTCATAGACATACAATGGATTATGAGAGGAAAGAGGAGAAAAGAGGCAGAGGCAAAGAGGAAAATAATTTTATTAACAATCCTGATTGTTGATCAACAAGATCCAGATGATTTGCCTGTAATCTTCCCTCTTGCCATCAGAGCAGCATCTCAGGTGAGGAAAATAGTAAAGCCTTTTTTTCTTTTCAGCATGACCCAGTGAGAAAAGCACAGAGAAGCCAGGTTCCAGGTTCAGGCAGCCACAAACTAAAGTTGAGGGGAAACTCAACGTGAGTTCTTGCCTCGCGGAACTGCCCTGATTG
>NW_006774127.1:3345983-3348991 GCF_000442215.2 Lipotes vexillifer
CATGTGAGCTGGTTCTGTAAAATGAGGATAAGGACACCCATCCTACAGCATATTTGTGAGAAATAAGTGAGATCAGGGATGTACAGCACCTGGCGCATCCTAGGCAGACAGAGGGCACCCAAAAAGTAGTAGCTATTTTCATACTCAGAGCCCTTGAGTCCTTGGAAAGCAAGTTCAGTGGATTCTAATCATTATAATTAATAATGTTTAACTATGGATCCCAAGCACCCCGAAGAGAAGATGGACACAAACGATCCAAAATGTGGGTCAGAAGTAATTAACATTCTTGTGCTCATTCCCATGGAGACTTGGAAAGGTGGGGTAGATTTCAACACACTACCTTAACTGTCATTTTGAGAAAATGCAAGTTTCCAGTCTCCTGCTAAGGGGTTCTTTTCAGGCACCTGACTTACTTCAACAGATCAAAGTTAACATGAGATGCTGGGTCAGTACCAGTATGGAGCATTCTTAAGTGAAAAAGTATTCATAGAATGCCACTGTTTAGCTAAGAAAAGGAGAGGACACATATTTTAAAATACATATTTATAGGGTTTGAGAGGGGTCTTTTGTTTGTTTATTCTTTAAGTAAAACGATAAACCATACATTTCTTTTAAAGTGGTTAAGTATCAGAAATAGTCTCACAGACATAGAAAGAAAACTTATGGTTACCAAAGGGGAAAGGGACAAGAGCGATAAATTAATAACTTGGGTTTAACAGATACACATGCTATATATAAAATAGATAAACAACAAGGACCTACTGTGTAGCACAGGGAACTACATTCAATATCTTGTATATAACTGAAAAGAATATATATATATATATATATATATATATATATATATAACTGAATCATTTTGCTTTATACCCGAAACATTGTAAATCAACCAGACTTCAATTTTTAAAATTAATTTTAAATAAATAAATAAAACGTTTACCTATAGTGAGAGGGAGGGAATAGAGCCAAGGCTACAGAGATAAAAGCTATTCTTCTCTGAATATACCTTCTTTTCTAGAATTTGAGTTGGAACCATGTAAATATTTTACAAAATTACAAAAAAATTTTTTTTTTTAATTTGAAACCCTTAAAACAGAAAGCAAAATGAAACAAATGAACCTGTGTATCCAATTGGTGGCATAATACAGAACGAGCAGCTGTTCCCAGAAACATCACAACTGTAATTTCACTGTATATAAAAAATAAAAAACCAAACTCCTAAACTGTTTTCACTAACTGTATTGTGGGTAGAGGCTTCGGTATTGTTGCTCTGAAACTCGTATGTATGTATTGTAATGAGTAATTTTGTTGGCGTTTCTGAGAACAAGGAATTTTGGCATGGGAGAAGGGAGTTGCCCATATAAACTTGATGGGTTTAAATAAAATACTGTAATTCTGAATTTGAATTGGAGGTATGCTGTGAATTCATATGTATTTATCTTAAAAAGATGAGTGTGTGTTTATCTGAGTAGAACCCTATGGGGCCTTCCCAGGACAGACCTCCAGCCATGTCCTCTGCCTGCCTCTTGTTTGTAGAAAAACTTTAGCCTCCTAGGCTTTCCCTGAGTTCCAGAGACAAATTTAATCCAAGAAGTAAGAAAATGCAGACGCAAAGGAAAACAGTCAAGCAAGACAAAATAATAGTTTAGCCATAGAACAAAGTCAAGGACCTTTGGTTCCTCTTCAAGGGCTATAGGTAATATCTTGAGCCTTATCTTTGAGCTGTTTTGCAGAGACTGAAACCCACCTGATGATGCAAACTCCTGATTACCTCACCACCAACCAATCAGAAGAATGTCCACGAGCTGATCACACACCCCTTTACCCTCTCCCTCGCCTTGTCTCTAAGAAACCCTTCCCTGAAATCCACTGGGGAGTTCAGGTCCTTTGAGCATTAGCTGCCTGTATCCTGGCTTGGCCTTGTGATACATGCTGCACTTTCCTTTGCCACAGCCTGGTGTCAGGAGATCGGGTTTACCACGCAAGGGCAAGCTGACCCAAGTTTGGTTCAGTAACGTACGTATGTTTCCTAGCTCTATTCACCAAAAAAGCCTGGGAGTAGTGAGCAATCTAGTAGCAATGAGCACCCCTAGTGTCCAGGTTAGAGTCTCTAAATACTACCTCCTACTCAGAGGCAGACACCTGATCTGGGGCAGACAATGTACAAGATGAGCCTAGAACTTCCTGTCACCCCAGACAGCAGGGAAGTTCTCATAGATGCTAGGGTTGTGTCAGAAAGACTCAGGAGCCAACTTAAAGAGGGTCTCACTGGCCAAAATGGGACAGTTTGAGCACCAATAAGGATAATAACTATGATGAAATGAAACACACCAAGTATGGGCAAATCCCTGAGTTCATTATGGTATTTGTGTAAGTCTCCTAAGGCTGCTGTAATACATTAACAAGCCAGCTTAAAACAACAGAAGTTTATTCTCAGTTCTGGAGGCTGTGAGTCTAAAAGCAAGGTGTTGTCAGAGCGGCACTCCCTCGAAGGCTCTAGGGAAGAATCATTCCTTGCCTTTTGCAGCTTCTAGAAGTTGTCAGGAATCCTTGTCTCCCTTGGTTTGTAGCTATGTCGCTCCAATCTCTTCCTCTGTCTTCACACGGCCAACTTCCCTGTGTGTGTCTCTCCTCTTCTTAGAAGGACACCCACCAGTCATTGGATTTAGGACCCTCCCTACTCCAGTAAGACCTCATCTTAACTATGTCTACAAAGACCCCCATTTCCAAACAAGGTCACTTTCTTAGGTTCTGGGTGGGTATGAAGTTTGGGGGACATTATTTAACCCAATACAGTACTCAATAACAAAACAAAAGGAAACAAAAACAGCCTCACTGGTCACCTTAGGAATATGCTTGGAGACAAACTTTTTTTTATAAACTAGTAAGTAAAGGGAAGAAATGAAGCATTTATCTTACTTTACCTGTATGTACTATACTTCAGGATAAGCAAGCAGTTGATAAGGTCACTTTCTATATATGGGTCCAGCTAATAAGTAAAACAGGAA
>NW_006774127.1:3349074-3360855 GCF_000442215.2 Lipotes vexillifer
AGGAATGCCAGAATGAGAACATCACCATTTTGCAGAATTTAATGAATGAATGAATCTAAGCAGTGATCGCTGATAACTGCTAACATCATGAAAAGGAAAACCTGGGACTTCCCTGGCGGTCCAGTGGTTAGGATTCCACGCTTCCACTGCAGTGAACGGGTTCAGTCCCTAGTCAGGGAACTAAGATCCTGCATGCCGCTCGGTACAGCCAAAAAGCAAAAACAGAACAAAAACAAAAAAAACACACAAAAAGGTAAAACTACATATGACTCCTGATGAAATATTATTGGGAAAATATGTGACCCTAGATCTAGATTTAGATCTAATTACCAGAGGAACATATTAAATGTCTACAATGATGTGGTCAGCAAAATCAAGACTGTGACATTTTTAAAGAGATACTTTAAAAAGGAAAGAGAAAGAGTGATCCCACCTGCCACGGAGCAACTAAGCCCGTGCACCACAACTACTGAGCCTGCGCTCTAGAGCCTGTGAGCCACAACTACTGAGCCCATGTGCCACAACTGCTGAAGCCCGTGTGCCTAGAGGCTGTGCTCTGCAACAAGAGAAGCCACTTCAGTGAGAAACCCACGCACCACAACGAAGAGTAGCCCTCGCTCGCTGCAACTAGAGAAAGCCCGCGCACAGCAATGAAGACCCAGTGCAGCCAAAAATAAAATAAATAAATAAATAAATGAAAAAATATTTTTGACAAAAAAAGACACATGCACCCCAATGTTCATTGCAGCACCACTTACAATAGTCAGTTCATGGAAGCAACCTAAATGCCCATCAACAGACGAATGGATAAAGAAGGTGTGGTACATATGTACAGTGGAATATTACTCAGCCATAAAAAGGAACGAAATTGGGTCATTTGTAGAGACGTGGATGGACCTAGAGACTGTCATCCAGAGTGAAGTAAGTCAGAAAGAGAAAAACAAATATCGTATATTAACTCATATCTGGAATCTAGAAAAATGGTACAGATGAACTGGTTTGCAAGGCAGAAATAGAGACACAGATGTAGAGAGCAAATGTATGGACACCAAGGTGGGGGGAGTGGGGGGGCGAGTGGTGGTGGGATGAATTGGGAGATTGAGATCAACATATATACACTAATATGTATAAAATGGATAACTAATAACCTGCTGTATAAAAAATAAAATTCAAGAAAAGACACACATTGTTCTTCACAAAGAGAAACATTAATGAAAATATTGATAATAAAGTTGTTAAACTCAAAAAAAAAAAAAAAAATTAAATGTGGGGAACGATGTATACGTGTGAGTACTGGGCAGCCAGATGGTGGCTACAGTAGGACCTGGTCACAGTCCTGGATCCAGGCTTTTCTTCCTTAGGAGCAAAAGAATTTTTAGCAGGGACGATATTTCCCAGCCTGCACGGCATCTTAGTGTGGTCGTGTGACAAAATTCTGGCCAGTGGGATGCAAGGAGAAGCATGACGTTTTCCCAGGATCGTGTGGACACACACTCTGCTCCCTTTCTGCTCTGTTTCTCCATCCTGTACTCGGAACTTAGACATGCTGGCTAGAGCTCCTTCTTGGTATGTGAGGAAGGAGCTGGGCCCTGAGGCTTCACAGATAAGAGGGATATACCAGCCTGAACTACTTACCTCTGGGTTTTGACACACACAGGAGGAGTCAACTTTGATCTTGTTTAAGCCGTTGTCACTTTAGGTCTCTGTCACTGGCACAGAACCTACTCCTACAAATGTTTTGTGGCTTTGCCTGCATAGCCACAACTGCCCGTTGTTTTGGTGGGAGGGGGACTTTCTCTACCTCATTCCTTGTGGTTCTCGTGGGCTGTGAGTCACTGGGTCCCTCCCTTTTCCCCAACAGGCAGGCAGGTAACCAGACCAGCCACCAGAATCCCCCCTCCCCTTCACCAGGAAGGGCAACCTGGGTGGAGTAGCACAGGGTCCTCAGGCAGGTGGGTCTAAGGTATTGTGATGTCTGCCCCCAAAAGAAGATCCTTGAGGGCCCCAGAGTGGTCCTGAATCATGTCCTTTTTGAGTCTTGGTTACTGATCATTTCCTTTGATTCTCTGAGCTCCCCGAGTATTTTTCCTATTAATCTTTTCTCTCTTTCTTAATTTAGAGTAGGTTTCACGGGTCTTCCCTGGTGGCACAGTGGTTAAGACTGTGCTCCCAATGCAGGGGGTCCGGGTTCGATTCCTGGTCAGGGAACTAGATCCCACACGCATGCCGCAACTAAGAGTTCCCATGCCGTAACTAAGGAGCCAGCAAGCCACAACTAAGACCCAGTGCAACCAAATAAATAAATATTAAAAAAAAAAAAAAACAGAGTAGCTTTCGGTTATTGCAACCCAAGAGCCACAGCTGCTGGTGTTCTCCCACATACCCTTTGCTTCTTTTTCTTCCACCTCTGATGGTGCCTAGGTCTCTCCCTGGAATCCTTGATACTCCACAGTCACTGTTGTTCCATAACAAATAGCCCCCTAAGCGGCTTAAAACAACCACAACCATTCTGCTATCATCTCTCGCAGTTCTAGGGTTGAGTGGGCTCTGCTGAGTGGTTCTCACTTGGGGTCTCTTATGTTTCACAGTCAGATGGTAGCAAGAACTGCAGTTGTCTTGAAAGCTTCCTGTATTTTCCAACCGAGCAATTCCTTGAGGCCAACTGGGTGTCCAATAATTCAACTCCATTCTGACACTAGACTCCACAGGTGTAAAGGCTCAGTCCCGCAAGACAGCCTTCACTTTGGACTCCAGCCACAAGTCCTGGGGGCTGCTCATAATTCTGACAAATCAGCTGTAAATTTGGGGATTTCCACCACCCCTGTTCAGGTTTGATAACTCACTGAAATTATTCATAGAACTCAAGATACCACTATTACTTATGATTATTGGTTTATTATAAAGGATACAAATGAACAGCCAGATGACAAGTCTAATAGGATACAATGGAATATTATTCAGCCTTAAAAAGGAAGGAAATCCTGCCATTTGTGACAACATGGATGAACCTGGAGGACATTATGCTGAGTGAGATAAGTCAGACGCAGAAGGAAAATTACTACATGATACCACTTATATGGAGGAACCTAAAATAATCAAACTCCAGATGAGTAGATAAAGATGTGAGACACACACACACACACACACACACACACACACAACTGCTGAGCCTGCACTCTAGAGCCTGTGAGCCACAACTACTGAGCCCATGTGCCACAACTACTGAAGCCCATGCTCCTAGAGCCCATGCTCTGCAACAAGAGAAGCCACCACAATGAGAAGCACGCACACCGCAACGAAGAGTAGCCCCCGCTCACTGCAACTAGAGAAGCCCGTGCACACCAAGGAAGACCCAATGCAGCCATAAATAAATAAATAAATAAATAAATAAATAAATAAATAAATAAATAAATTTAAAAAATAATAAAACAGTCAAACTCATAAAAGCAGAGAATAGAATGGTGGTTGCCAGGGGATGGGGGAAGAGGGAAACGGGGAGGTGTTAGTCAAAGGGTGCAAAGTTTCAGTTATACAAGATGAGCAAGTCCTAGAGAGCTAAGTACATAGCATAGTGCCTGGAATTAACAACACTGTATTATACGTGTAAAAACTTGCTAAGAGTGCAGGTCTTAAGTGTTCTTATAACAAATAATAATAGTAAGTAAAGGAGGCAGGAGAAACTTTGGGGCTGATGCATATGGTTAGGGCATAGATGGTGGTGATAATTTCACAGGTGTATATTTATCTCCAAGTTCATCAAGTTACATACACTAAATATGTCTAGCTTTTTGTATGTCAATCATACTTCAATGAAATGGTTAAGAAAAAGAAAGAGGGACTTCCCTTGTGGTCCAGTGGTAAGACTCCCTGTTTCCACCACAGGGGGCACGGGTTCCATCCCTGGTCAGGGAACTAAGATCCTGCATGCTGCACTGTGCGGCCAATAATAATTAATAATAATAATGATAATAATAATAATAATAAATAAAATGTAAAAAGAGTTGAATAGGACGAGCTCCAAGGTCGGGGGAGGCACAGAGCTTCCATGCCCTCTCCTCATAGCATCTAGACACTCCACCCTCCCGGCATGAAGGTGTGTTCACCAACCCAAATCTTCTCCAGCCTCATGGTCTCAGGTTTGTATCACACAGGCACAACTGATTAAATCACACTCTTGAACCCAATCTCTTGTCCCTGTCCTACCTCTGGAGGTTGGGGATGGTGCTGAAGGTTCCAACCCTCTACTCACGTGGGAGGTTTTTCTGGTGCTTACCCCCACCCTGAACACACCTAGGGACCCAGGTCTGAGTCACCTCATTAGCATAAACTCCGGTATGGTGGAAAAGGTCTCCTTATGAGTAACAAAGGACACTCCTATCGCTCAGGAAATTCCAAAGGTTAGGATCTCCGGGCCAGGAACTGGACACAAAACCAGGTATATTTTTTGTTATACCACACTTCCTGCTCATGAATCCGGCAGCTGATGCCAGCTATTGGCCGGACCAGTTGAAGCTGTCATTCTGAGCACCTGTCTGTGGTCTTTTCAGGTGGCCTAGGCTTCCTCACACTGTGGCGACTGGGTTCCAAGAGCAAGAGATCCCAGGCAGACCGGCGGAGCCACTTCTGCCAGAGACATAATCCTGCCCAGGCTCAGGGGTGGGGACTGTAGATCTCATCTCTCAGTGGGAGATGTGTCAATATCACTTTGTAGGCGGGGCCTGTAGGATAGGAGATCTTCCGTGGCCAACTTGGAAAATATAACCTGCCACAAGTATGGAGACCCTATGGACACCTGTCCGTTTAGATCCAGGACACGTCTTCCTGTGGACACGTCTGATGCATCTCCCTGGCATCATGTCTATCTTCCAAACCACAAATGGTTTCTTTTTGTGAGCGTATTCATGGCCTTGCTATCCTGGAAGCTTCTTGAGGGCAGGGACCAGACCTTTAAGAATTTATAATGAAAGAATGAATAAATGAAGTAGCTTAGTGCAGTGACTAAGACAGAAGGCACTGGCATCCAACTACTTTGGTTCAAAGTGTCATTTGCAAGAGACATAATCTTGTACAAGTTACTAAATGTCAATATGTCTCAATATACTCATTTGTGAAATGGGTATAATAGTGCTGTCTCATCCACAAGCTGTTTTGAGACTTAGAAAGAACACAATAAAAGTATATGCAAAAAAAAAAAAAAGTATAGTATATGCAGTGCTTGGTAAATAGTATGTGTTCAATGATTAGTTGGGTTTTGTTCTTGTTATTAATGAGCAATTATTATTATTAATGATGATAATAACACATCCCCCTCAGTACCCATAATAGTAAAGGTGAAGGTTAATTTTATGTGTCAACTTGACTAGGCCATAGGGTGCCCAGATATTTGGTTAAACATTATTCTGGGTGTGTCTGTGAGAGTGTTTCTGGATGAGATTAACATTTGAACGAGTAGATTGAATAAAGCAGAATCCACTGTAGGCTTGAGTAGAAAATGTGGGGTAAGGGAGAATTTGCTGACTGTTTTCAAGCTGAGACATCAGTTTTCTGCACTCAGACTGCAACTTACGCCATCAACTCTCCTGGTCCTTTGGCCTTTGGACTTGGAGTAGAGCTACCAGCTCTCCCGAGCTTCCAGCTTACAGCAGATGGCAGACCCGGGCACTTCTCAGCCTCCATAATTGTATGAGCCAATTCCTCATAATAAATCTCAGCCTCTTTCTTTCTCTCTCTGTCTCTCCATATTTCTCCTATTGGTTTTCTTTGAAGAACCCTAAGACAATAAACAGTACTGCATTTAAAAAAATAAATTTATGTATTTATTTATTTTTGGCTGCATTGGGTCTTCGTTGCTGTGCACTGGCTTTCTCTAGTTGCGGCAACCGGGGCTACTCTTCGTTGCGGTGCACGGGCTTCTCATTGTGGTGGCTTCTCTTGTTGGGGAGCATGGACTCTAGGTGCATGGGCTTCAGTAGTTGTGGCACACAGGCTCAGTAGTTGTGGTTCGCAGGCTCTAGAGAGCAGGCTCAGTAGTTGTGGTGCATGGACTTAGTTGCTCCGCAGCATGTGGGATCTTCCTAGACCAGGGATCTAACCCATGTCCCCTGCATTGGCAGGCGGATTCTTAACCACTGTGCCGCCAGGAAGTCCCTTAATGCATTTAAAAAACATTTCCAGGGAGATAAGCCGGCATGACACACCACACCTAGAAACCTTAGGAAACAAAGGAGCAGGCGGCAGCTGGCTTGGGGTCTGGAGGGGTGGGAGACGATCCTAACATCTCTCGCACCTGAATTCTGGGCAGGACTTTCACATTCAGACTTCTACCTGTCCAGATGTCAGGGACAAAATCGGTGAACCCTCCAAGGAGGCTGGGGCCCAAGCAAACAGCCTGCCCTTGGGTCAGAGGCCCAAGCAGGTTGGCTGATGTTGCCTTGGTCACTCTCTGTCCAGGCTCAGCACCTGCTGGCCTGGGTGAGCCTGATGAGTTATCCTCATCTTACCCAGGAGGATCCAGAGATGATAGTGAGTAAAGCAAAAAAGAGAGGGACAGTAGGTTACTTAAAGTTTTACTGGTAACCAAGAGAAGAACTGAAATAGTGATATATACAACAAAGGGGGGAATGGTGATAGCAGTGAGCTTATTTATCACAGCACAAAGCCAAAATATAAGGTTGACAGTTGATCAAGCAAGAAATCGTGGTATTGGCTCGTTATTTAGAGATTGGGGAAATCACTGCAGGAAAACTGATAAAACTAAACATGTACATTTAGGTTTAATGCCTTTTTCTTTCATTTGTTATACTTCACAATTAAAAAAAAAGTGGTTGGCCCTTGGGGGCAGACTTGGGGGTAGGAGATCCAAAGAGAAGTTGGGCTGAGCACCGTGGTCTTTAGTATAAGTTTTGCTGTACTAGTTGCTGTTTTTTTTTGTTTGTTTGTTTTGTTTTTGCGGTACACGGGCCTCTCACCATTGTGGCCTCTCCCGCTGCGGAGCACAGGCTCCGGACGCGCAGGCTCAGCGGCCACGGCTCACGGGCCCAGCCGCTCTGCGGCATGTGGGATCTTCCCGGACCAGGGCACGAACCCGCGTCCCCTGCATCGGCAGGCGGACTCTCAACCACTGCGCCACCGGGGAAGCCTGTAGTTGCTGTTTTAACGATGTGCACGTCTCTTTACTTACCAAAAAATTCCAATAACATAATGAGTGATCGGTACAGCTTGTGTCCTCCTCATGGTTACAGCTCTTGCTGGAATTGTGGACCCATAGAACTGAGAGCACAAGGTTCATTGTCATTGTGCGGACCAGCAAAAAAAGGTTTGTTGACTCAGCAAAGCCACAGAGCCCATTGGTGGCGAAGCTGGGCATTCTCGGGCTCCTATTCCAGCGTTCCTTCCACTGTGCCAGGCTTTCAGCATCAAATGTCAGCAAGTCTGACATGATAAGACAAGGCAGCCATTTCTTTGGGCCATGGTTGCCCCTTATTGAAGGAATCTGGATCATATCCTGGGGTTTTGCTTCTTTCCATCAAGATAGCAAAGTACATTCACACCCTTGAGATCTTTTTGATTCCCTTCTTGCAATCTCTTACATCAAGTTTAATTTTTATTCTGATTTTGAGCTGGTATTCCATGCACATAGGATAAATATGAAAAGAACAAAAGGGTAAACAGTGAAAAGTCTCCTTCACAACCCTTTCCCCAGGTACCGAGACCCCTCCGCAAAGCCAGCACTGTCACCAGCTTCCTGCGTCTCCTTCCAGAGAGAGTCTACACGTAAATAACCATGTCTATATGACAGAATTTTTCTTATTGAGGCAGATTTGTGATTTTTTTTCTGCATTACTGTCCACAAAAATCAGAAGACTCTTGCTGAGTTATTAGTTAAAAGAGAGGGATGGTGATAATCAAACACACCAAAGTGTTCAACATCATTTGCATTTCCACTAGGAAAAGGCAAATTAATGAGATGCTGCTAGAAACCCACCAGAATGACTAAAATCAAAAAGACTGATTAAAAAAAAAAAGTCAATAACACAGTGTTGGTGGGGATACCTTGATGATGGGAATGTGAAATGGAACAAATGCTTTGGAAAAAAAAGTCACAGTTTCTTTTTTTTTTTTTTTTGAGGTATGCGGGCCTCTCACTGTTGTGGCCTCTCCCGTTGCAGAGCACAGGCTCCGGACGCGCAGGCTCAGCGGCCATGGCTCATGGGCCCAGCCGCTCCACGGCATATGGGATCTTCCCGGACCGGGGCATGAACCCGTTTCCCCTGCATCGGCAGGTGGACTCTCAACCACTTTGCCACAAGGGAAGCCCCACAGTTTCTTTTCATTTTGAGCACAGAATGAATTTATTTCCCTTCAGCCACCCCTGTTAGTGCAAGCTGGGTTTGGTTCAGCAATTGCCCACGGCGGTGAGGAACGGTGGGGGCAGCGCCTTACTTCCAGCTTGAGATGATGCAAATTGTCCACTTCTCTCTCTCACCTTCGCAAGCTGAACAGTGTAAAGCGTGTTTCTGTAAAGCTTGTTTCAAGTCCAGAAGCTGGCCCCGACGTGAGTGGCTAGAGGCCACCGTCCTGGAGATGGCCTAAGGAAAGCACGTGAAGCCCTCTTTCTAGGGTTTGGGCCACACATAATGCAGAACTGAGCATCCTTGTATGGACTTTCCCACTTGGGGGTTATTATTTTCATTACTATTATTCTTATGACTCATCTAATGTTCATGTCTAGTCAACCTCGTTAGGGTGAAGTCCAGTCTGCTGTGATAATTTGTAGGGACCGAGTATATCTTTTTTTTTTTAATATTTATTTATTTATTTATTTATTTATTTCTGGCTGTGTTGGGTCTTAATTGCAGCACACAGAATCTTTCGTTGTGGCTCGAGGGCATCGCAAAGGTTCTGTAGTTGTGGCACACGTGTTCAGTAGTTACAGCACATGGGCTTAGTTGCCCCACGGCATGTGGGATTTTAGTTCCCTGACCAGGGATTGAACCTGAGTCCCCTGCATTGGAAGGTGGATTCTTAGCCACTTGGACCACCAGGGAAGTCCCAGACCAAGTTTTTCCATCACAACTGACCCGAAGATGTTAAGTGAAGCTTCTGGCGCCTCCAACAGGGGGATGGACAGTGAGACCCAGTTCTTCTGACATCCATCGCCTTCTCCACTTGGGCCAGATTCGGTCTCAGCTGCATCTCAAAGATCCTTTCCAGTTTGATTTTACTTTGGTTCTGGAGCTTCTGAACCAGGCCATCCTCAACCAATTCACTTCTCCTTTGCTGCTGAAACAAGAGGACGGAGTTATCTCTCTCCCAATCCTGCAATAGGGTCAGACTGTGCCCAGTATCTGAAATCCCCCGCTGTTGTTGGAGAAGCTTTGAACGCACTGATTAGGGTTCTTTCAGAATGAAATGAGAGGGAAGACATGTTATTTTTGTTTACCAGTTTATTGTGGAAGGATATGATAGGGGCTTCCCTGGTGGTCCAGTGGCTAAGGCTCTGTGCTCCCTATGCAGGGGGTCCGGGTTCGATCCCTGGTCAGGGAACTAGATCCCACATGCATGCCACAACTAAAGATCCTGCGTGCTGCAATGAAGATCCCGTGTGCCACAGCTAAGACCCAGCGCAGCCAAATAAATAAATATTTAAAAAAAAAGACTGCCCTAAAAATAAAATCTATTTTTTTTTAAAAAAAGGGTATGATAAAGGATAGAGGTGAACATCCAGATGGAAGAGATGTGTAGGGCAAGGTACGTGGGAAGGGGCACGGAGCTTCCATGCCCTTTCTGGGTGTTTCACCCTTGCAGCACCTCCACATGTTTACCAGCCTCTCACAGTTTCTTATAAAACAAAACACACCTATCCCACGACCCAGCAATTCCACTTCTAGGTACTTATCCATGACACGTGAAAATACATGTCTAAAAAGATTTGAACAAGAATATTCTTAGCAGCTTTATTCATAAAGGCCCACATTGGAAACACCCTAGGTGTCCATAAACAGGAAATCCATAAACCATGATATACAACACGAATGAATCTCAAAAGCATGATACTGAGGGGAAGAATTCAGATGCAAAAGAGAATATACTGTATGATTCCTTTTAGATGACTTTCTAGAACAGGCCAAACGACCTCATTTCACCTGTGAAAAAGATCTCAACAGAAGTTGCCTTTGTGAGCTGCGGCAGAGATCAACTGGGCAAGGGCATGAAGAAATTGCCTGGGGTGATGGAAATGTTTTACATACAGAGGGTTTTTGCATTACACAGGTGTATATACCTGTCCAAACTTGGTAAATGGAAAACTTAAGATTTGTGTATTTCATTGTATGTAATTTTTACTTTAAAAAAAGCAAACTATAAGCAACTGTAATTAATGATATGCATGCTGAATTGTTTAAGGGTGGAATGTCCTGATTTCTGTAACTTGTTTTGCAATGCATAACATTAGATGAATTGCTGAATAAATGGTCAGATAGCAAGAAAGCAAGTATAGAAAAATGTTAACTATAGAATTTCGAAGGATATATGGGTGTTCACTGTAGATGCCTTTCAACTTTTCTGTGCATTTGAAAATTTTTACAATAAAATATGGGTGGGGGGAAAAGAAAAAAAGAGAAGTATGGGTGGGAGTATATTTCATATCCAGAAGTAAGTACTTTTCTTTTGTTTCATTGTTACCGACTCACTGGTATCACATCCTTGCCCTGTCATCAGAGCTGAGCTGTTCAACACAACTGCAGTACTGTTTGTCTTTCACTATCTCCAGCCGTTCACCCTGAGGGAAGTGGCCAAGAATAGGACTGTGTGCGGTTTCTGGCCATGAAGTTTCCCTGCTCCGAAGTGGGCTGATCATACAACAGTCACTATGCCCGGGGTTGGGGAGGTTGGGGGGATTGCCCACCGCTCTGCTGTGTTGGATATCCCATTTCTGCCTCTTGGGGTTTATTTCCTTCTACTGGAGGAACACATGTGCCAGTAGCTTCCTGAGACATGATGTGCGGGAATGTTCCTATTTTACCCACCCACTGGATCCATAGTTTAGCAGTTAGTAGAATTCTTGGTGGAAGATCATTTTCCTTCAGAATCTTGAAGGTGTGGCTCCACCAGTGTAACTGTTGGGAAACCTGGAGCTGTTTTATTTCCTGTTTCCTCATGACTTGTGTTTTCTCTTTGGAAGCTTGTGGGATCTTATCTGTTCCCATTGTTCTGAAGTTTCTCAACCATGTGCTCTGGGGTGGGGTATTTCTGTTTGCTGGGCTGGTGCTTTCCCTCTGTAAACGCCTGTCTTTCAGATCTGGGAAACTTCCTTCAATTTTTTCATGGATGTTTTCCTTCTTTACTTTTTCTTTGTTCTTTCTTTTCTATTACAGGATATTATTAGGATGGTTGGACCTCCTGGGCTGGTTCCCTGATGTTCTCACCATTTCCTATTTTCTCTCACTCCATGTTTTTGGGTCCTCTGAGAGATTTTCTCAACTTGCTGTTGCAGCCTTTCTGCCGAGTTTTTCCAGCTGTCTTGCTTTTAATTTCTGAGGGTTTTTTTGTTGTCGTTTGTTTTAATCATCTGAAAGTTCCTTTTTCTAAAAATAAAAGCCCTCCCTTCTTATTCATGGATGAATTATATTATCTTGAGTTATTGAGAGTTTTTTTTTTTAAGTTTCCTTCTCGCTGCTCTGTTTTTGTTTTCTCCAAATTTACTTATTTTGATTATTTTGATTTCTACCTGCCATTCTGGAGGTTTTCCTCATGTCTTTTTTTTTTTTTTTTTTTTTTTTT
>NW_006774127.1:3361143-3372194 GCF_000442215.2 Lipotes vexillifer
CCCCCGCATCGGCAGGCGGACTCTCAACCACCGCGCCACCAGGGAAGCCCCTTTCCTCATGTCTTTTAACCCATGGTTCCGTTGCTGATCAGAGGTGGGAAACACGGGGGTAATGGGAAGGTCTAAAGGAGTGGGAGGCTTCCTGGAGACCCTCCCCTGTTTGGTCTTTCCTCTTAGACTGGACAGTTTCCCCAGAGAAGAACTCCCACCCTCCACCCTCCTACGCTGAAGTAAACTTCCAGCCGGAGCCGAGAAGGAGGGGGTTAGGGAGGTCCAAGATTCAGCCTAGGCTACTCAATCCTCTGGTCTTTGTTTTGTTTTCCAGGCCCTATGCCTGGAGTTACCCACCCCTGCCCCCCATACCCTCTGGTTTACCCTCTCTAGAGAGGGACCTCCAGTCCTTTGTAGGGGAAGGCGGTCACCCTGCCTGATGTATGATAGGAAGCCACACAGGCTGCCCACTCTTGCTTCTCAGCTCTCATCCCATCTTCCTTACTGTACGCACCCAACACCCCCAGTCCCAGAGGTGCCTGGGGCTGCCAGTTCCCAACCCTTTGATGAGTCTCTGCTCTCGATCTGCTGTTGATCAGCTTTTCCCACTGCTGGTCTAGGTGGCTAAACCAGTCTGTTCCCTCATTCCACCTTCCACTATCTCTTGTCTTCTCCATACTTTCTGTTCTAGAATTACATGTCTTTTTTATTGAAATTCCTTTTCTGAAATTCTAGTGGAATTTTGGATAGAAGGGACATTACATACAGTACTTGCAACTAATCATGTCAACCTGGAAATGAATACTGTCTGTTCATTTGCCTGTTAAGCATCTTCCCCAACAGACTGTAGGCTCCCTGATGGCAGGGATTCATTTTGTTCATTTCACACTTTCAACATCTGGACAGTGACTGGAGCGGAATAAATGACTGACCTTGAATGAAGGACCTAAGTAGGATATATGATTGCATACATAACAGGCACTTGAGAAACAACTATGTAGCACATTCAGAAACACACATGGTCTAATATTTGCTTATTTAATTTTTTAAAATTGAAGTATAACTGATTTACAATGTTGTGTTAGTTTCAGGTGTGCAGCAAAGTGATTCAGATACACACACACACACACACACACATTCTTTTTCAGATTCTTTTTATTTAGTTTTAATTTTTAACTTTTTTGGACCATTCGTTGCCATGTAGAACATTGTAAATGGCCACTCAAGGCCAAACTTGGAGAAGTTTTCAATTAAGTTTTAAACTAACTCAGTTTTCATTTAAAGCTGATTTTCATATGTGGCATGTACATTAACTTTATTATTTTATATATATTATTATTTTATATTCCTGGTCAAACTTCTCATACGATGGAATTTCACTTTATCAATCTAGAGAAATAATGATCTCAATGTGGTCAAGTCACATGTTTGCTCAAAAACTCCTGTCTTATCAGAATAAAGTCCACACCCAGTCTGTAACTCAGCCTGCAGTTACCTCCAGGATTCTAGCAGCACAAGTGCCTCTGCGTCAGGGCTGAAGATGGCCCTGGGCCTCTAAATTCCTGGACTTTGTTCTTTCCGTGGAAAACTCTTTTCTTCTTCTTTTTTGTTTTTAATTTTTAAAATTTATTTATTTATTTATTTATGGCTGATTTGGGTCTTCGTTACTGCACGCGGGCTTTCTCTAGCTGCGGCGAGCAGGGGCTCCTCTTCGTCGCGGTGCACGGGCTTCTCGCTGTGGTGGCTTCTCTTGTTGCAGAGCATGAGCTCTAGGCGCACGAGCTTCAGTAGTGGCAGCATGTGGGCTCAGCCATTGTGGCTCGTGGGCTCTAGAGTGCAGTCTCGGTAGTTGCGGCTCACAGGCTTAGCTGCTCCCCAGCATGTGGGGTCTTCCTGGACCAGGGCTAGAATCCATGTCCCCTGCATTGGCAGGCGGATTCTTAACCACTGAGCCACCAGGGAAGTCCAACTCTTTTCTTCTTATTCCATCGAGACCCATTCTACCCAGACCATCTTTCAACTCTCATCTCTTTGAGGAAAGCCTTTTTATTAGCATAACTATAGTTTTTTTGCCTCCTGATAAGCACCATATTGTCCCCCACTTCTGTAACCGAGCAGGACCCTGTGAGGCTTTCCCATAATAGATCCCCCACGCATGTCCTCCGCCACCTTTTGTCTGTAGAAAAACTTTAGTCAAAGAATAAATTTAATCAGAGAAGCAAAAAAATGCAGAAAGAAAGGAAAACAGTCAAACAATACAAAATAATAATACTTTAGCCATTAAACAAAGTCAAGGACCTTTAGTTCCTCCTCAAGGGCTGTAGATACTGCTCTGAGCCTCCTCCTTTGAGCTGTTTTGCACAAACTGAAACTCCCACCAGGTGGAAGAAGTAAGTTAACCGCATGCTGCCCACAAGCACGTAGACCCCAGACCAGCTGGAACCAGAAGGCTGATGATGGTGAGTCCCCGTTACCTCACCACCAACCAATCAGAAGAATGTCCGTGAGCTGACCACGCCCTCCTCCTTGAACACTGGAAGACTCCTCACTACTCCCTCCAGGGAAGGACACACAGTCTTGAGGGCATTATCCTGCTGTGGGCCTGGCAAAGCGCTAAGAGCTATTCTTTTCCACTTCACCTAAGACTGTGTCTCCATGTTTCTATTAGGCTGAGTTTCGGCAACACTTACAGCACTGAGCTCAGAAGGCCTGAAATCCTGGCAACTGTGTCCTTGTCTGGTTCATTTCCTATCAGTCCATTATGCAACAAGAGCACTAAAATATTTGTTCAGTTAAATTGTTGACTTGAGGCCCCACCCTTTTACTTGCTTCTGGTCTAAAGATAGGAAGGTAATTACACTTAGTAGTTGAGGTTTTTCATAGATTCTCTGGACATTTCTATCAGCAAAGGGACCACAGTTGCTCTACAGTCCTTGAAATCTCAACTCCTCTTTAAGGGGGAACTTTTTTTCTTGAACAACAGAAATTTATTTTCTCAAAAGTCTAGAGAAACTATGACTAGAAGTCCAGGATCAAGGTGTCAACAAGTTTGGCTTCTGAGGCCTCTGTCCTTGGGTTGCAGATGGCCACCACCTCACTGTGATCTCATGTGGTCTCCCCTCAGTCTATGTGTTGTCTGTGTCCTAATCTCCTCTTCTTAAAATGACACCAGTCATGTTAGATTAGGGCCCACCCATAGGACCTCATTTTACCTTAATTATATCTTTAAAAATCCTATCTTGAGATACTCACACGCTGAGACACATGCTGAGACACTGAGAAATTCAACATATGAATTTGGGAGAGACACAGTTCAGCCCGTAACACCCGTCTTCCTTGGACTAGTATTATCTCCTCCTAACCAGCCTCTCCACACCTCCAATACCTTCTAGCAAGATCTTTTTTTTTTTTTGAGCAGAGAAAGGTTTATTGCAGGGTCAAGCAAAGAGAACGCGGGTGGCTCGTGCTCACAAACCCCGAACTCCCTGATGGTTTTGGGGGAAAAGTTTTTATAGGCAAAATCTGGGGTGAGGGCTGCAGGGTGTGTGGCCTTCCTCTGATTGGTTGGCTGTGAGGTAACAGGGCAGTGTTCCAGGAATCTTGTGCTCAGCCTGATGTTGCCATCCTCCACCTGATTGGGGGCCTTAGTTTCCAGCCAAGTTGTCAATGACTTGCCTCGCGCAGTCTTAATTTGGATGTCCGGTGGTGGTCGTCTGGGTGGATCTTCTCGAGTCCAAAGAGATAGAGCGATAGGATAATGAGAAAGATCCAGAGGAGAAAAGCCTTGGCCTCGGCGGGCTCCTTCATGGCCAGAGAACTTGTCTCTGCCAGATCTTGCAGGCAGTGTCAGTCACCACCTAAGGGCCTCCTTGAATCTACACAGCTCAGGAGAAGTCCCAGCCACCCTTCAGAGGGGAAGTCGAAGCCCAATAGGCGGATCGAGATTCTGCCCTTTGAGTTCCCATGTTGGGCACCAGAAAAGATGCTGCAGGAAAGAGAGTGAGGGGCTAGAGGATGGTCACGTCCCAGGTCTCAGGCGAGTCCCTGGGGCGGCCGCCAAGGGTGGGTTCTTGGCTTTGTGCAGGAAAGAATTCAAGAGCGAGCCACAGTAAAGTGAAGGAAGGTTTATTCAGGGAGATACACACTCCACACACAGTGTGTGGGCCATCTCCGAAGGTGAGAGAGGCCTTCAAGGGGGATCTTAATGAACAAAGAAGAGATGCCCTTTGCTCTGGAAACGTTTAGTTTGAGATAATTGCAAGACAAAAATGCTTTAAAAAAATTGTATAGAAAAGGTCTGATTTCAGAAAAATTGTTATAATACTGAACAACTGAATGAGTTACAGGAAGAGAAGACCTACAAGATGAAAATATTATTGGAAATAACTCCTCCGGAAGATCCACTCTTAAACAGGGTAAGGGGAGTGTGAACTGGTTATCACCTTGCAGAAGGGCATTGCAGTAACATGTATCAAAGCTTTAAAAAACATTCACCTCTTTTTTTTTTAACATTCACCTCTTTTAACCCAGTAACTCCATTTTGGGGGAATGCAGTCTAAAGAAATAAAGCTACAAAGATTCTTGTACATACATGTTCATCCCAGCATTCTTTCTCAAATAGGGAAATATCGGCTGATAATAGAGAAATTGGTTAAATTAAGGCACATGCGCATAATGGAATGAAAAATAAGCAGTCATAAAAAATGTTCTAACAATGATTCAGCATGATTTCCCAATTTTGTTTAAAAACATGTTCATTATATATATACAGATGTAACTAGGAGGAGATATACCAAAATATTCTCACGTTAATGGTCTGCTAACAGGACATTATCTCCAGAACTTGGTGCAAATCAGTAGGACATAGTAAACACTCAACGCATTAAGAATAATTAAGGGGACTTCCCTGGTGGCGCAGTGGTTGAGAATCTGACTGCCAATGCAGGGGACATGGGTTCGAGCCCTGGTCTAGGAAGATCCCACATGCCGCAGAGCAACTAACCCCGTGCGCCACAACTACTGAGCCTGCGCTCTACAGTTGGCAAGCCACAACTACTGAAGCCTGCGTGCCTAGAGCCCGTGCTCCGCAATAAGAGAAGCCACCGCAATGAGAAGCCAGCGCTCCGCAACAAAGAGTAGCCCCTGCTCGCCGCAACTAGAGAAAGCCTGCATGCTTCAACGAAGCATGCCAAACGAAGCAGCCAAAAATAATTAATTAAAAAAAAAAAAATTAAGAATAACTAGAAAATGCATAGGCAAGGGAGGAAACTTCAACCTATTTTTGGCTGAATGAACATTAGTTATCTCTGATTAATGGTACCGTGTATGGTCTTTTCTTTATAGTTCTAGGTTGCGAATTTTCTAGAAGGGCCTTGTCATCACCTAAGTTATGGGGATCACAAAGAACAGATGTCCACCCCTCGGGCGGCCTCCGACAGGAGTTGGTCGCGGGCTCGGGGAGCCGGCTCCTGGAAGCCGGGGCCCCCCTCGAGGCCAACGTGGGCGGGCGGGGCGGGGCCAGGACCGCGGCCGAAGCGCACAAAGATGGCTGGCGGCCCGCCCCGCGCCCGGCTCCCGGAGTCCGGAGTCGAGCGTTCCCGAGCGTTCCCGAGCGCTTCCGAGCGCTCCCGAGCATTCCCGAAGCCTAGAGAAACCCCGGGAGCCGCGCGGGCGGGAGCGGCCCCGCCCCGGAGCCTGGGAGCGGAGGCGCCGGGGCGGGGGAGGGGAGGCCGGATGTGAGTGGAGCGGCCATTTCCTGTTTCTCTGCAGTTTTCCCCAGCTTTGGGTGGTGGCTGCTGCTGGGCTCCGGCTTCCTGTCGGCGGAGGGCAAGGCGGCGTGGACAGCGGCCCCGGCACCCCGCGCCCCGCCGCCCGCAGCCGCGCGCCCGCCCGCCCGCCGCTCCCCGAGCTCTCCGCTCTTCGCCTCAGCGCCCGGCCGCCGCCGCCGCGGCCCAGAGAGCGGCCCAGATGCAGGCCATCAAGTGTGTGGTGGTGGGAGACGGGTGAGTGCGCGGGCCGGCCCGGGGGTCGGGGGCCGGGGCTAGGGGCCTGGCGGGCGGGCGGGCGCCGCGGGCTGGCGTGGGGCCTGGCAGGGCCTCTCCCGGGCGGGGGGCGCGGGCGCAAACTCATTGCAGTGGCTTTTTTTTTTTTGGTGTGTGTGGTGGGGGGAGGGAGGGGGATCGGCGATCGGCGGCCGGAGGGAAAGTGAACTCCAACTCCACCCTCCCGCTTTCTCCCCGGCCCGCTGACCGCCCGGCAGAACTCGACCCGGGCCGCCACCCTCTCTCGTTTGCCTGTAGTTTGGGTGGGTTTAGGGAGTTGCCTTTCTTAAAAAAGGACCCCCTCTTGATTTTCCCATTAACCTCGAGTTTCATTGAGACCTTTCGTGGGTCCCGGCGGTCCCAGCTTGGTCGTAGGGGAGGAATATGTGCACGGGCTGGTTGGGGGTGGATCCTAAACTGATTCGCCAGGGGGTGCCTTCCGCTTGTACTTAAACCACTTTTCTGATTTTTTTAAGGGACTCTCTGTTTGCTATTAAGGTGGGGAAACTTAGGATTTCTAGCTGCGAGGAGCTGGGTGTGCTTAAGACGGTTCCTTTCTCGGAATGTGGTGTGGTCATACATTTTAAAAAAAAAGGAAAGAAAGAAAAGAAAAGGAGAAAAAGCTGGCCTTCGCCTCATGCGTTAGGTTTGGGATGTAGCAGAACAGCCTCCCTGAGCCGGGCCGCCCTGTGACTCAAAACAGTTCTTTTCACTACTGTCTGTGGTGGTTCCCGGCCCTAAAGGAAGACTTGTCTTAGGCAGTTTTTTCCTCCCCTGGAAACAAGAATCTCAGTGTAATCCGAGCAAAATCGTGCGTCTCAGCATGGTTCGAGTACATGAGCGTTAACAAGGAAGCTCCAAGAATTACTACCAGTTGCAGCAAAGTCAGAATGCAACTGGTACCTATTTGGAGTCTTGTAAAGTCGAACGAAGAGTTCTGGCATCCCTGTACCCTAAACTTGTTATAAGGGCTGGTTTGCTTTTATGCCTCTCGATGAATTTATGAGTTCTAGGTTTCTTTAGATCGTTGTAAATTAGACATTTGACTTGTTTCTATAACTAATTCAGATCCATGAAGGACAGACAACTGATTTTTTTAAAAGATGCCCTCTGTATGATTTGTCAGGCTCACAAATGTGAAAGATTATTGACACTTCATAGTACTGTCTATATAATTAAAAATTGTAAGTTTCTATTTAGGAATATGTATAGTAGTTTTGTGTTTTTTTTAACCCTTTAAAAGAAAGCTTTAATTTGGGGGAAAATGTTCAGTTAGTTGGTTTAACAGTGAAATCACTAAATTCATTTAAATGAAGTTTTGATCCTTTTGCTACTGAATTAACTGAGCATATGTCACTGTCTTAGGAACATTTTAAATTATCTGAATTTCCTTTAAAAAATAAGAATGCAGAATCAGTAATACACACTAGTTTTTTTAAGTCATATCGCTGATAATCCATTACCTAATCCTAGAATGTAATATTCTTATTTGAAAAATTTAAAAACATAAGCACATAAGACATATTCAGTTTACTTAATTATACTTACAGACTGTGGACCTCTGCTGTTTGCCTTGGCTTGTTTATCTAGTTAAATACTTGTTGAATGCCTACTGTGGGATCTGGATCCTTCCTTTATATCCCCACCTCACCACTTATGGGGAAACCCTGAGCATATCACTCATCCCCCAAGAGAGGTGCCTCAAGGGGAAATTGTGAGGATTAAACAAGATGCTGGATATTAAGTGTCTCACAGGTGCCTGGCCCCTACTGAGTGCTTAGTGAGTGGCAGCTGCCAGTATTTTTATTGCTGTTTCTATTACTCTGAGGCACTGCTAGGCTCTGTGGAAGGAGTGTTAGGCATAAAACACGGTGACCTAGAGTTTTCTGTCAGTTTTTTAGTACTGTTTTTGACATTGATGTTGACATTAGAGGTGAAATGTACCTTTACGAAAAAAATTGAGCTGTATTACTTTATTTATTTATTTTTTATTTTTTTGTGGTATGCGGGCCTCTCACTGTTGTGGCCTCTCCCGTTGTGGAGCACAGGCTCCGGACGCGCAGGCTCAGCGGCCATAGCTCACGGGCCCGGCCGCTCCGCAGCATGTGGGATCTTCCTGGAGCGGGGCACGAGCCCCGTGTCCCCTGCATCGGCAGGTGGATTCTCAACCGAGCTGTATTACTTTAAATCAGTGCTAACATGTAGCAGACATGGCTTAAATGAAAAATCTAGATATATACTTTTTCCATCAAAAATATTTTCCTGCTTTTATCTGAATAAACTATATTCCTGATGGGAATGTTTTATTAAAAATAGTTACAGCTGTAAGTGCGTATCTAAATTTTGTAGCGTGAAAGTTGCTTAATGTTATGGAATTTCAGGCAATTAGGGGCAGTTTAAGCAGGGAAGGCAAACTGGTTGAGGTTCCACAAATTGGAGGCTTCCTTATTTTAAAAGTATTCTTGGGAATTCTGGTTAAAGGCTCTGTCGTAACTGTATTATAATTAGCACCAATTAGCCTATATTCTTCTTCTTCTTCTTTTTTTAGAACTTAGCTTCTGCCTCTGACATTTTTTTTTTTTTAATTAATTTTTAGCTGCGTTGGGTCTTCGTTGCCATGCACGGGCTTTCTCTAGTTGCAGCGCACGGGGGCTACTCTTCGTTCCAGTGCGTGGGCTTCTCGTTGCGGTGGCTTCTCTTGTTGCAGAGCATGGGCTCTAGGCGTGCAGCCTTCAGTAATTGCAGCACGTGGGCTCAGTAGTTGTGGCTCGTGGGCTCTAGAGTGCGGGCTCAGTAGTTGTGGCGCACGGGCTTAGCTGCTCCGAGGCATGCGGGATCTTCCCGAACCAGGGATGGAACCCATGTCGCCTGCATTGGCAGGCGGGTTCTTAACCACTGCGCCACCAGGGAAGTCCCCAAGCCTATATTCTTCTAATGGATTATTTTCTATACACCAATTCAATTGGCATTGAGTATAAAATGTGAGGTAAATTTTGATACTTTTTAATTGTGTTAATCCTTCTGTTGATCTTGATTCTGTTAGTCCTTCCTGAACATGGGGTTTGTCACTTTAATTTGGGGAACTTCTGCCCCACGATTTTCTCTCAGCTTTTTACTTAGGTAAGACAGCATCTCACATTTATGATCAGCTACATTTTAAATTTTTGGCTGCACTGTGCGGCACGTGGAACTTCCCCAACCAGGGATCGAACTTGTGCCCTCTGCGGTGGAAGTGCAGAGTCCTAACTACTGGACCGCCAGGGAGGTCCTGAACAGCCACTTTTAATCGTGTGTTGTTTTGGCTTTGCTTGACTGTGAGGCTGGGGGTGAGTGACTTGAGTCCCCGCCCCCCATTTCACTCCAGGTGGCGTTAGTGGTCTCTCCAGCCCAGTGTCTGATTTAGACATTGCTGTCCAGGAATGTTTTTAGTTGAGCATGATAAATGCCTTCCATGATGTCATCTTGATAGGAATGTACACCAGTTCCTGCCTACTTCCGTTGAACAAGCAGTAGTGGCGTGATCCATGAGTTTAAGTTTCTGCATTGCCTTCCAAATTTATGTTTAGTATTTGAATCTGATCTTGGTTGGTAAAATTCTGTGTAATGTGTTTTTTGCTGTTGTTGTTGTTTTAATTCCAGGTGATAATTCCAGCTAAAAGTTTGGGGTTGGGTTCAGTGAAGGAGTATCAGGAGTCCATTTTTAGAAACCTTAAAGCCACCCTTTTATAATCTGTCTTTTGCATTAGTCAGTTAATGTCTTTGTACTTCCTACTTTTTCACCTCTGCATCATCAGGTAGCTCTAACTTAGAATTGTAGTTTTCCTAGAAAGGAGATGTTTTACCAGGGATCCTGCTACCAGGGCAGTTACCACATGTCACCAGACGGAATTTTTTCTTCCACCATCTTAATGTGAAAAATGTCAAACATGGGAAAGTTGGAAGAATTGTTCAGTGAACACTCATGCCCACCACTTAGATTCTGTAATCAAGAGTTTGCTCTACGTGCTTTATCACATGGGAACATGTTCCCATTTGGGGGCAGTAGTATAAGAGGATTTGATACAGAAGCTGATTTTGGAAGGAGAATGGGGGTTGACACACAGTTAAATATAAATTCTTGGTTTTGAACTCTGCATCTTTAGCTGACCCATATAATCAGCTGCCCCAGGGTTCGGCTTGGTGGTTCTAGAATGACAGTCTGGAGTAACGGCTGCTTCAGATTTGAACTCTATCGTAGGTGGCATCTTCAGCCTTGAGTGTTCTAGTAACCTAAGTGTTGAGAATCTGAACTTTTTGAAGCCTCCAATGGTGATAATGACTGGCTTTCTCTAAGTTGGTTGGAATGTCCCCTGTTGGTGGCAGAACATCAGAATTTCAGTTAGGGTTTTGTGTTTTTGTAGCACTAAATTTCTCTATTAATCCATACATTTTCTGAACTTACTCTCTGCATAGTTATACATTTACTGAAGGGCTGGTGTCTTCAGTAAATGTATAACTGAAGTCCCCAAAACCCATTTCTTGGCATAAATTGAGGACTTTCATTCAGGGTCTTTCATTAATGCAATAAGTATAAATATATATTTGATACTTATAATTAACATTCCACTACATTCTATTAATTTGTTCTTAAGATCCTAGGTACTTTCAGGGGTTAGGGGAGGGGGCATTAGAAGAGAGTCAGAAGGAACAAAATTCCAGTTATAAATAAGTACTAGGGATGTAATGTACAACGTGATAAAGGTAATTAACACTGCTGTATGTTATAGATGAAAGTTGTTAAGAGAATAAATCCTAAGAGTTCTCATCACAATGAGAAAATTTTTTTTTCTATTTCTTTAATGTTGTACCTTTAAGAGATGATAGATGTTCACTAAACCTATTGTGGTAATCATTTCATGGTGTATATAAGTTGAATCATTGTTAAACGCCTTACATTTATGTAGTGCTGTATGTAAAATATACTGCAATAAAACTGGAGAAAAAAGATCTAGGTACTTTTTTTTTTTTTTTTTTTTTTTG
>NW_006774127.1:3372480-3381901 GCF_000442215.2 Lipotes vexillifer
AGGTCACGAACCCGTGTCCCCTGCATTGGCAGGCGGACTCTCAACCACTGTGCCACCAGGGAAGCCCCATCTAGATACTTTTAGACAGCAATACAGGCTCCTTATTTTGGTTTACAATAGTCATTGGAGAAATGTGGTTTTTCTGTCCTACTAAGATCAATTTATCTTTTTAATTTTTCTTAAGGCAATGCAGAATCTTCTTTTTGAGTTTCCTGGATCCCTTACTTTTTTCTTTTCTTTCTTTCTTTCTTTTTTTTTTTTTTGGTCTGCTCTGGGTGGTGTGTGGCATCTCATTAGTTCCCCCATCAGGGCTCGAACCCATGCTCCCTGCAGTGGAAGCACAGAGTCTTAACCACTGGACCGTCAGGAAAGTCCATCCCTTACTTTTTAAAAAAAACTAATTAATTAATCTTATTTTTGGCTGCATTGGGTCTTCATTGCTGTGCGCGTGGTCTTTTCTCTGGTTGCAGCGAGCGGGGGCTACTCTTCGTTGCCATGCGAGGGCTTCTCATTGCAGTGGCTTCTCGTTGCAGAGCAAGGGCTCTAGGCGCATGGGCTTCAGTAGTTGCGGCACGTGGGCTCAGTAGTTGTGGCTCACAGGCTTTATTGCTCTGCGGCATGTGGAATCTTCCTGCACCGGGGCTCGAACCCGTGTCCCCTGCGTTGGCAGGCACATTCTTAACCACTGCACCACCAGGGAAGCCCCATCCCTTACTTTTTTAATGTGAGGAAATTGCCAGTGTTTACAGATTTATCGATTTTTATGTGCTTTTAAGTTTTGGTTTATAGGTTTCAGGAAGTAACACTGAAGTTTACCAAAAAATTTTTAAGGAAAAGTTTTCCTTGAGGTTCTCCTAATGGAAAAATAAAGGACATAGTAGGAACATAATTTACTGGCTTTGGTCTTGATTATTTTTACAGGATAGAGCAGAAGCATAGATAGGTTAAAAAAATGTGCTCCATTGCCGTTAGATTAAAATGTTGTGTGATGACTCACTGTCACTTAAAACTTAAATAAATATTTTCTATCTACATTGTCAACTTTGTAACCCGTAAAAGAATTAGTAACAGTTGTGATTATTTATCACAAATGAGATACTTCTTAAATTAAAAAAAAAGCGTTTATGTGAATGTTCTTCTAGTAGACTCATGTTCAGTTTCTAGAGTTACAGCATCTTTCAACGGTTAAAAAGAGACCGAACTGAATAGTTAAATATATAAAATTGGAAATTCCAAAGCAAATGCTAACTTCCAGAAATTATGCAGCAGCATCAGTCAAGACTGACCAAATAACTGCTTCCATTCTTTCTGGGGGGAAAAGCTGTGACTTTTTCTAGAGCCGATGTTGACTTTGGCCTCTAGCATTTATTTGTGGAGTGTGTTTAAAAGTGGTGAATAGGGCTTCCCTGGTGGCGCAGTGGTTGAGAGTCTGCCTGCCGATGCAGGGGACACGGGTTCGTGCCCCGGTCCGGGAAGATCCCACATGCCGCGGAGCGGCTGGGCCCGTGAGCCATGGCCGCTGAGCTTGCACGTCCGGAGCCTGTGCTCCGCGGGAGAGGCCACAACAGTGAGAGGCCCGTGTACCGCAAAACAAAACAAAACAAAACAAAAAAAGTGGTGAATAAATACACTAATGGGAGGTAAATAACCTTTTCTTTTTATCTGTTTTTTAAAATTAAGTAAACATTTAAATCAAAGGTTGGACATGTACTTATTTAAAAAGTCAGAATTTTATACTTTACTAATTTTCTTATAGAATACAGCTTTTTAGCAAATGATGATTGGTAATAAAATTTCATTTATTATCAGGTGATGCCAGTACCTTGAATTCCTTTACAGTTAAACCTTTCAAAAGATGAAGCCTCAGCTGAAGGTGGAGTTTCAGGAAAAGAAATTTTGGAGCATTTAAAACACAGTTGGTGGTATTTATAGTGATGGCTTTGTTCCTCATATATATAGGAGAGACTTAGGACAGGGTCTCGAAGTGAAACTGTGATATTTTAACATAACAGTTAAAACTTTTAGAGCTTCTTATCTTTGACATTAAGAGGCAATAACTATTAACATTTTTACACAGCAACATTTGTAATTTTTAAAAGCGATTCACTTATCATGGCCTTAGGGCCCACCCTCTTCCTCAGCTACCACATGCAGCCCCTGGCCAAGCCATACTTGTTCTGCCCCACGTCTTGGTAGCCCTTGGAGTGGCCCACTTTTCTGCACCCTGAAACCCCCTCCGTGGTCCAGGCCACCAGGGCTGGTTCCTGGAACACAGTGGCAGCTGCTTCCTTGTTTTCAGCCTCCAGTTTCAGCTTCTTTGGTCCTCTTTCCACACTGTCATCAGAGGCTTCTTCTGAAAATGCAAATCTAATGGTTTCTCGGCAACAAAAATCTTCTGTTACTTCCCAAGTAGCATCGAGTTCCAGGCCCTTAAGGAGAAGAGAGGACAACTTCTTCAGACTTCCCTCTGCCACTTCCCCCTTCTTTCTTCGTCCTTCAGTTTTACTGGGCTTCTTGTAGTCTGGGTCTCACCACGTGCTGTTGCGTTTGCCTAGAATGTTCCTCCTTGCTGTGTCCCCACTCATCAGTCTCAATGACATTGCTGCCGCCTCTGCCCCCAAGACTAGGTTAGATCCCTTTGCTGTACATCTCCAGAGCATCTTTAGTAACACTTATCACGCCTATAATTTTATGTAATGACTGCATTTTTCATTTTTTAGTTTAATAACTGCATAAGTTCCATGAGATCTTGTTCATTGCAGTGTCTTTAGCACCTAGTGTACTTCTGGCATAGCACCCAATTTGTTGGTATAGATTGAAATTGCATTAATGCTCACAATAGTTTGGTGATGGAGTTGGTAGTTTTGCATCCATCTTACAGTTGAGAAAACGGAGGCATGAGGAAGTTGAAACTTAAACAATTCCGGGCAGTAAGTGGTAGAGTTGGCTATGGGTCGCACATCCGGTACAGTGACTTCAGATATGTCAGACTCCTACTCATTCAGGGTTTTTTTTTCTTTCTTTCTTTTTTTTTTTTTTACTGTTCTAAGCTTTTAACAAAATGTATGGCCAATGAGTCATTTCTGTTTAGAAAGCCTTTAGGAGTTGGACGCTAGCTCCTGATGATGTCATGTTTGACTCTGAGGTCTTTGGGGTGAGGGAGTTCCAGCTTTTGTTAAGCCTTGATAATGTTATGAGTGCAACAAGTATTGGCAAGACTGCCTGGGCCTGTAATCTGCTCTTGTTGAGAGGTTTTTGCTAAGAGTGCAAGGAAAATAGAAAAGCACTTAACTTCTTTATTGTGAGTCCTAATTTATGGTAGTAGTTGAGATTGAACAACAAAATCTTACGACTCAGAACTCCAGTGTATCTCGTGGCCTTGGTGAGCCGACAGAGGGCAGCAGGGAGATGGCCCCGGGTAAGGAACATTTATTTGGTGAGCTCTTGGGAGGCCAGGGACTCAGAAGCCCCTGAAGCCACCCTGTGAATGTTGTAAAATTTAGAGAATGTGTGTTGGCTACTGGTGCAGTGATCGTCTTAATTTTTAGGTGATACCCCCCTGAAAAATTTTTCAAGTGGCTGGGAGACTTTCATCACCGCCCTAGCACACTGTATCTGCTTCCAGTTGTGCGGGAGGCCCTCCTGTCTCGGGAGTATTTCTACACTCTTCTCTGTTACTTCTCCTCTTTGCAGCTGTTTGGGAAGTTTACTCCAGCGTCCCTGAGCCATTAATTAATATGTCTGGAACGTAATGTGTTAGCTGCTCTAAAAGTTTATGGTGGGGCTTCCCTGGTGGCACAGTGGTGGTGAGTCTGCCTGCCGATGCAGGGGACACGGGTTTGTGCCCCGGTCCGGGAAGATCCCACATGCTGCGGAGTGGCTGGGCCCGTGAGCCATGGCCGCTGAGCCTGCGTGTCCGGAGCCTGTGCTCTGCAACGGGAGAGGCCCACGTACCAGGGGAAAAAAAAGTTTATGGTGGATGTGAGGATGTGGCAAGGTGGCACATGAATGCAGATGAATTAAAGTGAGAGCAGTTGTGTGTGGTGCTTGGTAACTAAGCACTCTCTTTAGAGAACAGCTGTCACTGATGGCCAGAGGGAAGGCTTTAGGAAGGTGGTGGGATTTGAGCTGCCACTCGGAGGCAGCAAAGTATATTACTTAGCAACAAAATGGAAGCTGGAGAGGAAAGCCATGTTTGCATATTAGTATTCATCAAAATAATTTGAGGATAGATTTGCAGATTCTTGGATGAAAGCCTTCTAGAGATCTTCACAGAAGAGACTTTCAGTTTAAAAATACTTTTCCTGGGGACATCCCTCGTGGTGCAGTGGTTAAGAATCTGCCTGCCAATGCAGGGGACACGGGTTCAATCCCTGGTCCGGGAAGATCCCACGTGCTGCGGAGCAACTAAGCCCATGTGCCACAACTACTGAAGCCCACGTGCCTGGAGCCCGTGCTCCGCAACAAGAGAAGTCACCAACATGCCCATGCACTGCAACGAAGGGTAGCCCCCGCTCGCCACAACTAGAGAAAGCCTGTGCGCAGCAACGAAGACCCAACACAGCCAAAAATAAATTAAAAAAAAAAAAAAAGTAACAAATGTTCAAGTACAATTGGTGTCTTAAAAAAAAATAATCTAACATAATAATCTAATGTAATAATCTAACGTAAAGTTTCTGCACAGTGATGAAGCACACAGCTTTCCTAATTGGTTTTTAGATGTTCAGGAAGTGAAAGTTTAAACCAACTCTGAAGTACAGAGACTGGATAATATAAGAGTTTCGGATAAGTTTGGCTTTCTGGGCTCTAATACCTAAAGCCAAAACAGTGTGAAGCCTCTGGACTCTGCCTTTCTGAGTAGTTCTAGTTTGTATACTTTAAATTTCAGGATAAAACTATGTGTAGTGTTAAATAAAAGGTTATAGAAACTGTTTAGGGCTAAGTACTTGATGTATACTTCTTGATTTTTCTATAAATTATTTTCACCGAATAATGAAATCTAAGACTGCATTCATGTTGACTAAGCAACTTACACCATTTTTTTCTCTCTTTAGAGCTGTAGGTAAAACTTGCCTCCTGATCAGTTATACGACCAATGCCTTTCCTGGAGAGTATATCCCCACTGTGTAAGTATCCTGAGTTAAACTGGAAATTAACTTGTCTGTGATATGTTGCTTTGGATTCTGTTGACCTTTGTTCTGCTCTTTCTTAATCCTTATGCAAACGTGATTAATTTTCCTTTCAGTCACTGAGGTCTCATTATAAGGTATTTGGACTTTTAAAAAATAATCTGGGGGCTTCCCTGGTGGAGCAGTGGTTGAGAATCTGCCTGCTAATGCAGGGGACATGGGTTCGAGCCCTGGTCCGGGAAGATCCCACATGCCGCGGAGCAACTAGGCCCGTGAGCCACAACTACTGAGCCTGCGCATCTGGAGCCTGTGCTCTGCAACGAGAGGCCGCGATAGTGAGAGGCCCGCGCACTGCAATGAAGAGTGGCCCCCGCTTGCCACAACTAGAGAAAGCCCTCGCACAGAAACAAAGACCCAACACAGCCAAAAATAAATTTAAAAAAAAAGTAACAAATGTTCAAGTACAATTGGTGTCTTTAAAAAAAAATAATAATAATCTAACGTAAAGTTTCTGCACAGTGATGAAGCACACAGCTTTCCTAATTGGTTTTTAGATGTTCAGGAAGTGAAAGTTTAAACCAATTCTGAAGTACAGAGACTGGATAATATAAGAGTTCGGATAAGTTTGGCTTTCTGGGCTCTTTGTGTGAAGGGTCAAGGAACTGGAACAAAATACTCCATTATGTTTTAATTGGCCTTTTCTGGCGAGTAATTCAACGGTTACATGTCACTGTTGAGTTATTGGGCTTTGGAATTGAAACCAGGGTGTGTGTGTGTGGTGGGGTGTAGAGTGGGAGGACGGACGGGAGGACGGAATCAGCTACTGAGCTGCTTATTCCCTGTTGGCAGCAGAACTGGGCGGGCATGGAAAAGTGCTTTTCTGATGGTGGGGTTACCAGGGAGCCTCGTAACGCACCGCCCTGCTGCCGGGAGCTCTGTCCTCATGGCTGCGGTGCTGGTGGAGAGGAAACGCCTCACTTCCCACTGTGCTCACCCCCTCAGTCACAACAGGCACATCTCGGTGTCCTGTGTGTGTTTTAATATAAGTGGGATCACACTGTTCTGAATTTATGGTGGGGACTTTCTTAATCTCCACATGTAGCTAGAGCTAAATCATTAACAGCTGTTACTGACTGAAGTGCTGTAGCGGACTTAACCACTGGTCACTTGGCATTGCAGACAGGGCTGGCTGCATGTCATTGCACGTGTCTGTGCACATGTGACAGATAATTAGAGGGACTGTGGCAAAGCAAAGGAGCGACACTTTACACTTTGATAGATGCTCCACAGTTGCTGTCCCACGGGTGGTCACTTTGAGCAGCTGTGACTGAAACACCCCCTTCATACATACTGTGGTTAACAAGAGTTGAAAAAAGTGACCTCATCATTTGCATTTCTGGTCACCGGTAAGGTTAAAATCTTTTGAATGTTTACTGTCCGTGTATAATAGTCTTCTGTGAATTGCCTTTTGAAATCCCTTGCTTGTTTTTCCACTGAAAATTCTTACTGATGGAACTTGTGTGTATGAGAAATATTTATCCCTCTGTCTCTCATTTGTCTTTGAACTTTGTTATGGTGTCCTCTGCTTTTTTATGTAAACATGCCATTCTGCCTTTTCCCTGAGTCTTATTAAAAATGTTCTGTAGGATTTTTGTAGCTGCTGTTTTTATTTTTCATTCATTTAGAGTCTGTGTTTTGCTGTGGTGTGAGGCAGAGCCTGACTCTTCTTCATAGGTTGAAAAGAAAAAGAGTCCCAGTACCGCTTATTGAATAATCTATCATCTTCCCACTGAAGCAGAAATAGAGCATATGAGACCTTTTCTTTATGAAAGCTGGTTTGGTCATTTACTTTTATAAATCACAATGGAACTTACTCAGACCATGACTTTGCTGTCACAGTGTAGTAAGATCCTAAGTTTTAGTCTTAAGTATGCAAAAATTAATTCTGGAATTCTATTTTAAAGGCTGATGTGTTGTATTCTGCTTGGCACTTGCCCTGGTTTACCTTGTGATGCCAGGTTTTAATGAGCTACTCCATGGTACTCACCGTAATTTTTTAATGTCAACCTTATTTTCCCCCTGTCAGCCTGTAGGCCTTCTAGGCTTCCTCTTCTTATAAACTAATTTGTGTGTAGCAGCCTCAAATTAATTTAAATACCTGTGTGAACTCACTTTGAAAGCGTTACACAATAGCTTCTCAGATCCAGTTTGCTTTGCGTTACCCTGCACTTTGGTCGTAAGGTGGATGACCAAGGCTCAGCTTGGGGGTGGGGGGTGTTCTGGAAACACTGCCAGTGCAGCCGTCCTGGCGTGCCCCCAACTGAGATTGACTCACACGTGTACATGGAAAAGTCAACACGTGGGGTTTAAAAGAGGGATTAATTTTACACTTTATTTCTTCCTGGGGAGAAAAACCTTAATGTTCTCTTCATTAAAGGCAAGAAGGTTTTTATTGCTGACAGCGACTTGTTTTGGTTAAATTTAGTAGCTTGTTCCTGTTTCTCGGTGTTTTTCTCAAGTGCTGCCTTTGTTTCCCTTACACTCCAGTTCCCGTTTTCCCTCTGCTTCTCAGCCCTTGGGAGCCTCGCCTCGCACGCTACCTGCTGGCCTGGCCACCTCTGGGCCTGCCTCGGCCTCCTCAGCTCTCTGCCCTGCCCCTGCGACCCCAGCCTGGGCGCCACTCCGCTCCCAGGTCTGTGCCTTGTGCTCCACGGCTAGAGACTAACCATTTTCACTCTGCTCCACAGCTTTGACAACTATTCTGCCAATGTTATGGTGGATGGAAAACCAGTGAATCTGGGCTTGTGGGATACAGCTGGACAAGAAGATTATGACCGATTACGTCCCCTATCCTATCCGCAAACGGTAAGGAGCATGACTGATTTTTAGTTTGTCCTTTACAATTCCTGATTATTTAATTAATTCATATCACCTCTGGATTTGCTTATTGCCATCTTTTGGGTATATCGAGTAATAACAAATAACATTAAATTAGTTCAGTAGTGAATATCCGCCTAGATGCAAACCAGGGTTTTGCTTGTTTTTATTTTTTGAGCATTACCAGTTATTAACTGTGGCGCTGTGCGTTTTACATTCTTCCATGTAGTTTTAGGACAGCCGTCTGAAATAGGTATTGTTTTGTTTTGGCTAAATAGTTTTAAGAGCAGTTAGTTTCTAGATGAGTTTGCTTTGTGACAGTTTTGTACCACAGAATCAAATTAAGCAGTGGAGATTAAGGTTTCTTTTTTTTTTTCCTTTTGAATTTGTTTTCCTCTTTTGTTTTTATTTTTTAACATCTTTATTGGGGTATAATTGCTTTACAGTGGTGTGTTAGTTTCTGCTTTATAACAAAGTGAATCCGTTATACATATACATATGTTCGCATATCTCTTTCCTCTTGCGTCTCCCTCCCTCCCATCCTCCCTATGCCACCCCTCCAGGCGGTCACAAAGCACCAAGCTGATCTCCCTGTGCTATGCGGCTGCTTCCCACTAGCTATCTACCTTACGTTTAGTAGTGTATATATGTCCATGCCTGTCTCTCGCTTTGTCACAGCTCACCCTTCCCCCTCCCCATATCCTCAGGTCTGTTCTCTGGCAGGTCTGTGTCTTCATTCCTGTCTTAACCCTAGGTTCTTCATGACATTTTTTTTTCCCTTAAATTCCATAGCTTGTCTCTTTACCAGAGCTAATTATATGGAGCTGTAGCTGGTGGACACATGGTCAGAAGCCACTTTTCTCTCAATAAGCAGTTGTCTTACTTGTATCATTTGCTTCTTGTTACATGTCTGTTCTTTGTGTTAAAAGTGCTTTTTAAAACAGCTTTGGAGAGTTAGTGACTAACTGGCCAGGGCAGTTTGCGCAGAGGCAGTTGAGCGAATTCCTTGGGTTCAAATTCCGCCCTCCCCTTCCTCGCCCTGTGACCGGGCAGGTTTCTTCACCTCTAGGCCTGCCCCGTTGATCGCAGGGCTGGATGAGTATAGATGTAGAGCTAGAGCGTGTACAACAGCCCCGGGCGTGTCGCTGCTGTTGGGACTCCTCCTTGTGTTTGTATAGCTGTGCTGGTAGATGTGGGGAGGCCCTCGGTTCCAAGCTGCATCCAGAGGAGAGGAAGATGCAGGACTCGCTGTCAGCGAGCCGGGCAGCCAGAGGGGTTGGGGTCAGGGAAACATCCCGGAGAAGACAGGCCTCCGCCCTTGCACTGATTTAATTATCACTTTGTTCTGGGGGGGGGGGGGGGGTGAGTGAAAAGAAGAAATTAGTTTTAGTCTACCCAAATCTTGTTTTTTTGCT
>NW_006774127.1:3382302-3412164 GCF_000442215.2 Lipotes vexillifer
TGGGCCAATCACTGTTGCAGCCTCTCCCGTTACAGAGCACAGGCTCCGGACGCGCAGGCTCAGCAGCCATGGTTCACGGGCCCAGCCGCTCCGCGGCACGCGGGATCCTCCCGGACCGGGGCACGAACCCGCGTCCCCTGCATCGGCAGGCGGACCCCCAACCACTGCCGAAATATAGCTTTTTCCAAGCAAAACTTATTGTCTTTTCCATTTGCTTTCTGCTAGAGAATTGCTAAGCTTCTTTCTTTCTTTCTTTTTTTGGTCTGCGGCATGTGGGATCTTAGTTCCCGACCAGCGGTTGAACTCGCACCCCCTGCATTGCCAAGTGTGGAGTCTTAACCACTGGACCGCCAGGGAAGTCCAGGCACAGTTTCTTTGAGCTGTAGATTTTTGCTGATTATCCTTTAGCTGAATTCTGGGAAGAGTGCTAAACAAAGACCAAAACCATAAAATGGGAGGCTTGAATTGTCTGGCTTCTCAGTTAATCTCCAGGTAAAAGTTAACTGTGATTACGTATTAAAAATCAGCCCGCAGTCACCAAATGGTTTGAATTCTTTAGTAGTTTTCAGTAGAATAGTTTAGGAAACTGTTCCATCCCCAGTGGGTGCTTGCCGAGTCCAGGTTTCAAAGGCATCTGCGTTGAGCGGTAGAGTAGGAGTCCCCAGTCAACTGGATACATCTGGGAGGGTGGCATGTCACTACTGAGAAATGAGAATCATCTGCTGTGACTCGGGGGCGGGGTGGCGTCCAGGGCAGGGTGCGGCTCCTTCCTCTGAGGCAGTCACTCGCAGTAAGTCCAAGGTGACTTGGCAAGATCCCCACTTTGCATGCTGAAGAACACCTAGATAAGTGACACATTGAATCAGGCTGTAGTGTGTGAGGCCTGAAATCCAAGTGGGTGTTGTCCTTTCGGGGCCAGGACTTGAACTTATCACATCCCATCTGGGGAAGGCAGTGGACCTGCACCGCAGTGTGTAACCCACCCCTCGCCAGTTTAGGAGCAAAGAGGGGTGGGCACCCAACTAGCAGTTAAAGCTGTGCCTGCCTGGACTCCTTTGGAGACAAGAGGGTTATCTTGGCTACTGAGGGCCGCCCCGAGCGCTGAGATGCTGTGGCCTGGAGGGTCTCCTTCCTTGGGCCATGCTGTCCTGCCAGGAGGAGCAGACCCTGGAAGTGACAGGCTGGCACCTGGATTTCTTCTTGGCAAAGAGAAACCTCTGAACTTTGTATTAAATGAAACCTGGTCTCTGGTTTGCAGGCCTGTTTCTGTGGCTCATCCATGACACTGCCCTGACCCACTCCTGAAGGGCCAGCTGGATGGTTTCATACCCAGATCTCCCCACTCTCTAGGTCTTCATCGCCTACACAGAGACGTGTATTTCCTGTGGTCATTTAATCCTGGCATCCTCTGTGCAGCCGAGTTAAAACTGTTTAACCCATTAGCTTCCAACTGGTTCTCCAAAAGGGGGTGGGGGCGGGGTCACCATTCGGAGCGGTGAGGTCCAGCCCCCTCGTTCTCCTGGGAGAGGCCGATCCCTCTGCGGATGGCTCTGCCGGCAGGCGGGCGGGCAGGCAGGAGCTCCGAGGGCTGCTGTCATTTTGGGGCCTGTGAGGGAGATCGGGCTGCGGCACAGGAGTCGAGGTCAGTGGAGGCCCAGGGGCGTCTGGTGTGGGGAGGACAGGCCGCCACGGAGGGAGAGTAGCCTTCAGACCCAAGGGGAGATGGGCCTGAGACCCAAGACAGCAGCTCAGGAGGAATGACGCAACTCCAGGACACGGGAGTGACCCTGTGAGGAGGGCTGAGGATAGAAGTACAGCGCGAACGCCGTGTGGGGTGTGGGGCGTCAGGTCGGAGAGCAGAGGTGAGAGGGACTAGACGCCTGATGGTTGGTCGTCAGAAGCGCTAGAGGCGTTTTCTTCAAGCCGAGTTTGGGCTGGGGGCAGAAGGAAGAGGAAGGAACGGGCAGACGGTGTCACGTTAACGTGGGACGGAAAGCATGTTTCTTCTCCATCAGAAAGATGTTCTGAAAGATGCAAAAGGGTAGAACAGATGTGGTTAAAGGATATTTTGAAGCTAAGTTTTTGTGGCCGATCCCCATGAGTCCTGTATCACAATGAAGCTTTGGCATCACTTCAAGGTCTCGGGAGGACCAGGCTTCAAAAATAGCCCATAGATTAAATCAGGATAGTTAGAGAGACTTTAACATTCGCTTTAAATTGTAAATTGGAGAAGCTTGAGTGAGACGCAGTTAAAATAGTTGTCTTGCCTGTCTTTCTCTCGATTCTAGAATTCCAGGTTCTCTGTTGCTGAAGAGCAAGTCTTCAGTTCTTATTGGAACAGAGGAGTGAATTGAAAGCACAGTGATAAACGCTGGAAGTGCGGTCCCTTCTGGGCACCCCTCCATGCACACGGAGGGCGGGAGCAGCGCTGTCCTTTCAGTAGAGCGGGTCCCTGAATTTGGGCCACACTCCCGTGAGGTCACAGCCCTCACACCCGGCCACCTTCCTGGATGGCGTCTCGGCCGAGAGGCCTGCCGTGCAGACGGCCGCGCCTCCTGTTGGCTCCAGCTGGGCTCCTGTCTGAGAACTTAGCCGGAGAGCTTTGAGAGGTGTGTTGTTGCTGACGGACGCCCTCGCTGAGGGTGGGACACCCTTCTGGCATGTCCTTGCTGAGCGGAAGCCATGGGCTTCATGCTGGGGAAGGAACCTCCCTGTGCCACCACGGGTTGAAGGCGCGCCTCGGTCTCCACCGTCTCTGACCTTCACAGGGTGATGGAGCGATCCAGCAGCGCCTGGCGTTATAGACCTGCTAGATCGTCATCTGCTTTTAGATCCCTTGGGAGGGTTGAGACAAAATTCAGATGAAGAATAGGTAACTGGTTATATTGATTTTTCTTCTCGCTTTTTACTAAACTCAAACAAAGTTCTCATGCATTACTAGGTTGGAGAAACGTATGGTAAGGATATACCCTCCAGGGGCAAAGACAAGCCGATTGCCGTATGTAAAACTTTCAGTCGACTTCAGTTTCAAGCTTTATCTGTTCTCTCGTTTCACTTAGTTTTCCTAGGATTTCCTATTGAGCCTTTATATTTAACGCACTCAAGGTTGGGGTTTTGCCTGACAGTTTACCTACTGGCTTGAATCAGAGCAGTGTGTGAACTGCTTTCCTCCCCCTCCCAGGGGACAGGAGGGGCTGTCGTGCAAGGGCCCCTGTCCAGGCTGGTTGGGGAAGGAGTGCGGAGGCTCTACCTTGCAGCTCACGTGGCCCAAGTGCTTGGTGGGAGCGGGACTAACCACGCTGCGGGCCCTCCTTCCTCCCGCTTTGGTGTCCGGTGCAGGGTCTGTCGGGTAAGGCTGCGCGGCGCTGGTGAGCTAACCCACCCCTGCTTTGAGATGTTGTGAACAGCCCAGGTGCCGAGATGCTGTGGTGATTCTTGGACAAGCTTGTGCATGTGCTAGCATTTTCAGTGTCGTTTACGAAAAGCTATTGTGTGGGATGTTTTTTCCCTTTCAGGTACAAGATATCAGCTGGATGATCGCAAGTGTTAACTTGGGAATCGTGTGCATTTCACAGAGTAGCCTAATTGCCTTTTTCCAGGAAAGTGTTTCATAAATCTAGCATTTTAGAAACTCGTAGGCATTTTTTAACATGGGTAAATATTTAAATTTCACTTTTTCTCTTTTGGCCATACCTCGTGGTACGCGGGATCTTCGTTCCCTGGACCAGGGATCAGACCTTTCCCCCGCTGCAGTGGAAGCGTGGAGTCGCAACCACTGGACTGCCAGGGAAGTCCCAAATTTCACTTTTTACACAGCATGGTGCAAGTTTTCCAGAGGCCCTCCTTGGGTCTGAGAAGCTCTGACAGCTAGCAAGACGCCACTTACATATCAGATCATCCTCCCTCCCAGAGGGACGTGCCTGTTACTGAATTCTTGAGACCTGGCTTTGTGCCTGGGACTCTGACGGCAGTTCTTTAAGAAGCAGTTTAATTGGAACCCAGTGACCGTCTAAAAATGTTTGTACTTAAGATTCTGATGGGAGCATAATGGAAAGCATACCATTTGAGGATCACCGTTTTTGATTTGAATCTGCTTTTGACGGACTGAAACCAAGTTTTATAGAAATATTGCCATAGTACCTGACACTCGTTCGTGTCCCCGTGTAGTAACAGAGCATTAAGTTAGTTCCCAGTGGGAGTTGGGAAGGATGGAAAGGAGGCCTCCCAGGGGGTCTAAATTTGATGTCTCCCTGTAGCCTCGAGTAACTTATAGCATATTTTGTCCTCCACTCCCCTTCTCACTGGTAACTGGTGCTTCACATGCTGGTTCTGGTCTGGGAGCGTCTGACTACACTGCAGGAGTGTCAGGGAGAAGGCGCATGCCCTGGCCCCATGCTTCCCTCCCAGCAGCACTCAGGAAGCAAAGTGCATTCCTCACTGTAAGACCATTTTCTAAACACCTCCCTGTTTTCTTTTTATAGGATGTATTCTTGATTTGCTTTTCTCTTGTGAGTCCTGCATCATTTGAAAATGTTCGTGCAAAGGTAAGTGGGATATTTTAGGAAAATATTTTGTTACATAATGTCACTCTCAGGAAGAAACATTAAAAAATAAAACACCATTTACTGATAGAAACTTTCAGTTATTTAAGTTGATTTTAGTACTTCTACTACTTAGGTAAGTTTTTACATAAGTTGTCAGTTTTTTAGGTACATGACTTGAGTATGCAGGGTTCTAAAGTGTCAAGGTCTGATTCAGAAGTGCCGTGTTCCTGGTTAAAATGACTACGCACTTCGGAGTCGGTCTAATAACAATAATGACCATACTTTCTACTCTGGCATCTTTCATGAACGTAGTGAAAATGACGGGTGAGAGGCCCTTCAGTTGGGAGTGGGGACGTGTCTGGTGGGGTAATGGCGGCAGAGCTGAGACCTGGGTCCAGATACTTTTATTCTCATCCTTGAATATGTAAGGGATCTTGAGATGACCTAAGAACCTGGCCTGTTTTACCAAAAACAAAGTAGTTGGCGGGGTGGGGGTCGTCCTTGCTCTCTCCTCTCGCACGAACAAGCAGAGCTGTCAGTGGGGGCGTGAGTCCTGGGCTCCAGGCTGGCTAGGCACACAGCGCAGCCAGTCGGTGGTTCTGGAGGGTGTGAGCTAGGCAAGGGGGCGTGGTGACCAAGTGGGTGGTTGATGCAGTTGGGCACCTGTGTGGATACAGTTCAGGCGAGGGCGGTTCCGAAGGAGAGGCTGACTGACTGCCTCCTCTGCTGGTGCCTAGTGGTACCCTGAAGTGCGACACCACTGTCCCAACACGCCTATCATCCTGGTGGGGACGAAGCTTGACCTGAGGGATGATAAAGACACGATTGAGAAACTGAAGGAGAAGAAGCTGACGCCCATCACCTACCCGCAGGGCTTGGCCATGGCCAAGGAGATCGGTATGGAACCCCCGTCGTCGTGTCTGCTTTGCCCATGTTGTTATTTTCGTGATGGAGGCTGCGGTCCCGCCTGGGGAAGTGGACTTGGGGTCTGGCTTGCCTTTCGGGACCCTGCAGAGCAGGGCCCTCGTGCCACATCAGGGCGGGGGTGCCCCCGTTCTGATCTGAGGGTGAGGCTGTGTTTCCCACAGGTGCCGTCAAATACCTGGAGTGCTCGGCGCTCACGCAGCGAGGTCTTAAGACGGTGTTTGATGAAGCTATCCGGGCGGTTCTCTGCCCACCCCCCGTCAAGAAGAGGAAGAGAAAATGCCTGCTGTTGTGAATGTCCGGGCCCCTCCTGCCTGTCCCGTCCCCCAGGACCCTTTGTACGCTTTGCTCAAACGGTGGAGCCTTCGCACTCAATGCCAAGTTTTTGTTACAGATTAGTTTTTCCATAAAACCGTTTTGAACCAATCAGTAATTTCTAGGTTTTGTTTGTTTAAAGTGTAAGAGTTCAAACTTTCACATCCTATTAAAGTTTAGCCCTAAGATGACGAGCTTCCTCAAAGCCTTATTTCTCAAAGCCCCTATTCTTGCTCAGATTAAGAGTTGCCAAAATACGTTGTGAACTAAGTTGCATTGTTGGGCTAAGAACACTAAGCACTAAACTGTTCAAAGACCTTTGTCTGGAAGAGACTAGCTTCTGAGGCAGGAGATGCATACGCTCGCTAATGAGTTTCAGACGCGAAGAGCAGTACAGCCTCCTTCCTGAAACGTTGCCATTTAATGCATCCTGATTTACCAGCCCACGTTCACTACCTAACACTGTACTGTACATCATAATGAACGAGTGTAACAGCTCAGCTCTTTGGATCAGTCTTTTTGATTTCGTAGTGAGATTTTTAAAACAAATTAGTGTATTAGCTTTTGTGAGATTTTGAACAGAGCTTTTACTCCCGTGTTCCCTCCGATGAAGCATTCTGCTCTGGCCGTTGGTGCATTGGGTGGAGTGTGTGGAACACTTGTGATCAGAGGATGAAGACAGTATTTTAACAAAATATGGAGATTAATTTACACTACATTGTATACGTAATAATTAAACTATTAAAAGTGTCACGGGTAAACGTTTTAAAAGGTTAATTTCTGTCAAATGCAGTAGATGATGAAGAAAGGCCGGTATTATCAGTGTTTTCTTAAGCTTTTCCTTTTCCTTAAACGTGCCCATCCCTCCTGAAATTGGGCATTTAATCCATCTTTGACCTCATCATTCTCATAGTTGATAACTTAGTAAGTGCTTTTCTTATAGAACCCCTTCTTAATGAGCAATATGCCTCCTTGTATTATAAAATCGTTCTGCATATGCATTAGAAAAATTTTTTTGTAGATTAGTAAAAGTGCATTCCTGTTTTCATGTTACCTTATCCAAAGCTAGTAAGTGCTTTCCTTGGTTTTCTAGTAACTAGGTGTAAAAATCCTATGTTGCAGCTTTACAGTTTTTAAAATACTTAGATATTCTTAAACTGTAAACCCTGCCAGATCACCGACACTGCACCCGGACTAATAAACACTGACCGCCTCTTGCCTCACAGCGTGCACACGCTTCCTGTCCTTGCCCTAACGATGTTCCTTGGGGTCTGTGAGGTTCTGTCAACCCCGTGCTCGTGCTAACGAAGTTCTGTACAACTTACCCACTGGCAAGAATACGAGCTTGGACCTTTCAACCACTAGAACAAAATTTTTTAAATTGACAGTTGCAGAATTGTGGAGTGTTTTTACATTGATCTTTTGCTAATGCGATTAGCAGTATGTTTTGCATGTATGACTTAATAAATCCTTGAATCATGATTGGTAATACTGGAGTTCTTGAGAGCTTGGGGAACCACCTGCTGGGGTATGTGTTTGTTTGCCTCCCTGTAAAACCCTGGGTCATTGGATGTTCGTTTCCAACGCGTGTTTTCGTGGTGGGGGGACAGGGAGCGGTCCCTCTACGGGGAGAAGACGGAGGAGCCAGCAAACAAAGAGGGGGCGTTGAGTGACGTTCGGTTTGAGACCTGGCGAATGTTGGCGAGACTCATGTGATGTCCACGCGGGGACGTGTGTCAGCATCTCGAGCCAGAGCTCTGGGCTGAAGATGCAGATGTTGGAACCCAAGCTGGCAGCCTGGTAAGGTGGAGACTGATGATATGACTTTAAGATCCTTTCTGGAGCCTGAACCTATACTATCAACAGTTCATGTTAGAAGCAGTTTTTTAAATTCTCTTTTTTATTGCTTGGAAGAGTTGTTATTTTTTTTAACCAAAGATAAATAATGCAGTTTTAAGACCAAATCTAAAGGTTTGCTACAAAAACAGCAGTCTTCCCCCTTCGCACCCTCCCCAGAGGCACCCATTTTGAGTTCTCTTAGGTAATTCTTCATACTTGTCTTCACACGTCTAAAGCATATGCTTGCTTTTTTCTTTTACTTACCAGATCACTGGTTTATCATAAAAGGATGTAACTCGGGAACAGCCAGACGGAAGAGATGTAGAGGGCAAGGTATGGAGGAAGGGCTGGGCACTTCCCTGGGTGCACGGCTCTCTCCACATCTCCATGTATTCCCCAACCCGGAAGCTCTCCAAACCAGGTCCCTTCGAATTTTCTAGAGGCTTCAGTTCAGTCACTGGCCATTGGTGACCGATTGAGTTGTCAGCCCCTCCCCTCCCTGGGGCTCAGGCTGAGCTGTGTGCTTTGCTGGATTTTCAGTTCCAGCCACCACCGACGATGTCCCCTCCCCGGTGGGGATGCAGTAGCTCTTAACCAGCCGTAACCCCAGCCTCAACACACCTTTCCCACCCCTTCAGTACAGTCATTTGGGTTGGCGCTGATATTCAGTGTCTGCATTACCACTGCCACGTAAACGCTCAGGGCTGAGCCATGTAGTAACAGAATCTGCCTTTCCTGCACAACTTTGGTTTCTTTTGGAGTACTAGTTTATTTGCTTTGTTTTCTGTGTACTTGATTAACTTAACTGACTTTTCCACCTGTTGTCTGAATCTCTCAGGACATCCGGATGTATCATGTGTTTCATCAGTTTTCATTTCCCTAAAGGCAGAGCCCTCTGACCACCACTTCTCTAATGTGTTGATCTTTTATTTTCTACATCTTAACTCCTTGTTTTCTAATTTACTTTCTCACCTTGATGGACAGATTCTTCAAGAGCTTCCTAAGAAGTATGTGGGTCATCTATGTTTTTGAGCACTTGTTATCTTTGAAAATAACTTCATTCTAACCTGATACTTTTTGGCTGGGTCTGAAATTCCAGGCTGGAAATAACTTCTCTTCGGCTTCTTGAAGGCAGATCTCCCCATCGTCTTGGCCGTTTGCACTGCAGGGGGCGGTACGTTTATCTCCACGTCTTACGGGGTCTGCCCTGCGTCTTCATGTCCTGGGTGGATCTTTGTCTCCCGTACCCTGTGCTTGGTGGGCTTGTTCTGTCTGGAAGCTTGTCTCCCATTATTCAGGTATCCCTTTCCCAGCTGCTTTTGATTTCATTTTTTATACTTTTCATGTCCAGGAGTTCTTTTTTCCCTAAATACTGTTTTTCAGCCTTGTGGATCAGTTTTGTGGTTGCAGCACTTTCTGTTCCCAAGCTGTATGTAGCTTCTCCTGTGTCTGTTTCTTTTGGTCCTTTGTTCCCCAAGTGTCTGGTAATACCTGGCTCGTGCTTGAACACTGAAAACTAAAAAGGACACCGGGCACTGAGCACGTAGGTGGGTCATGCCAGGGCAGTGTGGTTCAAGGTGCTGGGATCGCTTTCCTTTCTGCCGCTAGGAACGTACAGGAATTATGTTTAGAAACGAAACTTGTAGCAGTTCGATGTTACCGCAGCATTTCAGTCAGACACCTTTGCAGGTCTTCAAAAGCTAAGGCGGTACGGCTGTAACAGCTACTAGGCCCTGAGGGGGCAGGTATCCCTAGAGGTCTGATTTCCTTGGAGCATCTTCTTGAAGGTTCTGGGAGCCAAGTGGGAGGAGTTGTTCTACTGCGCTGGTGTCCAGCACCCCCTCTACCCGGAAGCAAGCGAGAAGCCAGATTTCTTCCAGCCGTCACTCTGGCCAGTCCCCCGCTGTCTGCTTCACGCCTGGGTCTGCGGTGCCTGGGGCATCTGGTTTGTAGACGTTTACTCTTGTCTTTCCTTCCCCACTTCACCCAGGAGTCCGCTTACGTCTGGCCATCTCACTGTTCCTGTCTTTTCTTCCCCCCCCCCCCCCATTACTGTCATTTTACAGGGTTTAGGTCGGGGGTGGAGTGCAGTCAGATGCCTGGGCAGTCTTCAGTCTTTAGCCAGAGCTCCAGGAAAACTTAAGACTCCCATTTTGTTGTTTACAGTGGACAGAAAAAAGGTGTTTAAAACAGGACTGTTGTAAAACTACTCAGTAAAATAGACATTCCCAGAAACACCCGCTGGAAGAGTTCATGGCTGTGCAGGCGCTCATGATACGGAAGTGCTTTTTTTTTTTTTTTTTAACTCACTCTGAATCCACTGGCCAACCTCTGCGAATACCCCACGAGAACTGGTCCAGCACCCTGAGGCTGGTGAAGCAAGCAGCGTGAACAGGGCACGGGGCACCCGGAGGCCAGGATCTGCGGTCTCTGCTCGCCTCCCCGACCTGCTTTCGTCTGATTCCCAGTCGGAGCTCAGGGCTGACCCTCGCTTAGTGCCACCCATAACAGACCCCAGTCTGCACCCTCGCAACTGATACTGAGTTTGTGCAGGCAGGAAAGTCCAGTTTGCAGAATACACTGCACACCTGTGTGCCAACTCGTAAGGCAGGACCCTGTCACTGAAAAGGTGGCCCGAGGGGCGGGCGCCTACAGATCCGTTAGGGCCTTAAACCTGGCTGTGGGATTCCCGGGAATCAGCAGGCCTACAGGAAAGGGTGTGACGCCCGCTCAGTCTCGGGGGGACCGTCACCTCAGTGCTCTCCTGGCTCCTGATTGTGTGAATATTGTGGTCAGAAGTATTTCTCAAATTACTCAGTCATTTAGGAGACCACTGAAATCTGATCATTGGCATCGTGGGAATCAATCAGATGTTAAGTCACTGTCGGAACAAGAGCAGTGTCCACGGCCCGAGCAGCTCCCAGTTGCCCTGGTTACGCCACGTCCACACTGGAGCCTCCCTGGGTCGGACAGGAAACACAGGCGGCCCTGTCGGACACCACGCTGTCCAGGGCTCTCATCAGGATGTCGGGCATGTGGTCTGTTAGCATCTTTGGGCCGATGAGTATTTTGCTGAATTCCGATTCGTGTGACCATTTCACGCTATACCGAGCAGCAGGATAGCAGGAAAACCTGAAAGAGGAAAAGCCGAGCATCTCTTCAAGTCTCACCCCCGTGAGTCTCCCTTCACCGCTGGTGGGTGACTGCCCACGTCAGGCCCGCCGCACTCACCTCCCTGAAGTGCCCGCTTCCTCCAGGTGGATGATCCTGCCGGGAGGGTAGAGAGGGGGGTACTTGGTGGGGGACTCAAACGGGGAGTCACTGGAGAAGCTGTAGGCTGGGGACCCATGCACCAGCAGGCTCCGCTCCCCGAGGAGAGGCTGCGTCAGGTCGCCCCCATCCAGCTCCGTCGGCAGGTCCTCGGGGTGCCCTCCAAACAGCTCGTACCAGCACCCGTGCAGCAGGATCTTGTACTGAGGGCGAGACCGAGAAGACGGCACGCGTGTGACCCTGTGAGGCTTTCACGGTCCCTGGAGACCTCCTGCCACCCGTGAGCTGGTGGCGGCAACCCCACAGCACTTAGAAGCCTGGCTGCTTTGTTTTTCAACATGGACCTTAGGGGCCCAAACTCAGGTTTCTCTGGGGCAGTGATGCCATCACACTTGAAGCAATATTTTAAAACCAAATTCAGGCAGATTTTGAGGAAAAATTACCCTTAATTCTTTTTAGGCAATTCTGTAAACCAGTTTTACCCTTTACCCTTAAAGACATTAGATACAAAATTTTTTTTTTTTAAATTTGGGGGGAGTGTAGCTGATAAGGAGGAAGTTTATTTTTAAATTAAAAATTTTTTTCTAATTAGCAACAAAAACACAAAAAATGTCACAAAACAAAGATGTTAAGTGAAAAGTCATCTCTAGTCCTGTTATCTAAATAAAACCACATTTTGGTGTATTTTTATGGTGAAAGCTATATATACCTCGTCACCTACCCCTGCCTTGGATTATATTCTAAGAAGCATTTTTAATCCTGCCGTTTTAAAAAAAACTCTTCAAAACATCATGGATATTTTTCTCTACTGGTAAATATAAATGCATTTATATTTGTAACAACTATAATATTCCATAGCCCAGCAATACCAGCGCCTTCTAAACTGTATCTGGCAGCCTTGTTTTCTAAGCTTTGGGACCAAAACCATCAGAACGCTGTTAGTCGTGACAGGACTAAGTATGACAAAAAAAAAAAAAAAAAAAAAAAAAAATCACTTAACCAAACAGGGATGGTTCTAGTATAGCATGTTCTAGTTGCAGCTTCCCTGCGCATGGTTTAGCCATGTGCTTCTCAGGCATCCTCTGCAGAACAGCAGCCAACAGTCTGTGCCGGGGCTAGAAGAGCTTCTAGCAGCATCAGTGCCCTGTGCTGTGAGGCTCTGAATTTAGAAACGTCCTCTCGAGGCCACAAACAGCCTGGTGGGGAGGCCCTAACCCCTGCAGGTCCTCTTCCGCACCACCCCCCCGCCCCGAGTTACCTTGGGCTTGTTGCAGTGAGCAATCACTCGCAAGATTCTCCTCTTCAAGTCTTCCAAGTTGGTCACACTTAACCTGTTGAGCAAAAGACCAGACTGAGGCTTAGAACTCTGCCTTTCCCGCCAGCCCAAGCCCAGACGGGGCAGCCAGCAGACTCACCTGGGAATCACATCCTTGCCCAGAACAAGTGACACGATGAAGGTCTTAGAGTATTCATAAAGGGATTTGCTGAAGTAAAAAAAAAAAAAAGGTGATTATATTGCCCACAGAAGGCTTCCAAGAGAAAGCAAGTAACTATACCAAGTTAGGAAGAGGTCAGTGTTCACAGAACTCCACTCTATTCTCCACCCTCTAAAGGGGAAGAGAAATAAGAGATTCCACGTAGAGCAACTCACTGGCCAGATTCTCTTGAAAAAGTAAAAGGCATGGGGATCTGCGTTACTAGATGTCAGCACTGGGTAGGCAACTAAGGTACTTAACCCAGTGTGGCGTCGGCAGAGTCAGACGAAGCCAGGGGAAGAGTGAGCATGGACGCCTCCCACAGGGCAGGAGTGGTACTGCAGGTCAGCAGTAGGGGAAGGATGGGCTTTTAATAAACAGTGCTGAGATAAAGCACTCAAGGTGTGAGTGGGAAGATGAAACTGAATCTCTACCTCATGCTGTACACACAAAAAAACCCCAAATTAAACAGATTAAAGACCTAGGTAAAGGTGAAAGGTCAGACTAAAAGGCTTTTAAAAGATACGATAGGAGACTAGCTCCATGTCCTTGGGACAGAGAAAGATTTCTTAAAGTCCTGGGACTTCCCTGGTAGTGCAGTGGTTAAGAATCCACCTGCCAATGCAGGGGACACGGGTTCGTTCCTGGTCTGGGAAGATCCCACATGCCGCAGAACAACTACGTCTGTGTGCCACAACTACTGAGCCTGCGCTCTAGAGCCCGTGAGCCACAACTACTGAGCCCACGTGCCACAACTACTGAGCCTGTGCTCTAGGGCTCGTGAGCCACAACTACTGAGCCCGCATGCCACAACTACTGAAGCCTGTGCTCCACAAGAGGAGCCACTGCAGTGAGAAGCCCACGCACCACAATGAAGAGTAGCCCCCGCTTGCTGCAACTAGAGATAGCCTGCGCGCGGCAACGAAGACCCAACACAGCCAAAAATAATGACAAATTAGTCAGTGTTAAAATTAAGAACTGATAAAGACTTGACTCAAAAAGACACATCAAGGAGTGAATATATTTACAACACATACTTCGAACCAACAAAGAACTGATGTACTGAATATATATACAAACCAGTGAGAAGAAAAAAATACAACAGAAAAATGGGCAACAGGAACTTCATGAGAGTGGAAATTCAATAAAAATATGAAGAGACTCAACTTCATCATGGAAATGCAAATTAAACAATGAAACATCACTGCGTGCCCATCAGATTGGCAGAAATGTTCAAATTGGACACTTTTAAGTGTTAGAATGTGGAGAGGTGTGCACGCTGCCGGTAAGGTGTGAATGGGTGCAGCCACAACATGCAAGGCGCGAGTATGTGCACACTCCATGACCCAGCACGTCTGACAGCCCGATGTCCGTCACCAGCAGAATGGATAATTTGTGATATGTGATGAAACATAACGAGAATTTACACAGTAACATTTCAGACATCAAACAATGTGCGGAAAAAAAATAACAGAAAAAAAGTATAATTCCCTTTCTCTAAATTTCAAAATCATGCAAATCCAAACTATGTAGAGACATGTATACAGGTGATAAGACTAATTTTTAAAGCAAGGGAAGGGACTCCCTGGCGGTCCAGTGGTTAGGACTCTGCGCTTCCATTGCAGGGGGCATGGGCTCGATCCCTGGTTGGGGAACTAAGATCCTGCAAGGCCGCATGGTGCAGCCAAAAATTAAAAAACAAATTTTTTTTTTTTAAATTAAAAAGAAAGCGGGCTTCCCTGGTGGCGCAGTGGTTGAGAGTCCGCCTGCCGATGCAGGGGACACGGGTTCGTGCCCCGGTCCGGGAAGATCCCACATGCCACGGAGCTGCTGGGCCCGTGAGCCATGGCCGCTGAGCCTGCGCGTCCGGAGCTTGTGCTCCGCAACGGGAGAGGCCACAACAGTGAGAGGCCCGCGTACCGCAAAAAAAAAAAAAAAAAGGCAAGGGAAGAATTTTCACAAAGATCAGGACAGTGATTCCCTGTGAAAAGGAAAGGAGAGGACGCACAGGGACTCTTCTAAGGCGCTGGCAACGTTCATTTTTCCACTTGGGTGGGTGCAGAGGTATGTGACTATTTTTAAATCAGCTTTATTGAGGTGTAATTTACAACAGTAAAATCACACCCATTGTAAGTGTACAATTTGATGACTTGACAAATGTATGTAATTGTTTAGCAACCACCTCATCAAGACGTAGAGCATTTCCATCACCGCCCCCGCCCCCCCCACCGGGCTCCCTGTGTCCTGCAATATCCCATCCCCAACCCCAGGCAACCACTGATCTGCTTTCTGTTGTTATAGTTTTGTCTTTTCTAAAATGTCATATAGGGACTTCCCTGGTGGTGCAGTGGTTAAGAATCCGCCTGCCAGTGCAGAGGACACGGATTCGAGCCCTGGTCCGGGAAGATCCCACGTGCCACAGAGCAACTAAGCCCATGAGCCACAACTACTGAGCCCGCGTGCCACAACAACTGAAGCCCGTGCACCTAGAGGCCACGCTCCGCAACAAGAGAAGCCACCACAACTAGAGAAAGCCTGCACACAGCAACGAAGACCCAACACAGCCAAAAATAAATAAATAAAATAAACTTATTAAAAAAAATTTTTTTTTAATGTCATGTAAGTGAAATCACACAGTAAGGTCTCTTGTGTCAGGTTTCTTTCACACAGCAAAATGCATCCAAGCTGTATGGATGTTTATTGCTCTAAAAAACATGTTTTATCTTTGTTTCACTGAATAAAAACAATCAGTTATTTTAAAAAGTCACTTTCGTGTCTTATTATATGTATAAATATGTGGGGTTTTTTTTGTCTGTTTGTTTGTTTTTTTGGTACATGGGGGTCTCACTGTTGTGGCCTCTCCCGTTGCGGGGCACAGGCTCCGGACGCGCAGGCTCAGCGGCCATGGCTCACAGGCCTAGCCGCTCTGCGGCATGTGGGATCCTCCCGGACCGGGGCACGAACCCGTGTCCCCTGCATCGGCAGGCGGACTCTCAACCACTGCACCGCCAGGGAAGCCCTAAACATGTGTTTTAATATTGAAAGAGCTTTTAAAAATTTTCAAGGTACACAAACATGGATAAAGATATTGATAGATTTATAAAAATGAAAAAATGAAAAGCATGTAAATATCAGTATGGGAATAAATAAAAGTGGTGTAACCAGATGACAGAAAACTAAGTTAATTTAAAAACATGTTCTCAAAGAACAGTTAAGGATATAATGTATATAGAGTATTAGAAAAACACATATCCACACACAAAGAGCTGGAAGAAAGCAAACCTAAATAGTTACAGTGATGATTTCTGGGTAGATCCTGATCTCTCCACTTATTTATATTTTTCAAAAATTCTACGATGGATACAAATTTAATTTTTACCCCTTTCATTTTTTATTTCTTTTTTTTAATGGTCGTACAGATTTCTTCTATCATCAGGCCAAAGATTATACAGGATTAAGTACGTTGAATCAGAAAAGAAAAATAATTTTCAAACTCAAAAAGTGAATTAGTAACCAAATTCAGTAAAGTTGCAGGATACAAAATTAATATACAGAAACTGTTGCGTTTCTATATACTAATAATAAACTATCAGAAAGAGAAATTAAGAAAACAATCCCATTTATAATTACATCAAAAAGAATAGGACTTCCCTGGTGGTCCAGTGGTTAAGAATCCGCTTTCCAATGCAGGGGACACGAGTTGATCCCTGGTCAGGGAACTAAGATCCCACATGCCGCGGGGCAACTAAGCCTGTGCCTCAAATACTGAGCCCGTGCGCTCTAGAGCCCACGCACCACAACTAGAGAGAAGCCCATGCCACGACGAAGATGCAGTGTGCCACAACTCAGACCCAATGCAAACAAATAAATATTGGAAAAAAAAAAAAAAAAGAATAAAGTACCTAGGAATAAATTTAACCAAGGAGGTGAAACACCTGCACAGCGAAAACTAGAAGCCACTGATGGAAGAAACTGAAGAAGACACAAATAAATGGAAAGGTATTCTGTGCTTATGAATTAAAAGAATTATTACTAAAATGTCCATATTACCCAAAGAAACCTACAGATTCAGTGTAATCCTAATCAAAATTCCAATGGCATTTCTCGCAGAAATAGAACGAACAACACTAAAATTCATAGGGAAGCACGAGACCCCAAATAGCCCTAAGCAATCCTGAGAAAGAAAAACAAAGCTGGAGATATCGTGATCCTTGATTTCATAATATAATACAAAGCTAGAGTAATCAGAACAGTATGATGATTAGTATAAATACAGACACATAGATCAATGGAACAGAACAGGGGGCCCAGGAATAAGCCCATGCACTTACGGTGAATTAATTAAGAAGGGAGCTGAGAATACACAGTGGGGAGAAGACAGTCTCTTCGATAAATGATGTTGGGAAAACTGGACCACTCTCTCACCATACACAAAAGTTAATTCAAAATGGGTTAAAGACTTAAATATAAGACCTGAAATCAGAATACCCCTAGAAGACATAGGCAGTAAGCTCCTTGACATTGGTCTTGGTGATGATTTTTTGGATTTGACACCAAAAACAAAGGCAACAAAAGCCTAATCAAATGGGACTACATCCAACTAAAAAGCTTTTGCGCAGCAAAGGAAACCACTGACAAAACAAAAAGGCGACTTACCGAATGGAAGAAAGTATTTGCAAATCATATACCTGATAAGAGGTTAAAACCAAAATACATAAAGAATTCATACAACTCAATAGCAATAAGACAATCTGACGGGGACTTCCCTGGCGGTCCAGTGGTTGAAACGCCGAGCTTCCACTGCAGGGGGCGTGACCCCTGCAGGGTTCAACCCCTGGTCCGGGAACTAGGATCCCACATGCCGCGTGTCCAAAAGAAAAGGGCAGACGATCTAAACAGACGTTTTTCCAAAGAAGACATACAGATGGCCAACAGGTACGTGAAAAGATGCTCAACATCACTAATCATCAGGGAAATGCAAATCAAACGAAAATGCAAAGCTCGAGATGGCGCCTCGCACCTGTCAGAGTGGCTGTTATCCTAAAAAGATAAACATGAAATAACAGGCACTGGCTAGATGTGGAGGAAAGGGAATGCTTGTGCATTGCTGGTGGGGATGTGAACTGGTGCAGCCACTACAGAAAAACAGTATGGAGGTTCCTCAAACAATTAAAAACAGAACTACCATATGATGATCCAGCAATTCCACTTCTAGGTATTTATCCAAAGAAAATGAAGGCACTGACTTGAAAGATACCTGCACCCCCATGTTCACTGCAGCATTATTTACAATAGCCAAGATGTGGAAAAACCTAAGTGTCCACTAACGGATGAATGGACAAAGACATATGTTTGTGTGTGACGGAATATTATTCAGCCATAAAAGGTAACAAAATCTTGCCATTTGTGGATGGACAACAACCTGGATGGACCTTAAGAGCATTACGCTAAGTGAAATAAGAGACAGAAAGGCAGATACCATGTGATCTCACTTATATGTGAAAACTGATAAACCAAGCTCACAGATACAGAGAACAGACTGGGGGCTGCCAGAGGCGGGGGGTGGGACGGGATGCAGTGAAATGGGTGAAAGGAGTCCAAAGGTACAAGCTTCCAGTTATAAAATAAATAAGTTATTGGGATGTAACGTACAGCATGGTGACTGCGGTTAATAATGCTGTGCTGCAAAAAAAAAATAATAATAATAATGCTGTGCTGCGTATGTGAAAGCTGCTAAGAAAGTAAATCTTAAAAGTTCTCACAAGGAAAAATGATTCTGTAACTGTTAACTAGACTTATTGTGATCATTTCACAGCATATACAAATATCGAATCGTTATGTTGTACATCTGAAACTAATATAATTATACCTCAGTTTAAAAAAATCAAATCAAATCAAAGCTATGGTTAGAGAGACCTATGAAAAGCTATCCAGTCTTTTTTCAACCAAACAGGGCTTTGAAACAAACTTCTGAGGATGAGCAATTGTTAACTAACTTGCAGATAAGAGACCAGTTTTGACCATATGACTTGTGAGTAGCACCTCCTTACAGGAAGGAAAACAAAGATGTACCTCAGCAGCCCCCTGGGTGGGGAAAAGGCATAACACCTGACTCGTGGATATGGGTTTCTGAGCATGATGGTCAACAGGGCCGCGGCGCCTGCCCCCAGGCTGTGCCCCACGATGACCAGCTGGTATTCCTAGGGGGCAAATGCAGAATGAGTAAAGGTTAAGAAAACAAATAGCTAATGGCAGAGAAAAGGAAAGAAAAGAAGAATTAAAATCTCACAGGTGCAATGCTGAACGCCTGGCTCAAAATCCCGTCGTCGATGAGTCGTCGGTAAATGTATCTGGCAGCTTGAGAAATCCCCTGAAAGTGCAGACACAGAGGTGGCTGGTGACTGTCAGACAGGGCAGGCCTACACGGGGTCTCCTATCGGTGACTCTGTCCCCCCAGACAGGAAAGGCATCCTGGGATCAGCGGGCACATCTACCGCTCACTGCTGTATTCCTGGCACCTGGCACAGAGCTTGGCAAGAAGCAGGGGCTCAAAAAATATTTCCATGAGCAAATAGGTGACGTCAGGAACATCTTTCCACGTCAATGGACATTTCTAAGGCTTCTTCTGTAGCTGCAGAGCATCTTGCTGCGTGGACGTCCCACAATTTACTTTAGCCAAGTCCCCATTGTCCATCACATTTAGATTATAAATGGCTGATCTTTTACAAGTATGTTAAAATGTAAAGTTCTGAATCAGTGACAGTGACTAAGCAGCCACTGTTCCTGCAAAAGCAGAACTAAAACCATCGGAAGTGAGTTCTAGGGAGGTCAGGCTTTGGTTTAATTTCAAAAAATAGCATGTAAAACTTCCTAACAAATACAGCTATCTCACGAAACAGACTTCTTGAAAATTAAGTAGTTCCCATCGAGGAGAGACAACCCTGTCAACCAAAAGCATTTTCGGAGTGCTTCCTGCATGACAACACAGGACAGGCCTGGCCACCGGCCCCGGCAGCCTAACCTCCAACGGGATGAAGTGGGAGAAATTCCACATAAGATGGGAGACTGTTTTGCTCCTCTCTAAAGCTGCTGCAAATTCCTGATTCAACAGCTCTATAACCCTGTGAGCAGAATGTGGAACCTGGCCTCGTATATGAGAAACCAGGAGGTCTGAAGGGTTAACATGCTGTGCACAGTCTGACGACACTTCTGGACAAACCGCCAGATCTCCCTTTCCTCCCCCTCCTACCACACAATGCTATCGACTTCCGCCAACATTTATTAGGCACCTACCGCGTGTCTGGTTCTGGGCAGCCACAGCCACTCAGCATTTGGACCACAACTCGGCCAGTTGTGAGTCTCCCTGGCACAAGTGTTACAAGTGAAACGCCAAGACCGTTTTCAGCTGCACAGCTTTGAACTCCAACCATCGTGGACAGCATCAGAGCCAAAACTCGGTACCGAGTCCAAGAGCAGAGAACAGTCCGTGCCCTTAGGCCCTGAGCAGCTGTCTTCCCGGCGGGAGGGCAAGAGCTGTCACTGAACGAAACGGTGCTGGAGGAGGCCTCCACTGAGAGCCGGCCAGGCCTGCAGGGTCGCAGCTTGTGGAGGCACAAAGCCTTGGTCTGCAGCCCAAATTCTTCTAAGACCAGAGCCACAGCTGAGCCCACAGGGCTCTGAGGGTATTCTGTGCTTGGCTAGTTGATGCGTCTCTATAATAAGTTTTAAGTTTCTTATTTGTTTTTCTTTATGCACACCCAGTAATAGTTAAACTGGACTTGTCGGTGAATTGAGGTATGAAAAGACAGCTAAGGGATAAAGGAAAAAAGTTCACATTCCCAGGACTGTCAAGCTCCTAACTGGCGGCAGAACAAAAGCCAAAAGCCTCCACTCTGGCTCTTCCCTGAGGTGTCCAGGCACAGAAAAAAACAAACCCCCAACAAACAACAATAACAAAAAAACCTGGAAGGAAAAAAAGTTTCCCAGACAGGACACTGGGGTTCAATTACCAGCACCGCACTCTGGCAATAACACGTGCTTGTATAAAAAGTAAGCATTCTAGCCTGGGTAGCTCAGCTGGGAGAGCATCAGACTTTTAATCTGAGGGCCCAGGGTTCATATCCCTGTCCAGGCGCCAAGAATAAATAAACAAACAGAATTTTTTAAAGAAATTAAGCATTCTATTTAAAAAACTATTACTACAGAAGTAATGCATGTTTTGGTTAAAAACCCCACGAAGTATATAAAAATAGTGGAAGGGCCGCTGCCCTCCGCCCCTGACAGCCTTCTCCCCAGAAGCAGCCGCTGTAACCTTTAGGGAAGGAATCATCCCAGACTTTCCCACAAATGTTAAAACGCTCAGCTCTACAACCATGTTAGTCATCAGGAAAATGCGAATCAAAACCACAGTGAGATGCCCACTTCACAGCCACTAGAATGGCTACGTTCAAAACAAAAAAAAAAAGACGGCTTCCCTGGTGGCGCAGTGGTTGAGAGTCCGCCTGCCGATGCAGGGGATGTGGGTTCGTGCCCCGGTCCGGGAAGATCCCACGTGCCGCGGAGCGGCTGGACTCGTGAGCCACGGCCGCTGAGGCTGCGCGTCCGGAGCCTGTGCTCCGCAACGGGAGAGGCCGCAACAGTGAGAGGCCCGCGTACCGCAAAAAAAAAAAACAAAAGTAACCTCTCAGGGCTGTGGTGAGAAGTCGTGCTGAACAGCACCTGGCGCAGAGCAGCGTTAACGCGGGAGACCCCGAACTGAAAATACCCCAGCGCCTTCGAGGTTCCCCTTGACAGAACATTCCAGACCACACAGCCTCGGCTCCTACCTTGTGTGCCCAGCAGTCCTGCACCTCACACTCGAGGTCGAGCGGCTCGCTCTCCGCTGACAGGTCCGTAAGGATGTCCTGGAAACAGTGCGTGGGAAGGGGCCATCAGCTGGGCTGGGCTAGCTGAGGGTGGCTGCGTGGGAGAGTCCCCCGGGTCAGGCTGTTGAGAATTGGACCCCAGGTGCCTGAACTCGGGAGAGATGCCAGGTGGCCAGGAAGCTCCTGAGGAACCCACGGCGCAATCAGACATGAAGACTGGGGAGGGGACACGTCTAAGACGCACCCTCTGCCCCCACTCCCTGCACACAGCATCTAAGCACCCACGAAGCACAGAGCCCTGGGCCAGGGTGTTGAGCAAAGCATGGTTCCCGTCCTCCATGGGCCCAGTCAACGGCTGGTTGAAACCTAAGGGAGGGTAAGAGACACGTCACACAGAGCAGAGGAGGGGTGAGCGCTGCAGGGCATGGGGGGCTTCCTGGAGGAGGTGGCCTGAGCCAGAGCCTGACGGAAAAGCTGGTTTTCAGGAAGCAAAGGAGAGAACAGAGGCCGGCATCCTCACCCAGGGGAGCAGCAGGACCCAGGGCAGAGGCATCTGAGCACGGGAAGCGGGCGGTGGGCTGGGCTCACGGGCACTCGACTCTGGAGGCATCAAGGGGCCGCGGGCAGAGCCTGGGAGGCTGGTGTGTCCTCGGGACCCGGGGAGGCCCACCTGCGGGGGGAGGGGCCCCAAAGGTGGCTCTGGCGCTGCCAGGGCTGGGAACTGTGCCCCACAGAGAACCAGGAACCGTGTATAAAACGCAGCGGGAACTGCCTGAGGTTTGCGAGCAGTGGCAGGTCTGACCACGTTCTAGAAAGAGTCCTCTGGACGGTACAAAGGACAGACTGGGAAGACGCGAGACGAGAGACAGGGACTGAGGTAGAGGACCTGTCGCTGGCCCAGGAAAGAGAGGCCTGGGACCAGAACGAGGGCTGCGGTGCTGGGACTGGAGGAGACGGGCCAGAGAGGGGCCGGGCAGGACCACACGCGACAGACTGGGCGGGAAGCGAGGAGAGAGCCAGAGACGACTTCAGCTCTGCGGCTTCTTGGTGGGCAAGGGGGCACTGCATGGTTACTGGGGCGGGCGGTGCCGACGGGAGAGCAGACCCGGGAGCGGGGGCCTGGGCAGACCCAGATGGCTCCTGGCGAGGCAGGGGCAAGGCTGCCCGCGCAAGGTTGGCGGGGGGCGGGGGCGGGGGGAAGGGAAGCAGAAGATGGTGGAGTCTCGTTTCATTTCCTGGGTCAGGAGAAAAAAGAGAACTAGGAAATGAGACTGAGGAACGGCCAAGAAGAGACCAAAAAGCACAACACAGGAGAGGAGTGTCGCCAGGTGTCTTCGTGGGGCTGAGACCAAGCAGGAGGGGAGGGGACTGCTGGGTGGGGCTGCACAGTGCTGGCTCCCACGGCACCGGGGGAGCAGCGGCCAGGGGAGCCGGGGGCAGGCGCGTGGGGCCAGCTGAGACCCCCAACAGGAACTGGAGAGGTGGGGTGGGGGGTACCTAAGAGTGGGCTGACTTCGGACTGCATGACTTAACCTACTGTTCTTTCTGGCTTTGGGTGCAGAAAATTCAAGGGGAGGGTCACCCGGGTTGGGGGCCCAGGGAATCCAGCGGGCACCCGCCCGGGAGTAGGGGAGCCCAGCCCTGCCAGCGTCTAAGTTTGCAACATTTCTTGGTTAAAAGGAAATGGCTTTATCTGCTTTTTCAAAGGAAATATTTGACAGCCCTGGACTCGCCTCCCTGTTTTCCATGCCCGGTGTTTCCCTGTGTCTGATGCTGTCACTTACGAAGGTTTCCCCTCAGTTCCAGGAAAGCTGGGTCTCCTGGCATCTGAGCTGCTGACTGCCCGCCCCCAGCCCCCTGGGCCAGCGCGCCAGGCTCCGTACCTGGAGAGACATGGTTCCCCTCACAGCCACCACCACTGACTCCTTCCTGTGGTCCAGGGCCACTAAGAAGGGGAGCTCGTACACCTGGGAGAGAGGAATGAGCATTAGCACAGGTGTCTGCGGACACGGCCGGGCCGGCCCGCAGCGTCTAACACACGCGCTTCCGAGCACAGCGCGGAGGGGTGCACTGATCCCCACCTCTGCTCGTTCTCAGTAGACAGTGTGACTTCTGATTCTCAGTGATGAAAGGCTCTCTAAAGCCAAGCCCCTTTTACCCTCGGGGGCAGGGGATAGAGCCATCTCAGCGGGCAAGACCAGAGCCTCCGCTCTGGGTCAGTGCGAGCAGCGGGTGACAGGCTCTGGGCCCCGTAAGCACCCACTTGCATCAGCACCGACCGCGGGTCCAGCGGTAACCCTAGGCTCCTGCCTTTGCATCTGCAGAGGCTCCTGAAGGAGCAGCGAGAGGGTCTGGGTTAGGCAGACCTGCCTCAGGAACTCTGCTCCGCCCCATTCCTGCCGTGGGACCCCAAGCAAATGTCTGAAGTTCTCTTCGACCCCATTTCGTCATCTTTAAGGAGGACAGCATGGTGTGCTGTCCTCCAGCTGGTGTGACACCACGGGGACAGCCACCTGTGCGTGGTGAACGGTCGTGCATGTGGAGCCAGCAAGAGAGGACAGACTGCCGACTTCACTGCCCTGGTTTCCGCAGGAGAGGGACTTCTACTGATGACCTTGTGGGGGGCTCCTTGAAAGAGCCCACAGAGCAGTCACGAGCCTTCTGTGGAAAATCACCTCCTTTAAGCCCCATCCGCTCTTTCTGTCATCACCACTCAGTGACAGGGCAGCACAGGGCTCACGGGCTCCTGCGCTTTGCTGGGCACCAGATTCACTGCAGACATGAAAACAAGATCCTGGACATCCTGATCTCAGTGGGATGGGGTGTGACTTTTACACCTCCCAGGTGAGTCTAAAAATGCAGCAATTTGGGAGCCAGGGGGTTCAAGAACAGGACACCAGTGGTTCCCTGAATCGTCTGTGTGCTGGAATCGTGGGGGGGCTCCTGAGCTGGGGTCCCATCACCACAGATTCTGACTTCATTCATGTGGGGTCTGGCCTGGGCTTCTGAGTTTTAAAAGCTCCCCAGGAGATCCCAGTAGACAGCAGATGTGAGAGCCGCTGTGCTTGGCTTCCGGTGCCTGTGAGGACCGTGTGGGGAGCCACAAAGCAATGCAGGACAGGCCCCTGACGCCAGACAGACTGGCTTCCGCAGGTTCACTAGCCAGCCCTGCGATTCTGGGACCCTCCCAAGTGTGAGACCCACTGCACTGCACTGCACTGCACTCATAGGATGGAGCTCAGACCCAGAGACTAGGATTGATCAACCCCAGACACCCGTGTGGGATTAATGCCAAGTGCAACTCATTGTTCTTCACTAAAAACGGGCTCAGGTGAAACACAGCATAGTGTCTCTGATGAAGACTTTCTGCCCCATCTTATGTTAAACCTGTGGGGGCTTCAAGAGCCTTTGTGAACCTCGAAGACAGTACGCTAAACTTGGGGTGAGTATGTGTCTGTGTATGTGTCTCTGCACATTTTTCCGGGGGAATAGCTTATAACCTCCACCAGAATCTCGAAGGACTCCAAGACCCAGAAGAAGTTAGGAGGCACTGCTCACTCTACCTTGTCGTGAAAGCTGACGTGAATGAAATCCCGGTACTGCAGCCCCGTCGTCTGCAGGATGGAGCCAAAGTGACAGTTGAGCTGATCACCTCCAACCAAGTCATAATCGGTTGTCTGGCTTCTGCAACTAAAACAGGGGCAGAGGCGTTACTGCGCCAACCAGAGCCACGAACCGAGGAAGACCCCACCCTGCCGTCCCGTTTCCCAGCAAACCTGAGGGCGCCCGCTGAAAGTCTGCACAGCTCAGTCTGGCGAACATATAGTGGCCTTCAAATGACACTTCTGTATACACGTCTTACTACAGTCTGACTTCTTTACTAATGCTTTACATACTCAAAAAATAAACCAACAAGGATGGGAGAGACCCTAAAATCACCAGGAATGGGACAAGCTGGCATCAGGTATCTCCTGATATGATGTACTAAGAAGGATGCACGCTCCGCATGCCAAAGATGTATAACTTGAACCTAATCGTGAAGAAATCACCAGACAAATGCAAAGTGAGGGCCAGCCTACAAAACACCCAGACTGTCCTTTCCAAAATGTCGATATCGTGAAAGACTTAAAAAAAAAAAAAAGACTGAGGAACTGTTGCAAACCGGAGGAGACTAAGGAGACAGGACGGCTGAATGCGACCCACGCTCCTGGACTGGAAGAAAATGTGCTACACGGGGTATTACTGGAACAACTGGGAGAACTGGAATAGCTAATGATTAATGATAAACTTCCTGAATTTTATGTCTGTACTGTAATTTATGGCAAAGAGAGACCTTGTTCTTAAGAAAGAAAAGCTGAAGTAATTAGAGGTAAAGGGGCATGATGCCCGCAACTGAATCTCTAATGGTTCTGGGGGGAGAAACACGTATTTATGGAGAGAGTGATACAGCACATGTGACAAAACTGAGTCACAACTGGTCATTCTAGATAAAGGATACGGGCGTTCCTAGCACCGCTCTTGCGGTTTTTGAAATATTTCAAAGTAGGAAGTTTTTTTAAACAGGGAAATGTGATTATTTTTAGAAAATAAAGTACGGACACCATAGCAAGCAACATCTGGGGCGGAATGAGGACGGAGGCCTCAGACGGTGCCGACCTACCAGTCACCACCAATCCTGCACAGCCCTGTAAAAGGGTTTCTGTAAATATAGAGAGGCCACCCATAGGCAGCTGCTGCAAACTGCATATAGTGATGGCAGTTTTCTAATTCTGCATCCAAATCAGCTTCCTGTAAGAGAAGAAAAAAAGCTTTTTGTTTAGGGGATCCCGTTAAGGAGAGGATCAACACACTATGATCTTTTTTTTTTTAATTTGATTTTCATTTTATATTGGAGTATAGTTGGTTTACAATGTTGTGTTAGTTTCAGGTGTACAGCAAAGTGATTCAGTCATACATATACCTATATCTATTCCTTTTCAGATTCTTTTCCCATATAGGTTATTACAAGACATTGAGTTCCCTTTGCTACAAAGTAGGTCCTTGTGGATTATCTACTTGATAAACAGTAGAACACACTATGATCTTAAACCTGAACTCAAATTCCTGATTCTTCCCTTTCTTTCTTCAGGGAACAGACCTCTCGGAGGACTTCTGCTGGGAAAACTGGTCCTTAAATACAGACAGATGAACCCCTCATTTTAGGAGATGCAGAAGTTAGCAGCAAAAATCCCTAATGACTTTTCTGACTCCTGGTGAAATAAGCCCGTGACTTCCTGCTGGATGCAGGTGCAGATGCCACTGCAACAAATGGGCTGCTGGGAACTAGGTGCAGAGATAGACACACGATCCATATGCAATTTTCTCTTTCAAAAGCACAGAAGTCTGAGGCGGGAAAGCAATCATCAAGCAAAGCTGAACTGTATCTGTTCCCCAGACCCAGAGAAGAGAGCAAACACACTCTGGGAGAACCAGGTCCCACCCCAGAGGGAATTTTCGATATGCAGACAACAGCCAATTTCCTAAAAGAGAATCTCAGGGGAAAAAAAAAAACAAAACATACAATGGGTGGTGAACGGGCCAGGAGTGGGCTCCCTCTACCTGAACTCCAGGTGATGAGGAGACGCCTCACCGGACAGGTGACAAACCACAACTAGCAAAAGCCACAAATCAGATTCCAATCAACTGCTCCTGAAACTCTCGCCTTTTTTTTTTTTTTTTAATTTACAAGTAGGTGTAAATGTCGAAACTGTACATTTTTGTACGTGGGCTTACCTGGCAGGGCCCTGGGCAAGGGCTGACCACCTCATCAGGCTCCTGGCTGCTCCTGACGGTGTCCTGCTGCTGATGAAGAAGAGCGAGCCCTGCTGCAATGTCGCTGGGCACCAGGTCCGTGTCCTGGGCGGGAGACCACAGTGGCTTATCGTAAACTCAGCGGGAATGGCCCACGAGCTCCTGAGGGTCCAGTTTTACGCAGTTCACGTGCACACACATGCACATACACGTACAGTTACGTGTGAGAAGTTGTTTTTAAAAACAGTCCTTTTGAGGACTTTTAAGTCCTTTCAGGACTCCTGCCATGTGAGCTTCGTGTCTCTTACTATCCTGCCCTCACACAAACCTGCTCGAGAACATAAATATTTTACTAATTTCTGTTCTCAGATTTCACGTCAAGTTGAGTCAGCTATTTTTAATCTATTTCACATCGCCTGTAAAGTGGGTGAGTAAATGGGTAAATTCGCCCTCTTTGGAGTAACGTCTGATGTTGGCCCAGGTTTACACTCTTACTGCTCAAGATGCTGAGAAGGTTTTGCTGAAAGAGTCCACAGCAGAGATGTATGAGACTGGACTTATACTCACTGGGCAGAACGAGCCTCAAAAAGACCCTCAAACTAGGAAAGCAACAGAGTGAGTGTCCAGAGCCTGACCCGACCCTCTCCTTCATGAGGGACACGGAGCAAATGGGAGTCCACAAGAAACCAGGTACTGGCCACTCGGCCACTTGAGCCATCGGTTCTGCCCACGATGCAGGTTAAGATGTCCTCTAAGAACAGCCAGATTCTCTTCCTCCTTCTTTCAACAATCTTAAGACCAGGTTGAAGTGCTCCTTTGAAATTATTTAAGGGGACACACTTCTCTCATCCCTATGTGGAGGCTGCTGGTTATGGAGCCAGCCTTGAACAGGGCAGGCCTGGACACCACAGAGAGGTGAGAAAAAGACTGGCAGGCGGGCACAACGTCAAGAGAACTCCTCTCTCTCACCTGGCTGCAGTACTGAACATAATAGGAGTTTATCAGAGATCATTATAAGAGAAATTGGATGTGAAAGAAAAACAAATGTTTCCAAATCACTGAAGAAACTGCTCTAGAACCATGACACCCTTCTGCATTGCAACTGTCTTTAAAAAGAGAATCATCTGTCATTTCCATCATGCCATAACGTTGTAAGAAACCAGGGTCCGATACTACCTCGGAGGCACGACACTGCCGGGACCTGGCATCTGCTGAGAACCAGCTGGACAAAGAATGTAGGAAACGACTGGCAAATGATTCTCAAAATGTACAGGTTCCACTACTTAGTTCCTTAAGAACTAATTCAAAATCTTAACTGTGTAACAGATGGGTGTCAACACAAGGATGCGCCGACCAGGGCGTGGGGTCTGTGAGCACAGGGCCCTGGGTCCCTGCTCCCTGGAGCTCTCGGGCGCTCACCCCAGGGCACACCTCCACCCGCCGCACCCACAGGGGACTCACTCTCAGGAGGTGTTTTATGTCAACAGGGAGATGGGTTCAAAATGCAGATAACTCATCTTCTCAAAAGAAGTGTTTACTTAAACAGAAGAAAGAGACCAGAGCAGACCCCGTCGGCTTACTGAAAAGTAGGTTGAGAAAAGCTCTGCCGTACTCGAAAAAGCAACTCGAGTACGGTCGTCTTTGCCGATGCAGCAGCACAGGAACTTGATTCTCGTTTCCCACACGCTTGTAGCTGCCGTCTTAAGGCCATTAAGTAACTGGCTGGACTCATGACTATCCAGGTGATGGGGGCCTGCAGGGGGATACGGAGCCATCTTCCCCCCCAGCGGGTCAAAGACGATGACAATGGTGATCACGGTGGAGGCGATGATGATCCAGCTGCGACACAGAGAGAGGAAAAGGCTTGGAGGCTGCAGTCCTGAAGTCCTGTACAACTTGTGGCTCTTGTTACTAAGGAAGATGGGGATCTCACAGAACCTGGCGGAGGCGGGCAACTTGTTTCTTTTAGAAAATTCCTTATGAGCCCATGGCCAACCCAGGCCCGACAAAGATCAGAGCCCCAAAAGCCACAAAAGGAAAAGGGGAAGTGTCCGGTGGGCAGAGCCTCGGCCTGGGCATGGAAGTCCCTGACCTTGACCCAGGCCTACTCCCCAGGGTCTCGGGGTTCCCCTCAGTAAAACCAAAGGAGGCTTCCTGTGCCACAGGACACCCTCACAGGTCTTTCATTCATACGTTTCAATATTTCTAGGTTGTCCACCATGCGCAAGGCGCCCTGGGTCCGTGAGCACGTGTGCTCCTGGAAGGTGGCCCAGGAAGGGCCGCCACGGCCTCTCCCGAGAGGCTCAGCAGGGCAGCGGGAGTCTCCATCCCCTTATTTACAGCGTGAGGGGATGTGACTAGATCATCTGTAAGATTTTTAGTCTGGAAAGGGCATAAACCTTATTCCAGCGGATTATTTCCTGCAGCAATTCCAGAGACTATATTTCTTCGTGTCCTACTTTTAGTTTTTGCCCTATTTTGGTCTTCAGGCCTCTTCCTTCTTGTAAAGGAAGGGAGGGAACGCAGGAAAATGAGAACTGGTAACAAAGGAAACTACATCAATAAATGGGAGATGAACTATTCCTCATGTATGAACAAGTGCCTCTGCATTTTTATGATTTACTCAGAAAGATCCCTTTCTGGGCTTCCCTGGTGGCGCAGTGGCTGTGAGTCCGCCTGCCGATTCAGGGGACGCGGGTTCGTGCCCCGGTCTGGGAGGATCCCACATGCCGCGGAGCGGCTGGGCCCGTGGGCCATGGCTGCTGAGCCTGCGCATCCGGAGCCTGTGCTCCGCAACGGGAGAGGCCACAACAGTGAGAGGCCCACGTACCGCAAAAAAAA